>NW_020291823.1:310120-644736 GCF_003184835.1 Aspergillus costaricaensis CBS 115574
AAAAAAAAAAAAAAAAAAAAAAAAAAACAAAACTCAATATGCTTACTCACCTCAAACGCCGAACAAGTGAGTACACCCTGTTGATGACCGCCACCACGACCAGCAGAACAATAACCCCATACCAGAAATACTCCGCATAGAGTGCCCCTAGAATAGGAAGATACTCCAGGTGCTTGAGCTCATGCAGAAACGTCTCGACCTGGGTGATATTGGCAAAGTCAACGTCGGAGGCATGCAAGACGCCGTAGTACGTCCCCCCGCTCATACCCTCCATCTGCATTTTGGCAGACGAGTCACCGAGGCTGTGACAAAAATCAATTCACAATCTTTGGTGCAGAGGCAGTTACCCGACCATGTTCTTACTTATAGGGCAGAGGGTTCTACTGGATGATGGATCATATTCCCGCCCCACCTTCGGAGCTTAGCCTTTCTAGCGCCGATTACGCCTTGTCGATATCGTAATAATCTGCTCACAGCACAGTTTTCTTCCATCCTATGAGATTGTTCTACGAAGCACATTCTGACGAGGACGCAGTTCTATCGTGGTGGCATGACCAAGCTGCATAATATACGCTCTCTGATTTGTTCAAAAGATGCCAATTGTTAAGTTGATGTACTTTACGGGAAAGATAAGAACCGTACAGTCAAGCAAGTAAAGTCCGTGCGAAGAGGCAGCTGGAAGCATCCATACACCGATCGCTATTAGCTATTCCATAATAAGGATCCTTGAATCGCATGGAACAGCGGCATTAGCCGGTTTCCAATGATTGGGGTATCTCTTTCTTCTCTTCTATATAGGAAGGGGCCGGCTGTATGTTAATAGTCACAGAGACCTCGTCATTTACTGAGGATGCCAGCCTCGCAAATGAAGCTGCATCAAGGTGGTTTGCTCCTTTAAAGAAACGAAAGGTATAGCTCTCAGTATATGGTTTCAGCGCATTATGCTGTATAAGTAGCCCAGAATCCTGTCCGATATCAAGGCGAACCTGCCCCTTTATCCTGGGGTCGTTATGCGACCGATACCAAAAAATAAAGTTATCGCAGAAGGTAAGTCTCGAGTCTTCTCTTGTGAACGCTTCAAGAGAAACACTCACCAGGGAGGGCATGGAAGTGCGCTGTTTGACTAATCCCACAACATCTAGGAGTAATGCAGTGATGTAATGGAATCCAATGTCGGTGATCTTGAGTGTCTTGAGTGAGGCAGGAAAGTGGTCAATGAGAAATTTTGGATGACCCTCATATGTACGTTGGTCTGAAAGCCCTGTAAGATTTACATGTGGTATAGTGAGATGCTCCAGAGCACACAGATCCTTGAGTGACGACCATGGGAAAATACTCATCTTGAGGCGATCGCACTCGAGCCCTTTCACTCTAAGGCCTTGCCGTAATCTTTCATCCAACCGAATAGAAAGGGACTTCAGGGTATCCTTTACCATCAGGAGGACTTGGCGTGAATAGTCGGTGACTGTTATTCTAGGTGGTTTACGCTTCACCTGACTTATCACAAGATTAAGACGCTCGAGATTAATCGATTGTCTGAACCATTGAATCACTGTGTTGGAATATATTGACAGCCAAATAGTAACCTCTTTGACTGGACAATTTGTAATCATGAGCTTATCGTGACGCAGGCACTTTTCGAGATCTTGTTCATAATCCCAAGAGTTAAAATGTCCGCACACACTGACATGGTTGAGAGCCGGAAAACAGAGCGGGTACAGTATATGCTGTGAAGTAAGCAGTGTTTGTGCTGAGATCTGCCTGCGGTTTTGGAAGAGGAAGAGATCTTTGAGACATTGAAAAGGAGCAGCGTGAACTGGTGGTTGTGGACGAAAAGCTGCTGATCTCCAGATTCTTGCTAGGTACGTCTCTGTCAGATCTGAAAAATCATTGTTCTCAAGAGCGATCTTCAAAGTCGTTAGACGAGTCAATTTAATGAGCGTTGCGCAAGCCCATGCGTCTTTAGATAAGCTCTCCAGACCATCCCACCACACCCATTCATCACATCCCAGTTCACATAATGCAGCCACAAGTTCATCAATGAAGGGCTTATACTCTTTGCGCCTTTGGGGGAGTTCATCCTTGCCGTAGTTGTCGTACCCCCGAATCCTGAAAGCGAAGTGATGAACAAGACTCGCCAACTCAGGCGAAGAGCACAGTCGTCGAATGAGATCAAACTGGACGGGTGTCCAGATGCTTGGTAGGGTGATAGGGGAATAGAGACGTGGTGTAAACAGCGTGTGGAATTCGACAGAGGTTTCAGTCAAAGCCCTTTGCGTGGGCTTGTCATCTACGAAGGTACCGATCATCTCGAGGATTTCAGTTGGCAAGCGCTCCATCTTGTCGGACTCGAATGACTCGGTGTCTCATGCAAATACAGCGTGCTGAGACATGCTAGAAACTTCGAGTTGCGCCGTTATATCCCCAAATCAAGGATCACCTGATTTGACTGTCAACAAGAATTGCAGTTGGAAGTTACCTTATGTTAAGCTAATGAAAATGTAGCCATCCTCTTCAATCGTAATCAAACGGCTTGCGAGATGGCAACTCCCTTAAGCCACGGCGAGCTCCGTTTGATACTCCAGCAGGAGCAATATTACTGGTCGCAAGGCTTCCCCATCATGTTTTCACTGGCTCGGAGGATCCAAGTAGTGTAACTCACGTCTGATGGGTTACAAACATAGTGTGTCAGAAACAATCAAGTACCGGAATCTACCAAGTCTGGGCTTTTCGCTGTTATGCTTGTTTACAATCGGCACGCCAACTGCGGAGTTCTAGGGCTTGAACTTGAATTACCAAGCTATGAAGACATTAGCCCTACGTTGTGTCGCACGTAGCGGCAGGCTGGCCAGCTCTCCAACCTCTCCGAAAACAAAATATAGGGATTCGACTCTAGCGAAACTGCGCGTTACGTTGGCAATTAAAGGCCGAGCTTCACCCGGGCCGGTCGCCAGGAAGCCACAATTCCGTTTGTAAACAAGTTAAATGTAAGGAAATTATTTTATTTTGGTCTAGTGGATAGTTGATGGTGAGACTGTAGCCTCTAGCAGAGTCGTAAGGGGCCAGAGTAGGAAATTCACTCCACCCCTTGCACACGATCGGGCAATGTCGAGTACTCGGGATCTTTCTCCGCTACTGAATTGCCAAATTTGAGATTGAAAGATCGATAGAGAATTTATTGTCTCAAGTACGATGAACATACGAAATATCGTATTTACAGCATGCACTGTCGATTAGCCAATGGCCAGAAACGTTCCTAGGAGATGTGAAGGTGGGCACTGCTAGTTAGTTATGTTTGTGGGGGTAGTTAATTAAATGACGAGGCGTGGACAGCGTAAGCTGTGCCATCTTGGCTTATGAAGCTTTGAAGAACCCCGATTCAAGCCAGGATGGAAGATGAGGCATTCATGTACAGCAGACCACCAGCCGACACCCTCACGTGACTGAAACGTCCATAACTCGGGCCCTGCCATCCAGGGTCTACGTGTTTCCCTCCAAGGTTGCGGGTCGGCATGTGTTCTGCGGCATGCTGTCTCTCATCCGGTACCTTCCAAGCCTCCCGCCGAGCTGTCTGCAATGATCAGCAGGCCAACCAGACTACTACTATACGTGTGACACCGCGGATGCTAACATGACTGTTTGTCTCGCTCCTCCATTCTACACCTCAAGTCTGTTCCCTGTCATGATTTGGTTTCAGCCTTTCTACTGGCCTAGCTATATCCCACATCTCGCATCACAATGCAACAGAGCGGATTTGCCTGCCCGTCGGAAAGGGGTAATGTCCACATTGAACCTTGTTCTCCGAGTGGATCTGGGCCAAGCGGAAAGGAGGAAAGTTTAAGGAAGCAAAAAAAGCAAAACATCTGTCCCGACCACATAATTTGTCAAATTTGAAATGTTGCCTTGTGCCATACGCAGGGCCTTCCATTCCCTGAATTGGACCCAATGCCCAAGTATGCGGATTCTATGGCGGCGGGGATTGACTGGGCCTGCCATGCCTCGGCCCTGTCCTGGTATGCAGGTGCAGGCTGGGCAAGTCTTCGAGCTCATAACCATGAATGGTTTCATTTAAGTCCGGTCATCGCCTCTTGTATTCATCGTCCTGAATCAGGCTACCGACCTGGGCCATTTGTTCTTCCTCTCGCTCAGGTCCTGTCAGACTGTTCCGATCCCAACGAGACAGTATACGGCCTGTTCGTTCGAATTGAATGGATCTGCTTCCTGTCGAGCCTTGATTTCTGTTGTGTGATTTCCCCTACACCACCCTCAAAAGGTCTCAATCATGGGCTCCCCTACCGTCTCCGTTCTTGTAACTATATTATGCATCTTTTCCCTTCAAGTATGGGCAGTGCCCCATGGAGGATCGAGGAATAGCTCAGCCTCCCGAGTTATGTCGCCGTTACAGCATTTTCCTCCAATTAATTACCAACCCAAGCCCTCGTGAGTCTTGTATTTTCCACTTTGTCTCATATCACATGTCTACAAGTGCTGACTGAAATAGCGGAATTCCTTACACGATAAAGAACCAATCTGCTCAACCATGGCTTTATCGAACAACCGCCCCCATAACTCATTCTGCACTGGCGGAAGAAGATTCTCTATGCACGTCATCCAGCAACTCGTCTGGGTACTGGTACGAACAGATTGATCATAATGGACAGTCATCCTTCATGGATTCGAAGTACAAAGACAACTATACTGTCTTCCGCAACGTTGTCAAGGATTTTGGCGCGGATAATACTGGACAGAAGGACGCAGCAGCAGCTATCTCAGCTGCAATCAAAGGTATGGTTGAGTCGATCAATCACTTTAAGCATTTTCTAAGACCGAACATCACATAGCTGGACCGTCAAATGGACCTGACCGCAGTTCCAATTCCATGGGTACTACTGGACAGCCTGCTATCATCTACTTGCCAGCAGGAACGTATCTTATGAAGTCATCTCTGCAGCTGTACCTTGGGACTGTCATTGTAGGTGACCCCACGAACCCTCCAGTCCTCAAGGCATCATCAGATTTCGCGGACGATCATATCATCTACGCCAAGGATCCCAACTTTGGGGGTACGATCAATTTCTACCTCGGAATTAAGAACATTATCATCGACTCGACCGGGGTCGGGGCTGATAAATCCATCACTCTTCTTGATTGGACCGTTAGCCAGGCGACTCAGCTCACCAATGTCGGGTTCAATATGCCTACAAACACTGCCAAGCACGTCGGCCTAACTACACAATACGACTACAACAGTAACTTGATTCTGGTAATTGTGCGCTCTACTGTTATAATGGCATAGCGCTGACAGCTTACAGAATGACCTTTGGTTCAAAGGCGGCGCAACCGGCATGAAGTTGAGTGGCCAACAATGGGTCTTCAAGAACATCTCATTCAGTGGTACCACTACTGGCGTTCAGGCTGGAGGGACCGATATTGTATTCTTGGGCTGTCGCTTCGAACAGGGTACCCTGGGAATTGACGCGCAAGGCACATCCGGATCTCTGACCGTCGTCGATACTACTGGTGTTGGCATGGGTACTCTTATTTCATCATCTAGTTCGAACACTGCAGGAAATTCTATCGTCCTAGACAACGTTCAGAATTCAGGCGCCACAGTGAAGATAGGAGGACAAACCACGTTGAGCGGAAATGTTGCCAACACCTGGGTACATGGACATCTGGTAAGTAGATGAAGTGCACCCCCGGACCAAGGAAAGCAAGTTGATCTGACTCAACCATTAGTATACTTCCAACAATGCCAAGTTCCAATCGCAACAGGGCCAGACAGTCACTACATCCCGCTCCTCATCGCTTTTGTCAGGGAAGAACTATTTTACCATGGCGCCCCCAACGTATCAAGAGTATAGCACCGGGCAGGTCCTGAACATTAAGAATGTTCCTGGTATCCCGGTTTATGGGGACGGCGAGACGGATGATACTCGGAACATTAACCTTATTTTGTCCCGCTACAAGACATCTTGCTCACTCATGTATTTCCCCGCCGGTACATACATTGTTACAGATACCATTTTCGTGCCTGCTGGTACGCGGATCATCGGTGATGCATATGCCTCGACGATTAGTGCTGTCGGAAGCAACTTTGAGGATGAGTCTGCTCCTCGCGCCATGATCCGGGTAGGGTATCCGGGAGATGTGGGTGTTGCGCAAATTAGTGACCTGGTGTTCACTGTGGCAGATGTTCTGCCGGGCTGCAAGTTGGTAAGACGTGATGTCTCTTAAGTCTCTGTATGATGGTCGCTAATATGTCTTTCTGTTGTAGGTTGAGGTCAACATCGCTGCCAGGTCACCCGGGGACGTTGGCTTCTGGAACTCGCATTTCCGCATTGGTGGAGCGGCGGGTAGCCAAGTGGAGAGTTTATGTACGGACGACCCCAATGACTGCAAGGCAGCCTGGGGGCTCCTCCACCTAACCAGTACATCATCTGCCTACATTGAGAACATGTGGGGATGGACAGCCGATCACGATCTCGATGGGGACAACCCGCAAACCATCTCCACCGGCCGTGGGCTACTAGTGGAAGGTACAGCCGCGACCTGGCTCATTGGCACAGGATCCGAGCACAACACACTCTACCAGTACAACTTTCAGTATGCCCGGAACGTCTTCACTGCAATGCAGCAGAGTGAAACACCATACTGGCAGGGAGCAGGGAGCCGCGCTCTCAACCCAGCCCCATGGGAGTATCTCGACAGCAGTGATCCAGACTTTAGTAACTGCGCTGCCAATGATAGCAAATGTCGCATGGCATTGTTCGAACGCATTTATGGCTCGTCCGACCTCTTCCTCTACGGTGGTTGCAACTGGGTCTTTTTCAACAACAACGGTGATTGCAGCGGTGACTGCCAGACCAATGCGATTGACATAGCCAATTCAACCTCCATATACCTGTATGGAACCAATACGAAGAGCACGACCAATATGGTTCTTGAAGGAACTAAGGTCATTGCGACTCAGAGTGACAATGCTGGCGGTTGGGGGGGAGTCATTGCCGGATATTTGTATGATTCATAAAGGCAATGACTGGGGTACATATGAGTATTATTCCTATCCATAGTACTAATCTTTAGTTATAGACTGGAGCACATGATATTTACTAATACAACGAACGCAAATAGTTGCATTGTCCTTGGATTTGCATGGTTGAACATTGTAACATTCAAAGTAGATGTAGAGGTTGTGTGGGAGAGATATATACTAATCCCTTCCTATTACCCCCACATAGTCCGGAGTCCACATGCATTCGTGATGTTAGCAGGACTCAACAATATTTCAATCACACATTTGTTATTAAAACAAATAAACAACTTGGACTCCCTGGCAAACAACCTTTTCACTATCACAATGTGAAGTGATGGGAACCGTGGGTGGGAAACCAAGGGTCTGAGTGGATCGGGCCGCAACCTAGGATTCGGGCGGTGGCTCTTAATTCAAGGCGATCCATCCATCAAGGGCCACCTCAACCCCCATCACACATCCTTAGCCTCCCTGACAGTTTGAACATCATGTCTCGTCGACAATGTCGTCCAATCAGTGATGACCATGTCGATGATCCCAAGGGCTAAACAGGCACTAATGCCCTGTGCTGTCCGATCGGCCCTTTGCTCCTCGGGCCCAGCCACCACAGCCCGAGGAGGCTGGGAGACATGGTCGCCCGTATAACCAACCACCCCAAACCGTGATACCAGCCCAATTCAGCATCGTCCCTTGCCTTTTTGTTTGCTGCACTTGCCTCTTAATACCTCGTGGGCAGGTACAGGGTCTGCATCTGGGGGAATGTTCATCGGACACATCCACAATCCGCACTGCAAGTGAGCTGTTCACCGCATACATTCCTCGGTTGCATTTCGGCCGCCGCCATGCTCGCTCCGGGCTCTGGGAATGTGAGTCTCAGAACTGTCAGTTGTAAGTTTACTCTGCATAACCTTGGCACCCAGCCAAGAGGAATAAAGCATGATGCGTCTTCGAAATCAGGCTGACCGATGACTGATCTCTTCACAGCTAGTAGACCACAATTAATGCACACCCAGTCTCAACAGTCGATCGCCGCCTCCGACGACTACTATTCCTTCTCAAGTCCTTCCTCCAGTGCAAGATCCCGAGCCAGCGGCAGTCGACTTACCGTGGCGCGGTATGCGACACCAAACTCTCATCCTCCGTCTCGAACACCCTCTCCTAGCATCTCTCGAACGAATCTGGCCCCGCAGCCCGCTGGTGCACGATCGGAGCATTCTTTGAACGTCCCGAGCGAGAACAGGAATTTTGTTACACCCCCTTCTCAAACCATACGTGCAGTCGAAGAGGAAGACCCCGAGCCCAGCCCCATGTCAGATACCACGAGTCGCCGGGAACCCAGTGACAGCTATGCGGGGCGGCCGCCTACTCCTGGGGTGGATGACTCGCCATACATTCATTTCGCCATCAGTCAACTTACGCGTGACGAGGAAGTTGCAGGGCCCAGACGGCGAAGTTCGCTCGCCAGCAATGACAGTCCTCTCGAGCCACTGCTCTGGGATGAAGGATTGGGCTGCTTCATTCGCTCGCCTGGTCAATCGGCAACACCACCAGCACGGCCACCGCAACAATTATCCGACTCTATCGGGAGGGCACCTCAAAGCTCGGTAGATCCAGAATCGTTTGTCGCTGTTGAACCCCCACATGACAGCCTGTTGTATCCGCCATTGGACTATGTGCCTACAGTTTTGCGGTCATGGGCACTGGCTGCCATAATTGTCTGTTGCCTGCTTATGATTGCCGGAATAAGCTTCTGCAATGTATGGTCGCGGCGGCATGATGGGCTCTGGGACTATACTGGACTAGGCGGCTCGCATTACTTTGTGATGCAATTCCTACCCCAAATCTTGGGGATGGTCATCACTATCTGGACGTTTGTGATCCAAGCGGCAGTGTATAGAATCATGCCGTTTGCCATCATGGCTTCAGAGCGGCCGCTTGGTCATGTCCTCCAGAGCCTGCCCATCTTATCACGGAACTTTCTGATCCCGGACTTCTCCTACTTCCGGTATGGCGAGGGAATAGTTGGTTTCACTTTGTTCACCATGTGGCTGTCAAACTTGATCACTCTACCACTGTTGAGCTGCCTCTTCCAGGCTAAGTGGTACTTGATCGATGGACAGGGGACGTGGCGGTGGGCATCAGTTTCGGCGGTTGGCTGGACCCTCGTGGCCATCTATGCGTTGTTGACCATTGGTCTGCTCCTGCTCATGTTTCGTTTTGTACGCACATGGTCCGGATTGATGTGGGACCCTGTGAGTCTGGCCGATCTGATTTCAATTATCCAGCGATCGAACATCTTGCATGACTTTGAACAATCCGAGACATTGCCAGATGTAGGCGAATCGCTCGACCCGCGGTTCTTGCGATTGGGCTACTGGAAACTATCAAACCGTGCGGATATATTCTACGGAATCGGCGAGGTAGATGCACCAGTTCGGACACCATCATTGCACCGCAAGGAGAAGAATCTTCAGATGCAGTCACACGGCCTGTCAAGGGTATCATTTGACGTTGAGCAGCATGGCCTCGCAGAGAAGGAAGAGTACTATCAACATCTGTATTCGCCAGCTATTCGCTATCGCTGGATCCCCTGGTTCCTTCGCGACGGCTTTGTCGTTCTATGGACGATAATTATTTGCGCCTTGTTTATTGCATTCGTGTTGGTCAGCTTCATCCACAATGCGATTAAAGACGGATTCCCCCCGCGTTTGCCAACACTGCCTTCTACTGGTGCATTTTCCTCTTCCAACTTCTGCTACAGTTTTGTTCCTGCCTTTATTGGAAATGTCCTCTTTCTGGCATGGCAGCCAATTGATGTCTATTTCCGTGCGCTGCAGCCGTTTGCGGCTCTAGCTTCTCCGACCGGTGCTCGAGCAGAGCATAGTCTCTTATTGTCTTACACCTCCTGCTTTCCCTTTCAGGTGACACTCGCCGCAATTCTAAACAAGCACTATAAGGTGGCCTGGATCTCATTCGTGAGTACGATGTCCGCGGCGATCCCTATCCTGGCCGGTGGGATGTTTATCGCCCTGTACCACCCGTCTGATGGGACGATCTTGATCTCTGCTCTGATGCCTGCGTTCTATGCCATCGTGGCATTCTGTGCACTCTACATGGTGTCTTTCCTGTGCATATGGCCCCGCCGCTGCCGCCGCTTGCCACATGACATTAGCACGCTGGCCGATCAGATGAGCTTTTTGTACCAAAGCCCATTGCTAGCAGACAAGATCCTGCGCGAGCCTAGGAGCAAGGCGGATCTGGTCACCCGACTGGTCGTTGCCCCTCCTGGCGACCGAGAGCATTCCATGTACGGCTTTGGAATCTATGTGGGTCGGGATGGCAAGGAACATCTCGGAATTGATCGTTTCGACCGTCCTGGCCGGGCCGATATGTTAATCACTACCGGCTATGCACGATAGGATGCTACTGAGGTGTCCTGAGAAAAGTATTCTTGTACGATGACTGGGTGGTTGTTTGCTGCCTGATTGCATATATGCGGCTTTAGCCGCAGATCTTCATGTTTGCGATGAATTATGCGTTATGAACATACCCTTCGACTTTTTCAAGATGACGCCTATTAATGATAATACGGTATAGCGATGTACTTATGATTAGATGATGATGTTTCATGATTTATGTTGTCTTTCTTTGCTTTTTGGGAAATGTGATCTTTACGATGGAATTTTGTACTTGATATCCTCAACAGCGTTGGTGGGCGATGTGCCCTTTACATGGTCAAATGATATTCAGCTTAACATTACTTTCGCTTCTACATGCTTATGTCTAGTTGTGTAGCATACAATGCACGACTATGCGAACATCTAAAATCTTTTCGAACGATAAGATAAGCTGACTCATGCGCCACGTGAGCGACGATAAGGCGATCGGGTGACACCTGACAGGCCCGATTTCCTGACGGCTTTGGTCCCGCAGCGCTGGATCTGTGCGACAACTACTAGTGAACATGCAAGCCCTGGCAACCAGACAATCCAGTGGATCGGCCATCAAACTATGGGCTTGCTAGGAACCGTTCCAGAAGTGCTAGTACTTGTGCTTGTGTGGAACCACTATCCGAATCCGACTGCATACACCAACGATTAGTCCGAGACCAATCTTGCCGCCTGATCGGAAAAGCAATTTACATCATGGTATACGGCGGGAAGCCAAGCACGGGGTGCCAAAACTGTCGGAAACGACGGATTAAGGTATGCGCACGGAACCATCTAGTAATATATTGCTAATAATCTAGTGCGATGAAACTCGTCCACACTGCAGAGCATGTGTTCGGACAGGCCGGACATGTCCTGGCTATCCGCACCCTTTTGATGTCATGTTAAGAGACCAAGTAGCGTTCCACCGCAAGAAGCGAGACACATCTAGTAGAGTGTCTTCTCCGAAGGTGGGAGTAAGATCGGTTCGATCTTCGCCTACTCCGGTATCATCCAACGATGCTTTGATTAGCACCAACTCCAGCGCAGATCTTCCGCAGGCCGGACCACTACTGCGCACTGCGCAGGAGGAGGTCCCAAGGGCGTTGGTTTTGCCGACTGATGATACTGTCACTACGATGTTCTTCAATTCGTACATCTACTCGCCTCGAGATCCATTAATCCTACGCGGGTTCATGGACATCTTGCCTGATGTTTTCTGCTATACCCAGCCTGGCTCTCATTTACATGTCGGCACTTTGGCCGTGTCGTACTTCTCTGTGGCTGCTTGGACGGGGAATCGGTCTTTTCTGCAGACAGCGCAGCAGTTGTTTGTCAAGGCTATTGCCAAGACGAGGGAAGCGTTACAGGGTGACATCACTCACACTGTGGACGATGTTTTGATGAGCATCCTTCTCTTATCTACTTATGAGGTATGTCGACAATGACCGCTGTATGATGATAGCTAATATGACGGCAGGAGTTCTGCGCTATCAAAGAAAACAGACATCCAAGGAGGACACATCTACGAGGCGCTGTCGCTCTCGTGAACAGCAAGCGGCCGGAGCAGCGATCTTCAATTATATCGCTGATCTTAGAGAATGCGGTCCAGGTCCAGCTGGTATGTATTGTAGCCTTTCAGCCAGCCATATACTAACCAGAGCAGATCAAATCATCCAAAGGCCTAGCCTATCCTACCATGCAGACGCCAAACCAATGGCCTCTATCTCCCGCAGCACCACAGTCAGCATCATCCCAGCTCCTCATGATCACCTCCGAGCTAGTCGGTCTCCGCCAAGCATGGGATAGATTCAACGAAGAAGGCACAAACCAAGTCCAAGACATCCACGACATCCTCGCACGGGCTTACAGCTTAGATGCGAATCTCGAAGCCTGGAAATACGCGCTCCCTGAACACTGGAAACCACTCCCTGCGGTCCGAGTTCCCCAGTCCGTCCGGGAAGCCGGCATGTACAAGAACCGCTGCGACTGCTACACCGACCTCTGGATGGCCGGAACATGGAACTTCTACCGGGATTCCCGGATTGTCGTGCAAAACATCATACTCCGCTGTCTGCAGATCCTACCGGATGGTGTAATGCTGGAGCAAATACAGGAGACTATCAACCTGATTGAGACTCTCGCTCTTGACATCTGCGCCACTGTACCATACATTCTCGGCAGCCAGACGATGTCAGTTCATTTCAGCCCGCAGAAGATCGAGTATCCGGAAGCCGACGGACGGCGAGTCACGACGGCTCATTATCCGACTGCTGCGCTGGTTGGTGGATGGATGGTCTCGTCTCACTTGTCGAACCTGGAATTGCTGTGTCTGAGTGAGGAGATGAATACATGGATCCGGGCGCAGAAGGAGAGAGTACTGCAGATATATACATTTGGAGGAGAGGGGAGTCAAATAAGTATGTAATATACATAGCCATCGTATATGTAATTTTGATTTACAAAATTCGAATAATGTCTATTATATTCCAAGACGGTCTAGACTTGGATAAGATCACATGACCACGACTTTCCCGATTGGTCATCATCTCCGCAGAATCTCCAATCGCAGTCAGAGACTCATCTCAGTTACCTACAGGATATAAACCAAACGTCCTCTCACATACCATACTCTCTACTATTCTACCTTCACCCTTTTTTACAAAGCACAATTGTCACTACAACCACAACCACAGCCACAACAACCGCAACGACAATCCCCTCACCACCACCACCACCACCACCACCAACCAACCAACCAAACCACCAAAATGCTCTTCTCCTCCCTCTTCTCCTCATCCTCCTCCTCCTCCACAGACCCCCAAACAACACCCACCGAACCCCCTTCCCCCCAATCCCAACCCCCCTCCACCCCACCCGCATCAACATCAATGACAAGATCCCCCTCCGACGAATTCAACCCCCCCCTCCCCGCCCTCTGGACGCCCAAAACCAACCTAAAACTCCTCCTCGGCGGCCTCGCCTTCTTCACATTCAGCATCTACAGCACGCGGCGAGCCATGAACCGGAAATTTCTCGCGAGCATCCCACCATACTACACAAGCAGCGTGTACCACAAGCCGAACGTCAGCGGCGGGGCGGAGGCATTCGAGGCGCTGCACCTGGCGACAATGAACGTGCTGTCATTCGGGATGATGGGTGCGGGGGGGCTTTTGTACGCGCTGGATATTAATGGGGTGGAGGATATGAGGAGGTTCGTGAGGAAGGGGATGGTGGAGGGGGATGGGGCGTTGATGCGCGGCGAGGATAAGGAGTTGGAGAGGGAGGTGGAGGGGTGGGTTGAGAAGGTGCTTGGGGAGAAGTTTGGGAAGGAGTTGCAGAGGGAGAAGGAGAGGAGTGCGGCTGCTGCTGCTGCTGCTGCCGCGGCGGCGGCTGTGGAGAAGAAGGAGTGAGGGGGGTTTTGAAATGGATGGGGGTGGATATGATGGAAGATACCCTTTTTGAATGATGGATCTCTACTCTTTTTTTGTTTGTTTGTTATGGAATGGTTGGGTGATTGTATTATATTGCATTGCGTGCATAAACGGGTGTCAGGATTAACTACTGTACATGCTATCGGTCTAGCTGCTCGTATCGTTCTCGTGCTGTTTGCTTTGTCTTCTCCAGGAATTCGTCGTACCGGTTGCGCGTGTTGCGCCCGGCTTCTTCGGTTGCGTCTCCTAGTTTGCTGCCTTGCGCGCCTAGACCCACGCCCTGGGCGTATACCTCTGTGGCTATCGGCGCGGTCATGCCGGTGCCTTGAGCGCCCAAGCCGGCACCCGTCCATCCCATCTTGCTGAGCAGAGATGCTCCCTTTGATGTGGTCTGTACTGGGGGCTCCTCTTCCTTTGGCGGGGGCGGAGCGGGTCGGTTCTTCGCTGAGGGCTTGGAGCCGAACGCCTTGCGCCGCTCTCGTGCGCGGTCACGATACTCAGTTGGTGCTGGGATGATTCCGTGCTTGATGAGCTTGCCTGTCGCCTTGGCTACCAGTTCTTCGTCCTGTAGATTTCCACGATGGAGTTGACTGAGCCGCTCGTGGCGATTAACTTCTGCTGATGATTTGAACTGGCGCATGCACAAGTAGCAGCAATTGCGGTTGGGATCGGCATAAGATTGGGATGGTGGAGCGGTTGCTTCGGATGGAGAGACTCCGCGGTCCGAGCCATGCTCTGTGCTTTTCTCGTCCGCATCCTTCTTCTGGATTCCGTGCAACTCGGCGTGACGGTTACTCCAGAATTGCAGATGCGATGGGACTGCCATCTTCTTCGCTCCGGCAGCGGCAGCCGCTTCCGCCTTGCGCTTCTTCGCTTTATCTGCATCCTTGGATTTATCGGATTGACCCGCGGGTTTATCTCCCTTTGGATTGTCGAGTTCGGCCGTCGATACAGTAAGCTCGTTGGCATATGCCTCTTCATCCCAGTACATAAGTTTCAGCGATGGGTTGTTCAGAGGACTGAATGTGAATTTCTCGTTGCTTGTGGGATTGAGCACCGGAACAAATACACCGGCGTGAATGTAGCTGACCAGAACCGGTCTGGATGATATGGTGAACTTTTCAAACGAGTTCAAACGTGTGATAGCAGCTTGTGCATCCTGTCTGGCATTAGAAAGCTTTGGTAGCAAATAGCGACATGCTTACCTGAATAGTCGCAAATTCGGCGAATCCATAGCGCCAGCTCTCGTTACTGCGACGGTCTCGCACCAGCAACACGCGACGGATGGATCCCTCCCTGGCACCAAGGTTGGAATCGCCCGTAGTAGAAGCCACCTTTGCCCCCTTCTTCCCATTGCCTGGTGCCTCGTTCCCAGATGTAGGACGATACAGCTTGGCAACACCTTTGGCGAGAAGCTCTTCCGTTACGGAAGGTTCCAGTCCGCGGAAAAGAAGGAATTGAGAGGGTTGGTTCTCCGGCGCAGCATCGTTGTCGCCATGGTTTTCCACCTTCGGTGCTGGCAACCCAGGAGGACCAGCCGGGCCGGCGTCTGTTCAGATTAGAAACGCAATACAAGGTAGAAGCCGCAGTGAACGTACCAGGCCGGGGCGCTTGACACCTGAAGCATTTCTGGCGGGTAGAGTAATTCACAATGCCACACTGCATGCGTTAGCTCCATGCTTAGAAACCCCCGTGGAACATACCATCATGCAGTTCCAGTCCGCCTCTGCTCTCGCACGAGCACGGTCCTCTCTTTCACGGCTATATGCGATGCGGACCTTTGTGCCGCGGTCGTCCTGTGCGCTGGGTCCATGTAGGTAGATTGTAGGAAAGTTGCGCTCCACAAATGCTCGGGATAAGCTTAAATTCCGAAACCTCAAAAATCCAAGTTGTCGGGACAGCTCTGCCACATGTTAGCACTGCAGCAAGAATAAACTACGCCATACTCACTGGTCTGTCGATCACGAATGACACGAACGTCATCTAGGCCCTCAACATGATAGAACTCTTTCAACTCGTTGGTAATCTGTAAACCACGTCGACCGGAACCCGGTGACATGCATTCTCAGCCTCTTGCCATCAAAGGTGTTGGGCGGAGCACCGCTCCGAGTCCACAACAAAAATCAAGGGAAAGGAGTTGTCGAACGTCTTCTTCCACCATGTCCACCGGTAGGCCATCCATCATCACCTCTCTGCTTTCATGTCCGTAATGCGGTTGTCGATTGCGGCGAGGGCTGCGGCTGCGGCTGCGACTGTAGCTTCGGCTCCGACTGTGGTATCCCGGAGAGCGATAGCCCTCACGGTCGCGATCCCGGTAAGCTGCTCTTCCTCGCCTTGGAGGAGGGGAGCGCGACGAGCGCCGTCGAAAGTCATCGCGATCCCGACTGCGGTAACGGGGTCCGGAGTCGACTCGGTCTCCGGAATAATCGGGTCTTCTGTCCGCCGCGGGCCCACGGGGAGGCGAGCGTGAGAGATCTTCTCATGTGATTTAGTTAGTAACAGCTAGATCTGAAGAAGCAAATTGACGCTTGTCCAAGGAAAGCATGCGCTCTGTGCTACTGGTTGCGGGGAGGAGAGCGTATACCGCCAGGCGAGCGCGATCGGGATGGCGAACGATCGTCGTACATGCGGCCGTCCCGGTCGTCACGGCGGGGCATAGGTCTGTGAGATGGACCAGGCGGATACCTGGCCTCATCCGGATGAAAATGAGACATGGCTGAGGTGATCGGATACAAGGAGATTGATAGTGGTGGAAGATGAGCGGATCATTGCTTGAAGCCAGAAAGCCCCGGACTCGGCAGAATCTGACCGCCCTGCTGCATTCACAAGCAGCTTGTTCAATCTCCATCACCCAATTTGTCACAATTAAATGTATTCACTCTGAATGCATATCGTAGTAATTCTCAATCTTTTCCTAAGTCCAGACTGAACTCTTGGTGCTATTGTTATGAAAGTCACCCTAGTATTCCAGGTCTCACGGTACAACATCACATTTCTTCCCAAGTCGCTTCTGCGTAATTCCATGTTAATGGCATGACTTGTCATCTGAGCCATAGTTTGCTGCTTTGTAACCGTAGAGATAGCATCCATATGACTTCACTTCAGTTCTACGTGTAGTGATCCTAACTGTTCTTTCCCAATGCCAAGTGCAGTTCAGCTTCTGACTGTCGGTAGCGAACCTAATCAGGTGGCTTTCCTGGCGGAAGTCTGTTGCTGTTCCTTCGCCAATAACGGTTAAGCCGCGGCCAATAACTTCCTGCTAGCGGCTTTTATTACTTCATATGGCATCAAACTAGGGGTAAACGAACCATAATAGACCGTTGGAACGACGCAGTTGCCTAATTGAGGGTCTCCACTCCAGCCCTGTTGCTGATAGAGTCTTGGCAGCCAGCAATTTCGCCCTGTTGCTCCGAGAACCCTGTAGTTTATGCAGGATATGCGCTGACTGAAATACTCAGTGGCTGTGCTGGTCCATTGACGTCCTGTCATATCTCAACAGAGGCCATTGTAGAGGTTTCGTACGGAGGTCTACCCAAACATTGTTCCTCGTTCGGAAACCCGGAAGGGTCTGAGTTGCGGGCTGCCCCGTAGGGCTGAGCCTATGCGATGCCAATGAAACCACACAGGAAGATACTATTTTGGATCGCCTCAATATTATTCTGCTGCCTGACACCACTCTCCAATCGGAATTCCCCGTTTCATGGACCCTGACGGGGTTTCTGCACTAGCTTAGTTGAACGGGGCACAATGCAATCACAACAAAGTCTTCTGTAGTATCTCTGGCAGCACAAGTCAGGGCCGACAATGTCTACATGCTGCGCCTTGCCTGGCTTGGCCCTGCCACCTCAGATTTTGCTGTGCTCATTTATGTGCTCGGAGATTTTGGTAATAAATAAGCGCTAATAGTGTGGTCCGCTCGTCAATTTCTTATAAATCCCTGAGGAGCACCCTCATTTATCATGCACTGCAGTCTGTGTTATGCTAGACGTGTCACTTGGTGCAACCCAGAGCAGACATGAAGTTTAATGCACTCTTTACGGCTCTAGCCGCCCTGGAGTATATCCAAGGTATATCTCCTATCTTCAACATCATCATGCAGCACTAACTCATGCTAACCCGCTCATAGGAGGCATCGCTGTTCCCACAACCGCCGATCTCACATTTGCAGACATCTCACCTCGCGCATTGGACAATGCTCCTGACGGTTATACCCCGAGCAACGTTTCCTGCCCTGCAAACAGACCGACAATCCGCAGCGCGTCAACCCTGTCATCGAACGAGACAGCATGGCTCGACGTCCGACGCAAGCAGACCGTCTCAGCAATGAAAGACCTTTTCGGTCACATCAACATGAGCTCATTTGACGCCGTCTCATACATCAACAGCCACTCGTCCAACATCACCAACATTCCCAACATCGGTATTGCCGTATCTGGCGGTGGCTACAGAGCACTTACCAACGGCGCCGGCGCACTCAAAGCATTTGACAGTCGAACAGAGAACTCAACACACAATGGACAGCTCGGTGGTCTTCTGCAGTCAGCCACATACCTGTCCGGGCTCTCCGGAGGTGGTTGGCTCCTAGGTTCAATCTACATCAACAACTTCACCACCGTCTCCAACCTACAAACCTACAAAGAGGGCGAAGTCTGGCAGTTCCAGAACTCCATCACGAAAGGCCCCAAGACCAACGGGCTACAAGCCTGGGATACAGCCAAGTATTACCGCGACCTAGCCAAGGTCGTCGCCGGTAAGAAAGACGCTGGCTTCAACACCTCCTTCACCGACTACTGGGGTCGCGCACTCTCCTACCAACTCATCAACGCGACCGACGGAGGCCCCGGCTACACCTGGTCATCGATCGCATTGACCCAGGACTTCCAGAACGGAAACATGCCCATGCCGCTCCTCGTCGCCGACGGCCGTAACCCAGGCGAGACCCTAATCGGCAGCAACTCGACCGTGTACGAGTTCAACCCCTGGGAATTCGGCAGCTTCGATCCATCCATCTTCGGCTTCGCTCCCCTCGAATACCTCGGCTCCTACTTCGAGAACGGCGAAGTCCCATCCGGCCGATCCTGCGTCCGCGGCTTCGACAACGCCGGCTTTGTCATGGGAACCTCCTCCAGTCTCTTCAACCAATTTATCCTCAAGCTCAACACCACCGACATCCCATCAGCCCTCAAAACGGTCCTCGCCAGCATCCTCGAAGAACTCGGCGACCGTAACGACGATATCGCTATCTACTCCCCCAACCCCTTCTACGAGTACCGCAACGCGACAATCTCATACGAAAAGACCCCGGACCTGAACGTCGTCGACGGCGGCGAAGATAAACAAAACCTCCCCCTCCACCCCTTAATTCAACCTGCCCGCAACGTGGATGTCATCTTCGCTGTCGACTCTTCAGCCAGTACCTCAGACAACTGGCCCAACGGCAGTCCCCTCGTGGCTACCTACGAACGTAGTCTCAACTCAACCGGCATCGGAAACGGCACCGCCTTCCCCAGCATCCCAGACAAAAGCACCTTCATCAACCAGGGTTTGAACACCCGTCCGACATTCTTCGGCTGCAATAGCAGTAATATTACAGGGCATGCGCCCCTCGTCGTCTACCTCCCCAACTACCCATACACGACGTTGTCCAACAAATCGACCTTCCAGCTCAAGTACGAGATCTCGGAGCGTGACGACATGATCACCAATGGCTGGAACGTGGTTACAATGGGTAACGGGTCGAGGAAGTCTTACGAGGATTGGCCGACCTGCGCGGGCTGCGCGATTTTGAGTCGCTCGTTTGATCGGACGCATACCCAGGTGCCGGATGTGTGTGAGCGGTGCTTTGAGAAGTATTGTTGGGATGGGACGAGGAATAGTACGGAGCCGGCGGCGTATGAGCCCAAGGTGTTGATGACGAGTGCGGGCGTGAGGAACTTGGCGGTGTCGAGGTGGGTTTGGGGGTTGCTTCCGGTTGTGCTGGGGGTTTGGTTGATGTGAGTGGAGGTTGGGATTTGGGTATGGGTGTGTATGCTAGAGATCTTATGGATATGAGGTTACGATAGATGTGAAATACTCCGGAGATACATCCAGAAAGAATGTAGATAGGAAAGCATTGCATGTAATTCTTGTTCATTAATTCGTAAAAGACTCCAAGTCCCCTACTAAGTACTGAGTTACAGCACCATCACCCGATTAGTTCGTCCCAAGCATACCAAAATCCAATCAGTGAAGTGCACTCCTTCTTGCTCGTCCGTCCCCAGTTGGAGTCATTTATCAACCAAATCCCCCGAATTCTCTCATAATATGATCTAATTACCTTTCCACCGACACAACCCCCAACACAGTCCATGCCAGCAGCATCCAACCTTGCACGGGGCTGTACGGCTGCAGACAACCTGTGGGAGATTCCAGTCCACAAGGTCAAGAGAAGCCTCTTCGGATTCTTGACCGTCGTCTACAACCTCATCCTGCTCACCGCGAGGACACTTAGCCATGCAGACATTCTGCCAGCAGCATCCCTTGCATGTTCGCTTGCTGCACATGCCGTCGGTGTGAATAATGTCTGTTGAGGTGGGGAGGAGGTCGATGTCGGGCATGGAGTATCCTATATATATCAGTCGGTTGGTCATCGGAAGGAAGTAGGGTTGGACTCACTCTTATGCATCTCCGGTGCCGATGCAACATCATCGCTATCATCATAGACATCGATACTGTCATCGTCGTAACCATCGAATCCAACATCACCATCAAAATCGACATCACCATCCAAATCATACCCATACTCCCCGTCATCATCAACACCATCATCCCTCTTATCCTTATAACAATACGTACAGAGCCCCTTCCGGCAACATCCACCCTTACAAGTCCTGCGATTGCACCTGGGCGGTTTACCAGGAGATTCTATCATACCCAACTCTCGTCAGCTAACACATCCTACCCACAAAGGATCAAAAAGAGAAGAAAATACTAACGCCAAGTAGCATCCCCATCGCCCCGCTTGGCCAAATCATTCGGACAATACGCGAGACACAGGCCGTGATAGCAGCATCCGTTCCCGCAGTCTCTGTTCGTGTGGCATACTGGGGCGGTGACTTCAATGTCTCCTTCTGTGTGGAGGCGGGATTCTAAACACGTATTAGTTGATGGGTATGGTAGTATGGGTAAGTGGAGGAGGGGGGCTCTACCATCGATCAAACTGCGGACTAGTTCCGTGTGAACATCATCCTCATTGTGAAGACAGTAGGCGAGACAGAGACCGTTGTAGCAGCATCCGGTGCCGCAGTCGGGGTCTTTGTGGCACTGGGGGTTGTCTGGTCGGTCAGTATGTTGGTGCTAAGGTGGGATGTGTTGGGGTGGGCTTACAGATGTCTGTGAAGCTTGGGCCGTCGGCGGGGATGGAGGCTGCTAGGGTGGCGAGGAGGGTGAGGATGAGGGTTAGGTACATTTTGGATGTGGATTGTAGGATACGATTTGGTGATATGGTGTTTATGGGGTCAAGAGGGAGGGAAGGAGAGTGATGGGGGATGAAGTAGAGTAATGGTCATGCTGGGGGAATCGGGGTATTTGAATGCTGTTGATGATGTGAATACATAATGGAGACGGGATGGCCTATAGTGAAGAGTAGTACAGCCATGTTGGTTAATGGTGTTGATGGGGTGGATTGAATGGCAGGCGTGAATAGAGATGAGGTGGTAGCGGTTGGCATATATTCGATATGTAACACATGTAATGGTTAGCATGGACTTGACTTCTTTCATGTAGTGAGTTGTTGAGCTAAGATGATCGCAAGCAATCTAGTTGCATTGGGGTTGAGGACATGTTTAGTGCTTCATCTATGTCCCACAAGAGGAAACATTGGGGAAGGCAAGCAACTCGTGTGATGGTCGTCAACGTAGTACACAGTGTCCTGGTAACGGACTATTAATAGTAACAGAGTATGGACTGGAGGCTCTTTCACTTGCCGTATATGCCTCAAATGATGTTTGATTTATCGAGGTAGTAATGGGACTCTATCGTAGTCATGAGCAGAGCATAGTAAGACTAATAATCATAAATATTACATATAATTAGAATTGAAGAATGTTCATTTGGCGGCCCGCTAGAGGTTGCACTATATATCACCAGCCTTATGCATATACCATAGTCATAATATTTAAGCCTCCACCAACAGAACAACTGCTTCATACGGGCGTAGAGACCACTTCTGTCCCGAGAACCGCCCCTTCGCCGCTTCAGCGCTTTCATATGAGTTCAAAACGACGCCCTCGACTCCCTTCACGCCATTGGCAGTAGCATCCCACTCCAGTGTGTTTTCAGTCCAGTTAGTGAGAACCAGAGCCTTCTGATCCTCATATTGACGAGAGTACGCGAAGATCTCCTGGCTGTCCTTATCTACCAAGTCGTAATCGCCATAAACAAAGATGTCGAGGTATTTCTTGCGCAGTCCAAGGACGGCAGCCCAGTAATGGTAGATCGAGTTCGGGTCATTGACCTGTGCTTCAGCATTAAAGCGGACATAGTCCGGGTTGACGGACATCCAAGGCTTTGCGTTGGGGCCGGTGAATCCACCGTTCGGTGCGCTTGACCACTGCACCGGTGTGCGGCCGTTGTCTCGAGACTTTTTCTGGTACTCTTGACGGGCGCTCTTCTGGGCTTCGATGTCATCGGGCCTGTACTTAAGAAGTCTAACATTGAGAACAATTAGTAAATAGTTTCGACATGTATAAAAGAGAAATCATACCGATGCCAGTGGTTAAGGCAGTCGATGTCCTTATACTCATTCATGTCCCATTCAATGGGAACGTTCCTCATTCCAATTTCCTGACCCTGGTACACAAATGGCGTACCAGACTGCAGCGCAAGAACCGTCGCCAGCATTTTACCTGCTTCCGTGCGGAACTCCTCCTTTGCCTGTGCATAGCGATCAATCGACCGCGGCTGATCGTGGTTCTCCCAGTAAAGGGCGTTCCACCCATCATTGTTGTACATGAACTTCTGCCACGTCTCAAAGAAAGCCTTCAAATCAGTAAGCTTCCAGCTTCCGGGCTCGAATTTGTCGTACGTTCCGTGGTCAATATCCACATGCTCAAAGTTGAAAATCATGTTGATCTCGTTCCGGTCGTAGCGCACAGCGCGAAGCACCTCCTCGGTGTCTCTAACGAAGGGCATCTCGCCGACACTGAAGGCGTCATACTCCTTCAGAATCTTACCCAGGTCTGCGAGGTATTCATGGAGTCTCGGCCCATTGGCGTAGTACTTGTCTCCCCATTGCCAAGGGGTACGAGGGTCCTTCACAGGAGCGTCCGGGAAGCGTTGGTCTTTGCTGACGAAGTTAATGACATCCATGCGGAATCCATCCGCGCCCTTGTCTAGCCAGAAGCGCATGATATCGTGAACCGCCTTGCGAACGGGCGGGTGTTCCCAATTGAGATCGGGCTGCTCTACCGCATAGAGGTGGAGGTAGTATTCCTGCGTGTGCTCGTCCCATTCCCAGGCACTACCTACAAAGTGCGTCAGAACACGCACTAAAGATATAGAGTAACCCCAATCAAAGTATCGGACTCACCTTGAAAATGCGAGACCCAGTTGTTGGGCGGGTGCCGATTACCCTGCTCATCATACCTGGCCGGCTTCCACACATACCAATTGCGATACTCATTATCCTTGGAGCTGCGCGACTGCTTGAACCACTCATTCTGATCACTAGTGTGGTTGACCACAAGGTCCATAAGGAGCTTCATGCCCCGCTCGTGGCACCCCTGGATGAGCTTTTCGACATCCGCGACCGTGCCGTACTCATCCGCAATGCTATAGTAATCGGCAATATCATAGCCCATATCCACCTGGGGCGATTTGTATGACGGACACAACCAAACAATATCCACGCCTATATTCTTAATATAGTCCAGCTTGGAGATAATTCCCGGAATGTCGCCGATGCCATCATCGTTGGAATCTTTGTAAGAAGCAGGCCAAATCTGATAAACGGAGCATTCCTTCCACCAGGCGCGGTGAATCTGGGAGGCGGATTTGGCCATTATGCTGGTTATTTAGGTGGTTTTTGGTGTGTTCGGAACGTTGGTGAGAGAAGGAGCTGCCGTGTCCTTATCAGGAGCTCAAGAGGTCAGAGGGGCGCAGGAAATTGGCTGATCTGCCCCTCGATTGATGGGCACCGCGGGGCAGTCGCTGCTACATCTCATTCATCGACGCTCGTGCGGAGAAATTCTCGGTGGGTTCGCCATTCACCGGTCGCACATTGTCTGCCACTCACACCCCACGATGTTGTGGACCAGCTTTGGGATGGTTGAGAGGACCGTTACGTGGAAGGCTCAGGACACCCACTTCCGTTGTACCTGGGATGGGAGGTGATGTTCTGAGACACTCTGGCTCATTAGATGGTCTCCGCACCAGCTCCGGCTCCGCTCATCACCACCATCCGAGGTACTCTACACCGTAATCGATCCCAATATTCCCAGAGATCTCCAAACTTACTGCGAACTTATACATATATATATAACATTGTTTGAGAAAAGCCTCTCATTATTATAGCAACCGTGATTGTCTGGCATATGAGTATCGTTGCCTCGAAAATCCCAACCACGAGTACCCCGGCGAAGGCTTGCTAGCCACAGCTCCCAATTGCACAGGTCTGAGAGATCTGTGAGTGGTACAGCTAGCGTTGCATCTCGTGCTGCAGATACTAACAGCGGCCAAAGCCACGATTGGCCGAGACGACCCTGCTCTTCGGAACCAATAACATAGTCCCATGTCAGCTATGCAGATGTGAGGATCCTGGTCATGATGGGCGGGGTCGGTGGGCAAGCTTAAGTTGGTTAGAGAGACATTGTAATCTCGAACTGCAGACTGTTCTGGCTGTGGCGCTGTGGAACAGTCGCTCTGGGGTATAGAATGTAATAGCTTTGGTCATAAACAACTAAAACATATTCACGTAGCCAGTAGTTTAAATCGTTACCCAGCGAATCAAGCATGACATCATGAATGGAATGGTAACGTATAAGAATACTTTAGGGGGAAATCTAGAAGATTTATGTAAATCAATTAAAAACTAAGATAACGTCCTCGGCTTTATTCAGCTCGTTGAACTCTGTCACACTGCATTGGCTAGCACCAGAGCCATCGTGGCATAAACTAATAATGAAACGCATGACATCGATCGAATAAGAATGAAATATATATACTGTATACCATCGTACATCTGTCGCCATCGTCATCCTAATATTCGTGTCAAACAGTCCAGGGCTACAATTGCCCATAAAACCCACCCTTGTGTCGTTGTACATATCTTCGTCAGTCGTCTTGCAGAGGAAAACCGTCGAATCAAGACCCTCTATTCAGCCAGTGTCATCTTTGAGTAAAGTCTATCAGCCACGGCTAGTAACATAGCTTAGTGCAACCGCAGAGCGCCATCGCGATCTTCGACATTGTCCAGAGCGTCGGTGATACGCGAGCCGTCTCCCTCATAGAGGAAGGAGTCGTAAGTGGCAGCACCGACGATACAACCGACAATAGGAGCGAAAATAGGAACAACGAAATAATAGTTGGCCGCGGTAAAGACTTCTCTGCCATAGATAAAAGCAGAGAACAGTCTAGGACCGAAATCTCTCGCGGGGTTGATAGCCTGTAGAATTAGCTTAGGTTCACTAATAGAAACCGATAATCGGAAGAACCTACATAGCCAGTCTGCCAGCCCAACGCAGCTCCAATAGCAGTGAGCAGAAAGAACACTGTCACCTGAGGCGAATGGAATCTGATCGCATTGACCGGATCCGAGATGCTCAGAATACCAAACATCAAGACTGCAGACCCGAGCAACTCCGAGAATGCGGCCTCCCAATTCGACTCGAAGAATGCAGCAGGGTAAGTCGAAAAGATACCAGCGGAATGGTGTCCACGTGGGCTCAGGATTGAGCCGCCAGGAATGGTGAACTCAGGGTCCCAGTCTTTGATGGCGGAGCGGTAGTTGATATACACAATGGCGGCACCGACAAAACCACCAAGGAACTGAGCAAAGAGTTTGCCGGGAAGTTTACGCCATTGTCCGGGAGTGGGACGGACGAGAGCCATGCAGATAGTCACAGCTGGGTTGATAGTTGGACCGGGGTCGGAAAGGTAGCCTGAGATGCAGACAGCTGCGGCCCAGGCAATGTTGATCGAGAGCCAAGTGCCATACTGGTAGTCGGAAAGGAGACACTGAGCGACGACGCCATCGCCAATGACGATCAGGAGAGCCGTTCCGAGAAACTCAGCGACATATGGTTTGAGAGCTTTTCGGGAGAGGCCAGTGTTGAGAAACATGGCTATCAGGATGTTCGACTTCCGAACTTGTGAATTAGGGAGAATTGTAGGAGTACCGTGGTAGAGATGGACTGTTTTGGAGGTTTGTTGACGGAGAAAACAGAGGGGACCAGAGGATGCCCCGAGAGCGGCACGTCATAGCTCGCCCGCCCTCACCGCCAGTGCTGTGGATTCCCCAGATAGGAAGGCGCGTTGGAGATAATGTTGGCCCTTCTGCCTCAGGTGTCAGTTATGGCCCCATTTGTAGATTGGTGTGGACTGAATGCTGGCGATAAGGATGCTGATTCGTCTACTGCAGTCCCACAAAAGTACTAAAAGCGCCATTTAATTATTCCCTTCATGTCCAATTTGATCGTACAAAGGCTAGTATAGTAGACTAAAACTGAGCAATTCACAAACAAAATACGGACGAACGCACGGATAGACAAAATATCACAAAACGATAGTACATCATGAAGAACTTCATACTATTTCGCCTTCCTGGCTTTCCCCGGGTCGGCCAACATTCCTCGATTCCACCTCGGATCATCCGATTCTTGCACCGGCGCCCACCCAAGCTGGATCTGCATCATCGGTCCTTATCAGCTACTGCCCCACAGCGGCATACCACCCACAATGGCCAGCAACATACCTGCATCACCTTCTGGTCCCAATCCTTCGTGAAGCTTTTGATCTTGCCATCTTGAACCTCAAAGATAGCAGCAGCGCTCCATCTCGCTTTCCGAGGTGGATCCGATCTTTCAATTCCTTTATACGGCTTCCCCGCATGCGATCCTTCAGCCGTATATCGCAGTAGCACATGTCCATCCTTTGCCCACGCCTGGTCATACCGAACTATATGCAGATCATTGACCGACGCCATGACATGGGCGTGCGATTCCGCGTAGTCCATCGGCGTGGAACATCCAGGAAAAGTAGAGGGACTCCAAAACCAGCTGTCCGGAGTGCACAGGTGGCGAACGGACTCGGCACCTTTATTCTGGGCTGGCGAGTAGGCAATTGACATGTATTTTTTTGCGATATTGAGATTGGCCTACATATAGTGATTCAAACGTTAAGTTAGGAGTGACACATAGGGGACTATTACTGAATTGTATACGTGCCTCTTCTTCTGGTGTTTGGGTTGCCGAGATGACGGTCGGTGGTTGGCCACCTGTCGCAGACATGATTGTTGTTGAGTATCTGACACAATGCTAAGCCCTCACGACAGATTATTGCAAATGTGATTGATGGGGTAGAGTTAATGGCTGACGGATGGAGCACAAACCTATCTATATACATACTGGTTTATATTGTCGTCTCTTCAGTCATCATGACGTTGTGTTACCTCGCCCAACTCGGTTCTGGTCTGTGGCATATCCGATATCCTGACAGCTGAAACTCAATGTTATTTGGTATACTTATGTAAACAGACCTTCCATTAGTTAGTTAGAGAGAATAGTACCACTGGGACAAGATGGTAGCTGAAAAGCTACACAAATGCTGTCCCACCCCTACCCGTATGACCCCAGAATCAAAGTGAGTCCTAACTTCTGAAAATATATTGAATCGTTGCTGGGGCATATCTTATTCCAAACGATGACTTTGAAGCACTAGTTTTACGCCGGAGTAGCGAGGTGGATGCGAATAACCATGCCGTTCAGGGGTGAATTCGCATCATCGTTAACATTAGTAACCACGATGGCCGCCGGTTTATAGTAATTTTGAAGGTAATCTTCTCTATGCTTCCGGTTATATACACTACCGCGACACATACTGGCAACGGACAGGCGGCTACTTGGCAAGTGCAGGGCCCTGTAGTATAGTACTACGAATCGAACCCGCGCGATTGGCTTCGTCAACGAGCGGGGTAAGCTACATCATTATTTAGGCGTCTCAACTCCGAATCATGTATCTATAATTGGTGTAACGTACCCCACTTCCATACAAAGCCATACTATGGTCGATCAAGAACTAAATCATGCAGCGATAGTTGGATCTCCAATTCATGCGTCAGTTGGGGAAGCGAGGGGCAGTATGCCGAGCTATCCGTCCACAATTTAAAGGTCAACAGTCACCATGATTGTCTACACAGCATACTTGCAAAGTGTGGTACTCGGTCAAGCTGCAGAAGCTTCATGGAAGATGTTGTACCTGGTACTCGCTTTCTCCGTCCCGGGCTATCTTATAGCCCTCACATGCTACAATCTCTTTTTCCATCCTCTCCGCAGCTTCCCCGGACCACCACTTGCAAAAGTCTCCAAACTATGGAGCAGGATTGGGAATCGGACTGGCCGAAAGTCTGACCGAATTCACGAAGCTCATCTCAAGTATGGACCGGTAGTGCGAATTGGGCCGAACGAGTTGTCGTTCGCTGAACCCGCCGCCGCACGAGCTATTTACACATCGCTTGCTTTGGTCAAAGAGGAAACCTTCTACGTAAGACCGATGACACACTATACATGCGATTCAAGAGGGGTTGACTGTTACATCCAGCGGGCGAAGACTGTGTTTCATGAGAACCATCTTTTCTCCACTCGGTAGGTCCGATAGCATGTGTGCAGGCCAAGTACTAAGCGAACCAAGGGATGTGCAGGCGCATCGGCAGCGACGGAAGCTGTTCGCGCGGGGATATTCGCAGGCAGCCATGCTAGAGTTCGAGCCCCATATCTCTAACAAAATCGATATGGTTCTCAAACAATGGAAGGCACGGTCAGCTGATGATCCTATTGATGTTTACCCCTGGCTCCACTGGCTTGCCTTTGATGTGGTGTGTGAGTGCAGAATATCCCGGCTTTGATTATCACACTTCACTGATGTAATGCGGCATAGACCACATGATGTTCGATGATGATCCAGGCCAGGTTACCTCGGGAAGAAGCCATGAAGTAATGGCCTATCTTCAGGCTTGGAAGCCGACCTATATCTACGTAAGCGGTGAAACGTTCTCTCGTGTATCACAAGTTGACCTCCACAAAGAAAGAGTTCCTCCCGCAATTAGACCGATGGGGAGTATATGTTCCAGGGTATGTGGGTGACTACTTCAGGAAGGTTCAAGCCTGGAAGAACGTGAGTGAAATCTACTAGAATAGCTGCCGAGCTGTCAACGGGAGCTGAAGATTATAGTATTCGGTCAATTTGATTAAGAGGAGCCGTGAAATGGGCACTAAGACTCCGTTTCTACGAGCGGCACTGAATGGTGACGAGGATGCCTTTCTCGGAAGACCCCTGACCAACTCGGAGTTGGCGGAGGAATGCATGGGCGGGATGTATGTTGAAGGCCATCATGCAGAGTTGACTTCTTCTGACGGTTATTTCAGGTTCGCAGGAAGCGGCACCACCGCTAACACGTTCACATTTCTTCTCTGGACATGTCTGCGTAAGCCAGATGTTGTGGCCCGGCTCAAGGCGGAATTGAGAGAAGCGTTCCCAGATGCTACTATTATTCCGGACCATCGGGTATGTATCATCTGTATTCAATCACTTTACAGTTGGCTAAACCGTTCCCAGACGTGCTCTTCTTTGCCGTATCTTCAAGCGGTTATTTCGGAGACATTCCGTCGCTATCCCGCTGCTATCGCCATCCTACCTCGCACCGTAATCAAGGACACAACTATTGCCGGTGTACCAATTCCCAAAGGGGTCAGTTACACTTATCATCTACCTCCACATCATAATACTTACAGAAAGCAGACAGTTGTGGGCGCACAAAATCGGACAATTCATTTCGATGCGAAGGCTTTCCCTGACGCTCAAGAATTTCGACCTGAGCGTTGGCTAGAGACGGAGAATGAGGCGTTGCAGAAGGAAGCTCTGGCGCCGTTCTCTATGGGCCCCAGAAAATGCATAGGTCTCAAGTAAGTCACGCTACAATCTGCCAGATACTCTAATACGTGCTTACGATGAAAGTTTGGCTCAAATGGAGCTCAATAAATTAGTTGCGGCTTTCTTCCTTCGATTCGATGGGGAGGTTGATAGTAGCATGACCGAGGAGGATATGCGTCTCTATGATACCTTCACTGCTTCACCCGCTGGAGGAAGGCTATTGGTTCGCTTGCATGGTTCCGTCTAGCATATTGAAGTTATCCGGGGCTACGAATATCCATTTCTCGCCTTTCACGCTCTGTTAGATTTTAGGCGCCGGTACGGGCTTGCATTTTGGCTTGTCGAATCATATTAAAAGACTGTTGCTGGAGGAAGACATATGGACGAGAAGGCGAATATTACATTCTATTGATTCACGGCCAACTCATCTCTCATTCGATTCTCCCGTCTGTATACACCTCAATCCACCATTAAGTCTAATAAACCGGATCCTCCGGCAACTCCACCCCCCAAAACCTACGCATCCTCTCCCTAAACAACTCATAACATGACCCCATCCTCAGCACCCTCATCTCCCCAAAATCCATCACAATCGACGCCCGCCCATAAACATGATACCTCTGCAACCCATAATCCACAATCAAATCCGCAACCTCCAAAATCTCCTCCTCAATATCCTCCACTCGGAACTTCTGCCCCCTCCCACTTAGATTCGCACTAGACCCCACCATAACCTGCCCAGCCTCATAATTCAGCCTACAAATCTCCCGTAACAACGAGCCCCCACCCACGAACATCGCAATCGTGTCATCCTTAACCACATTGGCTAGTGTTTTCGGGGTGAATTTCGCCAGAATAGGGTGTTCTGGTCTGTACGGAGCCACGATGCCTAAACCCATATCGAGGTCTTGGATGAGAACGCGGGTCATGTTGAACCTCTCCGCATCGAGAACGTGCAGCTCATGATGCAGCTCGTACGATCCAATCAGACCGTGGGCGTGTCCTGGACGGCGTTGTTTCGCGGCGAAGGATCGCTCGATTGCCTCGACGGAGGAGGCTAGGAGGCCGTAGCCGACTTCTGTGGGGACGATGGCGATGCCTCCAATTTGGAGAACGTTGAAGACTCGCTGGGCGTCGGAGATGGTGTTGGGGAAGTGGCCTGGGAGGGGGATTGTTTTGGGGTTGGGGGTTGGAGAAGACATTATGTTGATGTCGGAGTTTCCGATTCATGAAAAGAGAGAAATCTGGATTATTCCTCAATTGTAGGGTGGTGGGGTAGGATTCTGCTGTAGATATTCTATTGTTGATCACCTCCGTGCGCTGGCCGGTCAGATTTTAGCTGGCATTTAGGTACAAAATTTGGATTTCTGTTTATCCGCGGGGGGTTGAGATTCGGCTTGTGTTGCGGTTAGGATATACTTGATTTTGTTGAGGCTTTCAAAAGGTGCAAAGTGTATAGTACCTATTTGATCATTGTCATACTCGATTTCATGATGCAGGGATCAAGGGTGTATGTCGCATTGTTCGGCAGCCACTCCTTCACTTTCTCTTCGGCGAGTTGCAGGGGTTCCCCACGCTAACTCGCTCCTCAATGCTGAGTGGGTGGCTTTCCGCTAGCTGGGAAACTGTTGCTAAGTACTCTCGCCGCTTCTCTTTTCTCTCGGCTATATCATCACGTTGGGAATCTCCCAGGAACTATTAATGAAGTGATCGCTCCTCTATCCATACTTCGTTTCCAATGGCAGCCAGAAAATAAACGCCAAATAATTTCCGTCTGGCTCTGGTGGAGTGCGTCTGTGCGGCGCGGGTGTCCCGGTGATTTGCCGTGGGTCTCAGTCCACTACAAGACTTCTGATGAGACTGAGTATATGCTTGACGAAGGTGACTAAATGAGGCTATACAAATCCATCCCCCCATATGGTGTACGAAGTATAAACAGGAAGCAAAATCACCAACAACTACCCGGTTTTGGGTGGGAAGGAATCTGACCTCGTGGCAGAAACATCACCATCATAGGCGAGTCTCGTGGATAGATATCTTTTTCAGTTGTCTTAATATATTTTTGGGTCGACGCGAGAAAGTCCGACGTCTATGGGCAATGGCTATAAATGTTTGACTCAGAGGCTTGGACAATTACCAACGGCAAAAAAAAAAAGAAAAATCTCAGGAACGTGCTAGCGCATTATTAAGCCAAGCTGTCCAGAATTGGGGCCAAGCGGGACGACACTGCAATTGTTGGACGTGATAGGACATGGTCAAGCGAAATAATGTATTTTCGAAGGCGATGAGAGGGGCTCATTGTTCGACCTCAAGGAAAATTCTGTGTTTCGGAATCTGTCGGTGCATGCCAAAAACGGTGGTCATACAGGCTTCCACGATGAATTGCTGCCCCCAAATGCGCTGCCCCCAAATGCGCTGCCCGGCGTCTAGCGCTAATCACTAGCTCCTTCTGCGTCAGGTGCTTCAAGCACTTGTTGCACCCACACACTTTAATGTCCATCTTACGGCCTAGCGAAATATTGAATAGCCATGGATAGGAGCCGTCGAACGAGAAAATCCAGTAAAAAGAGCAAGACAGGTTGTCGAACCTGTAGGTCAGTAAGCCTCAGCGTCCCAAATCAGACACCATCTAATATTCTACAGATTGCGTCATGTTAAATGTGATGAAACTCCAGGAATGTGTCAGCGATGCACATCCACGGGTAGAAAGTGTGACGGATATGACGCAGAGCGACTACCGAACCGAAGAACTACCGCCACATTGACCGAGTTAGTACCTGGCATTGCTCATCGCTTTGGTTGGAAGTTGACTTCCGATGAACAACGCTGTATCTCGTTCTTCCAGAACCGAATAGGACCATCAATAGTCGCCTACTTCGATTGCGTTCTGTGGCAACGGCTTGTCCTCCAACTTAGCCAAGTTGAGCCGGCTGCTTTTCATGCACTTGTTGCGTTTAGTGCTGTCTATGCGGACTATGAAGCTCGAGGGATACCAGTTAACAAGAACAACCTAGATAGTGCCTTACAGCGTTTTGCTCTCGACCAATGCGGGCGAGCGTACAAATGGTTGAACTCGCGATCGGCCTCTCAGGACCCAGGATTCCGCGACATCATGCTAGTGTGCTGTGTACTGTTCATTATGACAGAATGGATGCGCGGACAGAATGATACTGCTAAGTTACACATGAAGAACGGGCTTCGAATACTAGAGGACGACCAGTCCTTGACGGCAGCAACTGCCGCTTTCAGCTCTGTCTTCGGGCAATGTCTAGGCGAATCACTTGCCTCACTGAAAGTCCAATCTACCTATTTTGGCATTGAGGAGCCAATACAACCGCAATCTTCGAAGAGCCCCAACCCTGGAACCCCAGTTCTTGATGATAGGCGTTTCTACAGCCTCCTCGATGCACGGCTGACGTTTGAACCATTGATGGGCGAGATTTTTCAATTTCATCTATTCACCTCCCGCCTTTCCCAGGAAGAGATAAGCCTCAACTATGGCGAACTTTCCGATATACAGTTCGAGCTCTCTTCCCGACTAAACCGATTCGCTATTGCACTTGAATTGTTTTGCATATCCTCATTCGATCAGCTTAGCCGCAACGCCCAGCGAAGCTTGCGCACTATGCAGCTACACCAACAAGTCCTTTCCATTGTCGTGAACCTCTCCCTCCTCGGACACGAACACAATGTTCTAAACTTCTACAACCGCCCTTTCGAACACATTCTTTCCCTTACAGAAGCTATTATTGCTAGCTTTACTAATCGCCCTAGCGTCTGTCTTGACATGGGCGTTATTCTCCCCCTCTCCTTCGTTGCGACAAGATGCCGCGAGCCCCTTATACGCGCGCGTGCATTGAGAGTTCTTCGCTCCTGGCCGCATCGCGAGGGACCCTGGGAGTCTAGTTTCATCGCCGAGTGTGCCTCAAGACCGCAGGACTCGGGGGATCCATTTTTAGCCATGCTGGCCTGAATGCAGCTAAGCAGATATTGAAAGCCGTACACGACTTCTAGTCACGAAGGCTTGCTAGATATCCGAGCCATCTCAGTAACGGCATTTTGATAGCCAATGACGGTCGGGGCTACATCCTAGAAAAATAATGAGAAATAAATGGTGCAAATCCTTGGCAGATTGAGTTTAATACCTCTTCCAGTAATCCCAGGCTATATAAGTGTCAGATAGATGCAAGTCTGTAGCCTAATTAGGAAATTCTCCGATGAGCTTCCGCACCTAGACAAGAATCATACAATTTCCGGTTAAATCCAGACTTCATCCCGGGAAAGACGCCGATCCCTGCAGCATGAATGTAACATTAATTTGTAGAGTGGTGCAGATTGCGGACTGGTGTGCATAAAAAGAGGATGGGTTAACATTCGGTCGAAATCCCAAGAATTGCGATAGGTATCTTCCAAAATGAACATCCTGTTCGGCATCCTTCCCTTGCTATTACCCTTCGCACATGGCACTACCTTCTCCACCAAACACTTTACTGGTACCTTCGACGATGGCTCTGGCGTGCTGAAATCACTCAAGTCCTCGTTGGACTCGTCCTTTGACTTCTCTCCTTATGATGTTTTCGCTAATCGCAGCGGCAATGGTCACTACCACACCGGAGACCTGACTCTACGCTACCGAGTAGGCAAATCCAACACGTGGATCGACGCAGACACTGTAAAGCATCGTGTTCCTCTCACAAAGGGGAATTCTTCGAAATCCATACTTTCGTCGAATCTTGACCAGACGATCGGAAACGTTACCAATGACCGTTTATTCATCACGCGGAACTGGATCGACTACCAAGGAGACTTGGCTGTCAATTTCACGTTGCGAAACGGAAACACTCAATCCATCGAGATCGGCAGTCTCGGCTTTCCCATCGAGTTCAACAGTATATTCACAGACCGAACAGCAGTTGAAACAAGAGAAAAGTGTGTCTTGGTCGATCCTTTCATCGGCCTCCAAGCCGGATATGCCCAGGTCACTCGGCTTCTCGGACAGGGGCCTCATCTCGTCATTACACCTCTTAACCTCGATACAAAATTCGAAGCCTGGAGATTCCTCACTGAGGACACTGATACATCGCTTGCTTATCAGAGTCAAGTGTTCGAGGGCAACTATGAGTGGCAGGTTTACTCGAAGGCTTACGCAGAACAGGAGTGGAAGGGCGTCGAGCCATGGAATCCGCCAACCTCATTAGTATTGTCGCCAGGCGAATCGATATCTTTCGGCCTGCGCTTTACGGCTGTTTCGAGTGTCGATGAAATTGAACCTACTGTTTCTTCACTCGGACACCCGGTTGCTGTTGGGATTCCGGGATATGTGTTGACTCAGGACCTTGAGGGACGGTTGTTTGTCAATACGACACTTAAGCCTGATTCTGTGAATGTTTCACCCGATGGATGTCTCTCGGCTACATCCTTGGAGATTAGCAGCAGTGTCTGGTCAGGGTACAAGCTGGTACCGAGCAAGGACACGTTCGGCAGATGCAGAGTCGAAATCGTGTACGACACGGGCTTGAAGCATACCTTACACTACTACATCACCGATGCTGGGCCCAGTACTCTATCCAATGCAGGCCATTTTCTGGAAAAAAACCAGTGGTATACCGATACTTCGGATCCATTCGGGCGCGCCCCTTCCATAATCACACACGACCGCTCCGTGAACAGCCCCGTACTGCAGGACAATCGTGTATGGATAGCAGGCTTAAGCGACGAAGGAGGTGCAGGATCATTTGTTGTTGCCGCAATGAAGCAGACAGTCCAGCCCGTTGCATCTGAAGTTGCCAAGCTGGAACAGTTCGTCAATGAGACTGTTTGGTCTCGGTTGCAGTTGACCAACGGATCCACAGAGTACGGTGTTCGGAAGAGCTTATTCTTTTACGATCCCGACGTTATGCCAGATTATGACTACGATCCTGATATCTATTGGACCGGGAGCTGGGATGAGGAAGCTGCTTACCTGATTGATAGAGCTTATGACTACGTTCACGTTTCTTGTCTCTATTGGGGTCTGTACCGTGCTGGTCGGATCGCGCCAAGTGTTTTGGCCCTACGGCCACCGAAGTGGTACTTGTTGCAGGCTTACAAAACGTGAGTATCTATCCCTTAAAGTTTGGGAATGTGGTCATACTAATATGTGCGATAGTGTACTATTCACATTTGGATCCCAACCTGACGGAAGCCAGAACACATACTATGGTGACCTTGGGTTAATGGGAGAAACGATGTGGATGCACTTGCTTAACGATCTCAAAGCCGAGAATTACACGTCAGAAGCAACAAAAATGGAAGATATCATGCGCAGTCGTGCCAAAGCGTGGTCTACACAAGAAGACCCCTTCGGTAGTGAGCAAGCCTGGGATTGTACAGGACAGGAGGGCGTCTATCTGTGGTCCAAGTACATCCACACCACATATTTCTATCCGCCAATAAACTAACACCTGTCCATAGATACTTCAACTACACATCCACAGCACAGAAGACCATCACCTCAATCAGAGGGTACATGCCAACTGTAGGCCACTGGGGCTGGAACGGCAACGCCCGGAGATACTGGGACTTTACGTATGTTTTCCCCCTCTCAATCAGCCACTACCACACTAACAAATAACAGAACAGCAGGAAAGCTCTCCCGCATCGAGCGTCAAATCCACCACTACGGCTCAAGCCTTAATGCCCTCCCCATGCTCGATAACTACCGCTCACTCACAAACCCAACAAGTCAATCCAGTTTCTACGACCTCCGCATCGGCTACGGAGGCAACCAAGGTCCAACGACTAACGTCGCATCCGATGGCTTCGGGTCTATGTCTTTCCACTCATTCCCAGAGACACTAGCATGGGATGACTACACCGGTGACTATGGGCCTGGGTTCTTGGGCCAGGTTCTTGGTGCTGTGACGGTTCTGTTGAAGCATCCTGAGTTCGGGTGGGTAAGCTTTGGAGGGAATGTTGATTCATCTTCTTCGAACGATACTGTTGCGGTGCAGCCACGTGATACCGTTCGGAGGAGGGTGTATCTGGCGGATCTGGGGCTGGATGTTTCGATTGATGCGGGTGCTATTGAGGAGGTAAGGGTCTTGTATGGTGAGAACAAGGTCGAGTTTGATTTGGTTGATCGGGCTGATGGGTCCGAGGGGGTGCCTGCTACGAGGGCGGCGGTGGGGTATTCTGTTATTTCAGTGGCTGGCGCAAAGGGGATTCAATTGCAGACTGACGGGTTGACGAAGGGGAGGTATGGGTGGGAGGTGAAGTTCAAGTCGGGTAAGGGAAAGGTGGTGTTTGAGTGGTAAACATAGCCTGAGATAATTTGACAGGGCATTCATGTTGGAGAGAGGTGAAACTTGGTTTTCTTCTTTTGGCACTCTTATGTTAAGTTATAACGACTTCTCACTCAAATATACAATATGTGCGTTGGACATTCCAGCTCGAGGACAGGTATAGAGTGAAATCAAACCTACCATAACATAAATCACTAGACATCCATTCCCGCCGCCGCAACCACAGCATCCCTCCTCTCCTCCTCAGCAGCCTCCCTAATATACGGACTCCGAGCCCTTATCTCCTTCCCCCACACAAATACCGCGACCGGAGCAAACGCCAACACCAGAGAAACCAAACCCAAAAGCGAACTCGCCCAATGTGACCCCAAATTCGTATACATAGATTGAGCCGCCAACGGAAGAAACGCAACGAACATATTCTCCCCTAAACCAATAGCTCCAACAGCGCTCGCCGCAAACATGCTATACGCATCGATGAGATAGTTTGCATTGCTGACTATAACGCACGTACAGCCAGCGCCGACCATAGCAAGACCAATGGCTGGTGCAATCCACGGGATAGAAGGGTAAGATGTCCACGCGTAGACGAACATGCCCCCTGCGACACCGATTAACCCGCCTGCTAGGGCTTGGTATAGACGGGCTTCGGGGATTTCTTTTCCTGGGGTTTCTGTATTCCGTAAGGCGGATTGGTAGTACCAGCGGTTGGTGAGAAGGCAGTATATCCAACCGATGATCTCGCCGATAACAACGGCCGCTTGTACGTATCCTCCCTTGACGGCATCCCAACCGTATAGTTCGCCGAAGACTTGCTCTGCTGATTGGGTGAATAGGTAGATGGTTCCGATGCTGAAAGCAGACCATATTGTGGAGACGAAGACCACTGATTCTGTACAGAGCATGTATAATGGTCGTTGGACACTCTTCCAGACAATCTGGACGATAGACGTGGTCTCGAGCTCTTCCTGCGTGTATGCCTTTTTCCCTTCCTTCCGGAGTTTCTGTGCCCGGGCTTTTAGGATAGCAGAGCCACGGGTCTCCGGCAACGCGAAAACAAAGAGCGGGAAGAAAAGACCAGTCCAAATAAGCTGTAGATATCCAATCCAACGCCACGACAAGAATTGGTAGATCGAAGCACCAATAACCGGCCCCAAACTGCTGGATGCCAAGTATATGGTGATATACATGCTCAGAGGAACAGTACGTGCGCGGTTCCCGACATAAATATTAGATATTATTCCGGCAACCGTGTTAGCTAGAATGGCAACGCAACCACCGGAGAAGAACCGCGTGATGATAAGCGTAGCGAAGTTCTGAGCCACGCCCGTTGGGATCAAGAAGCAAATGTAGATCAGATAAACGGCCAGGAAGACGTATCGGATGCCGAAGTCTTCCATGACAGGTAGAACCACAAGCGAAGAGAGAGCACCTCCCACGCCCCAGGAGGTAATCATCCAGTAGGAGTTTGGGAAGTTGGCTTCATTGATGTTAAACTGTCTATCGATTGCATAGTGCGCGGGCGTGATGATGGTTCCATTCATCAGAGCGATGAAGGTTGCGAAGAGCCCAATTCCGGTGACAGCTGACTTCTTCCAAGGGGGCCAGTTTATTGGGTTTTCGGGATCGTTGTCTCCATCCCAGCTTATTATCACAGTTTCTGAATCAGAAGATTGGCCCTCTAGATGTCTTAGTATAATATGTCGTCAAGGCATATGTGGTCTATCTAACCTTCGGAGGGTGAAATGGTGGCCGGCGTCACTGTCACCTTTGTGTCGTCGGTAGCAATAGACATAATGTTGGTATGTTGTAAAGCGAGGACTTGTTATATAAAATAGAAATCTATCAACATCAGATCGTGAATAAGAGTGTATAAACCTTTAAGCAAACTCTATACATCGGGTGTGCCTCTGTGCATGGAAACTCCCCCTCTTCTTGACGGCATCTGCTAGTCGGCTCCAGGGATTTACTTTATGAGCCCTATGATCCTTCTTTGCTTTGTTTTCGTCCCACCCTTTGCCAATTTAATTTGTCATGTAGCTTCTATTGCGCAACAATTCAATAGTTATGTCCGGATCCGTGTAGATCCACACCGCCTCTCCATCTGATTCGGCCGCTCAAATTCCTCGATACTAGTCGGTCAACAGCATTAGAGGAATGTTACTTCAAATTCCACTCAAATATTTAAACGATCCCTTGCAGTCTCTGTTCTGGCCTTATCGCCAGCGGATCAAACAGTCATGATGTCGCGACAGCACCATCTTTGCTGTGCCTCCCGCCGTAAGAAAGGATTATAAGTCGCTTGAGGCCACGTCTAGCTCTGGTAGGGAAGGGACGCAATCAATTGCAGGAAGCCCTCGATATTCTGTGCTGAAACCTCGCAAAAAAGGACCACGTTAAATTCTCTGACATTTAAAGCCTGGACGCATTACCCGGCAACATATCACAATCCAGCCGAGACGGAAACCATCGGACGCATCCAGTATCAAAAGTATGAATCCCGTTGATTCCATTGATCATGGTAATACCGGATGCGGACACGACTGAATAAAGCTGAATTAGGAGCGAATCTTTTGGGTGAGAAATGAGGTATTCACCAGTCTCAAGCAAAAAAAAAAAAAAAAAAAAAAAAGAAAAGGGGGCCGTGAAGCCGCAGTAACCACGAGGCCATTAATGCCATTAAGCCGTTTCTCAATCAGAACAGCCTGCGAGGTCTATGGCTTTATAAAGCATTCTCGGCCCCTAGGTGCCTCCCCATAACAGCTCCTCGTAAGGACATACTCATGTTGTTGCTTATTGTCCTCATTGACGCAACAGCACGTAGATCTACCGTCACTATATCATGGGCAATAGGGCATGGACTCATGGGTAGTGTACCATGCTGCATTTTGAGGTATCCGTAGGTAATTTTTGGTTGTTTAGGGCTTAGTGCCTGCTAAATGGCTTCTTGCTCTGCGTGACCAAGAGAAAGCAACGATCAGTGCTGGTGTATTGGAATGAGTGAGAGTCAGTCATGACAAGACAAGGATGTAGTTGAACACATCATTCATTATTGAAACTTATTTTCGTGATCCCGTGGGCAGGGTTATCTTCCTTGAAGGATAGCTGTATAATGCGTGTAGTCCGTAGACAACTACCGGATATCATCACACCAAACCTGAGTACTTAGCAGGCTGAAACAGCAGTCGACGATTACGGTTCGCTAGTCGTCGACGGATCTTTTATTGGTTGACAAAGCTACGGAGGTCAACAGGGATCATCAGGCAACAAAGATCTTACTATTTAGTATTGATAATATCTAGTTAGTGCTCTGGAGGGGTATAGTGGGATCCCGCCAGTCAACCGGACCTTGAAGTCGGTTTCATTATGTACACCAGCCTTCTTTCTCTTTGCCTGTAGTGGCCCTCGTGCATTGGCTGGGTGTTTGGAGCCGGATGAACCACTCTCGACATGGTTATTGGTGGCATCAGTCAGACACTGAGATGGTGGAGATATCGGTCGGCGTTAGCACTTAGCTTAGCCCGAGTCTCCGAGAAGAGGTTACATGTCAGTCCACCTGATACACAAGGCTGTTCCCCCGACTATCCAGCATTGCATCGAAAGACACCAACCAGTAGCTGGCAAACGGTCGGCTCATTCGAGCCGATAAAAGCAGGTTTGAACCAATCAATCACTAGCCAATTCAACATCTCCACTGCACTGACCTCAAAACGCAGGGATACCGACCGGATGAAAACCACCCATGGCTAGTTTTTGATTGGACCAAGCATGAGTCTATTTAGGGCTCATCATTTTGGCGGCGGGCGAGGCCGCTGTGGATGTTCTCACTGCGCCCGCCCCGCTCTAATCCTTTGAGCCCTTGAGGGTGCCTTTCGTTTCTCCATCGGACGAGGCTTTGCGATATTTTGTCTCATTCTAGTGAGAGATACCGGTCCCCGCTTATAAATTCGGCCTCGTGTCGTTGACCTTCTTTACTCTCTTGCCGCCTATGATGCTCAGCCTCGCGCGCCACTTTCATAAGCTGCTTCCTTCCCAATATCACTCTTACAAGGCTTGGTCTTGGTATGCTTATCTCTTGAGCCTCGTTCCCTTTCTCGTCTTGGCCCCAGTCTATTTCAACTCGTTTCTTTGCTAATTGAGGCTTAGTTTCAGTCTAGCCAAACGAAACCAACTCCTTGCGGCGAAAGAGCCCTGGTATAGAAACACGAAGAAATGTAAGTTCCAAGACACACACGGAGACAATATCCAGCATGTTTCTATAATTTCTACCTGAGAAAATCACACAAACCTCAAATGGCATCCAAACCTCTGATTCCATTGGCGTCCCTGCAGTCAGTTCCTTTGCAGCCATGTCGACTCCAGAGCCACTCCCCAACCCCCAGCGTGTCATCACCGACACTGATCTCGAGACCGGCATCTCCCACTTCAATACGACGCTGGACGAAAGCCTTGCGGTTAAACAGGATCTAGGAGGCTCCTTATTCCGCTTAGGATATATCACCGATAAGACCCCCAACACACTCGATGGCACCGATCTCACCAACTACACTGAGTACTTGGAGACTGCCAGCGTGCCTCCAGTCACCCTCCCCGACGGCCGTGGTATGATCTGGTACATCGACACTCCTCCCGGCAAAGGCAGTCCTTCCCACCGCACCCTCAGCTTCGACGTCGTCATTCAGGTCGCAGGCGAGATCGAATTGACTCTCGAGTCAGGCGAGAAGCGCATCCAGAAACCTGGTGACATGGTCATCCAGCGCGCTACCACTCACAGTTGGAGAAACCCCAGCGAAGACAAGTGGGCCCGTATGGTTGGTGTCATGTACTCCAGCAACCCTGTGGTTCTCAAGAATGGTACCGAGCTTGGTCCCTCCGGGCTCTAATCGCCTTATCAGCATTGGTATAGACTATTTGTGTCTACATAGAACAGCCAATTATTTTCGAGCTCATTTTTAAGATTTTCAAACCCCTAAGCTTCTAGAGTTGACAATATGTCTTATCTGCTAGTAAACCAATCAGTTCATTATACAGTAAATTACCAAAGTGCAAAATACAAAAACTCATCATTTTCTGTTTCGATATATTAATTGGATACTACTGTGGTGAATGACTTTGTAATTCCCTATCTCAAGAACGAACACACTATAGGATAGACAAACATGTACAGAGAAAAAGCATGTTCCCATACGGCATCATCCCAATATCTCCACAGGAACATCCACCACCTTATCACGGATATAATCAACAAACCCCTTCCCAAACCCATCAAGCCGACTCGAACTACTCACGCCCCGTCCCAGAATCCCATAGATGACAAAGTGCACTGCCATAATATTCGGGAACTCAACGCGCTCAATAAAGAAGCTATCATTCCAATCTTTGCCGATGAGCTCTCGCATTCGATCTCTGGTCAAGTATGATCGAAGCCAGGCCCACTGCTTGGGGTTCGTAACGAAAAGTCCACAGTTAAGGTTTCCGCCCTTATCACCTGATCGGCCGAGAGCAATATCTCCCAAGCGGAGTTTCTTAGTGGGACTTTTAAACAGTTGTGGTTCGGCTGGGTCGTAATTATCCCGGGGTGTGAGTTCTTGATATTGTGGGGGATGACCGGTATCGTATGAGCTGATGTTGTTGGATGCGTCTATCAGATTTATTTCCTCGTGGATCTCGGATTGCTTTATCAGTGCTGGGTAGTACGCGAGGAACGGTAGGGGAATGGCTGTTCGAGTATCCAGTGATGCATGAAAGCCTACATATTTACCCTTCGTGTTAGAAGACTGCAGTTTATATATATTTGGCGGAACTGAGAGTACTATATTGGGTGACGCACCAGAAAAATGCTTGAGAGAGATATCTTTCATAGCCTTTGCTACAGCCAGAACAGCGCTTTCTGACCGCGATGCCACGAATACACGCAGGTACGTAGTACTTTCGGCCTGGAAGGCTGGATTGGCTGCGGGAGTTCCAATTCTACGAATGTTAGGCAGTGAACGAGCACGGGAAGGACAAGTCGTACCTCTGAAACTCCAAAGTCTCCAAACTTTTCTTGACTTCTTCAGGAAGAAAATGACGCATCTGCCGCTCAAAAAGATCCCACTTCTTATCCGTAGCATACCCAGTTGCATTAAGCAGAAGTTGGGCTTCGTATCCCCCTCGGTAGAAGACAGCAAGTTTAGTCGTCGGGGGTGGAGGTGATCCTCGAATGCCCGATACATACACCCTGTATTCATTTTGACTATGATCAGCTATGCTCGCTAGGTTCAAATAATCACGTCAGAATACTTACCTATCTTTCCCCACGTCTTTGACCGCAACATCGCCGATATAAGCACTCACGTCACTATTGAGATAGATACTCCCCTGCAGTTCATACAGAAATTGACTGCAAACAGTCTCCGAGTTCACAATACCCTGTGTGTTTGGGTGCTTCGTGATAACGCATGTGCCATCCGCAGCAATTTCAGCGATAGGAAAGCCTGGAGCAACAAGATTATCCAGAGGGTATTTATCAAACCCAGCAAAATTGGCACCAGTCACATACGCAGAACACTCAATCAAATGACCAGCAATCAGCGATCCAGCAAGCTTGTCGTAGTCTGTCTCTGACCAATTATGCCAGTACCATGCCGCAGCGATAACAGGGCTAGCGTCAGCAACGCGACCACAGATGATGATATCAGCACCTCGGCGCAAGCCATCCACGATACCACGAGCACCCAAGTACGCATGTGCAGATACCATTGGAACTGGCTTCCCGTCTGGTGTGTTCAGGAATGCGTATGTGAGATCTGAAGGCACCACATCTGAGTTCCCGGCATCAAGATGGGTCAGCTCTTCTTTAGTAGTTGGCATGTTAGGTCCAACACGATCATACAAGTCATCGCCTGAGAGGTACGCAACACGGAGATCAAGCTTCTTCTCAGAGACCTATTGAATAGCCAGCTGTGTCAGCATGCTCGTCAGACTCTAGTATACAGAAGTAGTGCGGCCTACCAGAGCCTGGATCTTCAGTGCAAGAGCTTTAGGATCCAAAGCACCGCCGTTGATGACCACTCGGATACGCTTCTGCGCAATCACCTCAATGGTCTGCTGAAGTCCTTCCCAAGCAGTAGCTTCGTAACCGGGATGCTTTCCTTCTCTCCATGCCTGGGCATTATTCGCAAGATTGACTTCTACACACTCTAGCTTAGAAACCGCAGTTGTTTCGTAGAATATGAGCACTATGGCTTACCTGCGAGATAATCGCCCGTTATAAAATCAACATCTCCCAATGTTGCCTGTAGGTACATTTCATACGCCGGGTCGCCTGCCATACAACATCAGCCTGAGTGTCTCATTCAGAATGTCGGGTTGCCTACCATGATATCCAGAGCAGTTGGCTATCCTAACAGGGCGTGTCTCTGTTGCAGAAGACATGATTGCAAGTTGTCAATCTCAGTAGTAGTCGCTCCAAATATTCTATGAAGATCGATAGACAGAATCCCCGCATTCCTTGGTATACATGAACCACGCCTTATATACCAAGTTCCCGTACCTCGGCCATCGTTCGGATATTCAGGTAATTGGACAAAGAATTGCGTCGTCGAATAGTGAGCAGCTCCTGGGTCAAGGATGTTGAGCATGGACCCTTCGATCCGAGTGGACCAGTAGCATCCCCTTGCTTCGTGGTGTCTGTATCCCTAAAAGGCTATGATTGACTTTCATCCTTTGTGTCCCCGTGGCCCGTGGCAAGACCCCTCACAGGATATGGAACGATTATCCCCAGTGCATCCAAGTTATGCAGCATTATAGTCAACCATGTGTTCATTAGTCAATCAAAACCCCTAATAAACGTCATGGGTTAGCAGATCATTTCTAGTTTGTTGGTAGCTGTGCCGTGGACCTCGGACTTGGAACCCCGCGGGCCGTGGAGCCAGAATGTCCGGGCCCTTTTTTTGTCTCCTATATGAATATGACAGCTAACGCAAGGGGTAGTGTCGCGTCGCTGGGTTATCTTCTTCATTCTATCCTGAACTGAATATTTCGTCTACTTCTTCTCCCATTCTTTGATGGTACTGACATAACTCTAACCAACAATGACACTGGCCCACGAAACTGTTCCCGGTACGGAGGTCTACGGACCTGGCACTTTCATCGACAAGAATGTGCTTCCAGTGCCTGTAGACGCTCGTCGGGTGTTTGAGCTTCTCGCCTCTCGAACCCCTGGATTTACCCAGAACAAAGCACTATGGGATACTGTCCACTTCGAAGGACGACCTGAGCCTATGGTTCAAGGTCCGATCAAATCACCCGTCATGGCAGCTGCGCTTCATGCCATGGGAGGAGTGGTGGCTAATGAGCTTCTCGAACTGCGTGATGAAAAGCCCGCGACGGAGAATAGTGTGACAGTCAATACCGACCATGCAGGTATTTGGCTCGGATCTGTGTTCACCACGTACATAAATGGCTCCGATGTATCCGCCCTGGCACGGTCAGGAAAGTTGAGTTCACTCTTCGAACGGAATTATGAACAAGGCTTTGGCAAGGGGATAGCAAGCCGGGCAACCGCTATTTACCAAACAAAAGATCCCAAAGTGTGGTACCAGCTTCATGGTTCACTCGACGCAAACGCTGCTCTTCGGACAATGGGAATCAACCCTGATGTGACTTTCAGCACACCCCAACAATACTATGACTATATCCAAGGGCATATCATCAAGTGGTCGCCCGATGAGCTTGAAATGCACAATGTGCGTCATGGTCTGTGTGGAAGCATCTGCTACTCTCCGGAGGGCTGGAGGAAGACGGAGTTTGGTAAACGCCTGTCCAGACACCCTCTGGTCAACGTGACAGCCGAAACATATGCCAAGTCTACACCTCCAATCCCTTTGGTCAAGGGTCTATCTGACAAGCGGCCACTTGCCGGGATTAAGGTCCTAGAGATGGTACGTATCATTGCTGGACCGCAGATCGGCGTTACCTTGGCATCCTACGGGGCGGACGTGATCCGTGTGAATTGTAGCAGATTAGTTGACCTTAACGTATGTTTGCCTTGATCCAGTGTCGTGTGAAAGCCTACTAACAATTCTTGGGTTCTAGGCACTCCAGCTCACACTGAATGCGGGGAAGCGGACAATTGACCTCGACATCACTAAGCCGGAAGACACGGAACGACTGCAAGAACTGCTTGCAGATGTTGATATTTTCATCCAAGGGTTCAGAATGGGTTCCCTGGAGCGTAAAGGGCTGGGGCTCCGCAACTTGCTGGAGATAGCAGCTAAGAGAAACAAGGGAATCATCTATGTCGACGAGAACTGTTACGGTCCAGATGGCCCATTCCATGAACGTCCTGGTTGGCAGCAGATTGGAGATGCGGCATCTGGAAGCGAGTATGTAATGGGTCGATCACAAGGTTATGAGGAAGGAAAGAGTGTATTGCCACCACTCCCTGTGTCTGATATGATAACGGGCATTGTTGGTGCAGTTGGTGCCATGATTGCGGTAAAGAGACGGGCAGTTGAAGGCGGCTCATATCACATCACTAGCTCCTTGGTTGCTGCTGATGCAGTTGCATTGGAGAAGGAAGTAGGATTATACCCCCCTGAGGTGGTACGAGACACGGTCGAACGATTTGGGTTCAAGGAGATTACTCCTGATCAATACGTTTCCGAAGTCCTGATCCCAGTCATTGACGGTTGGAAGAGAGGATTGCCTCATGATTTGGACGAGGACTCTAGGTTCATGACGACATTCAAGGACCCAGGACCATGGGGACGCCAGACTCTCTTGAAGCCTGTTGCAAAATTAGGTCTTGAGGAGTCGACGCCAAGATGGACTTCTCCTCCTGTCCCGCACTGCCATCATGGTAGGGACATCAGTTGGCTTTGAAATAATTCGGGGTATGGAGATTTGTATATAGTTTTCTGAGTCAAGCAAATCACGTCTCAAGTATCTGGCATATTGGCCTCCGGTATATCCACTCCCGGAACGACCGGAAACGAAGGCGCACCTGAAACAAGATCCTGCCAGTTCCAAAATGGCGGTAGGGACCACTGCCAGTTAGTCGCCTGATCAACTTCGTTGAAAGACCCCAGAAAACCATTATCTGTGTAGGGCCCCTGCGGCATCACATTCGTAAACTGTGCGCTTCCCATATTTGCCGCAGAAGCGCTACCAAAAGGAGTCGGTATCGCGTCGGAAAGATTGGGGGCTGTATTTTCATTGATCCCATAGCTAGATAGACTAGGCCTGTTATTTTCGTTGTTCTGCATAATTGCTGGATGATGGTTGCGGGCAGATTGCGCCGGCAAGAAGGCCCTCCTAGCAGAACGCTCTAAGTCAGAGCACATGCCCAATACAAAGTCGATGTATGTATTAGGCTCCTCAGAAGAAGTACATGTGAGAAATTTAATAACATCCTGGATCATTGAAAGATCGTCCCCAGCTTCTGAATGTGCAGGATGTGCGAGTATCCTTAGTGCAAGAGGCACACATGCTGCCGCTGGAAAGTAAATTATGTTCCTTCAAAGATCAAGATCAGCGTAAGCCTCTCGAAGACGTCAATAAGTACTCACCACTTGTAGGTAGAGCCGAGCGAAGGCACATGTGATAGTAGCGCCAATGCAGAACGTGCTGCGTCTAGTGAGCGTGAAACAATTGGCGCAATATCCTCGTCCGTTCCCTGTCTAGACCGCTCGATAGCGTTTGCTTGAAACACACACACCTGATAAAGGTTTGAGTAACAGCAATTAAATGCGAAATGTAATCGAAGGACATGTTGCAGGAAATAAGTTGGTTTACAGGAAAATTTACGCTGGGGTTGAAGCCTCGAATGTAAGGTCTTCTTCCAGCTCAACAGCGCGTCTTCACAAGACTTGATTCTTTCAATAACATCATCACTCGATTCTTGACGAACAGTTACCGTGTAGAGCTTTTTATAAACAAGCCGCTGAATCTGGGCTAGTTGAGCAAGGAGACGGAAGTAGTTCATTCTAGTACCGTCAATCGTTAATATGCCTCTGCCGTCAGATGGATTCTCTGTCGGTAAATGTGTATCATAGTCTTCGATATCCTGGACCGGCGGGCGGCCCACCCGGATGGAAATGTCTGAGTCAAGTATGAAAGCGACCCAGTACACTCTTCGCCTGTGCTCCGCCTCGGGTGAAGCTCCAGCGCCGTTTTCTCTATGCAGTCCTATTGACTGGGCCAGACGCATTGCTGCAGCCGCGAACATAAAAAGGGCTTGGGGGTTAGGTGTACCCTGAAAGTAAAGCGCCAGCCCCAGGAGACCCTGCACGGCGGCAATGTCAGTGTTTTGAAGGAAGACGTCAACGACAGCGTTCAAGGCATTCTTAACATGTCCCAACGACTTTCTCCAGTTGTCACTAGCATCAGAAGATGCATGTGCCCTTTCTCTGTATGATATGGCCAGAGCGATATTGAGGGAGATCCACCATGATGCACTATTATCGGGATTCCATGAGTATTGTCTGTCGACGGACCTCATGAACGAGACCTCCCCAAAAAGAGGAATTGCTTGGTTAAAAGTTGCAAAGTACTCTCGCACTAGTTGGACAGTTGTGTCCTTACATGGTAGAGGTTCGAAAATGCGCCGTTCAAGGCCATCTTGAAGAATTTGAGGAACCCAGCTGGAAAGTTGCCATGGATTAGCACTTCTTTGAGGTGCGCGTCGCCAAACCCCAATATCCGGCTGTGCCTCTAGCCCATTCAATTCGGCATTTGTCAATGCAGAAAACGCAGACGAAGCCCCTAATCTCGATCAATAACTGGGAAACGGTCCAGACGACGATCTTGCAACCTACCAAAATAGCGCATTTTTCCGTCCTGTGCGTCAATGACAATAGATTGATCATTCTCGGCGGGAGGGTGAGGACCCTTGTCAGAAGGTACCTGAGACATTCCAGGGATGCTGTCTCCGTCTGTTTGGTCTTCTGGCTCCCCTAAATTAGTACTGCTCTCGACTGACGTGCCCGGCGAAGTTGGTCGTCGGGTATTCTCCACGCCTCGCTGGATTTCAGTTCCAGATCTAGTCAAACGCTCCAATTGCTCCTGCATTTTTTCAATTCGCTTCTCTAGCTGTTCAACATATGGGCTACGCCCGTTAGTCATCTGATATGCGTGGTAGCTTCTTATCAAATAAGTAGGCCTAGCACCTACCGACTCTCGCGTTTCCGGCGGTCCATGACATCTTGATACCCGCAAGTGAGATTGAACGCATGGCAAGGTGAACAAATAGGTCGCTTTCCGTCACATTTGACCTTTTTACGCCGACAGGTATTACATGCCTTAGGCGTACCTGATTAGCTGGTTACTATATAGTTTAAGATTAAACGAACTCACTTTAGCTCGCCGGACAATGTTGGCTGTAGATGATTGTGTTCCGTTCATCTCTCCTCGACTTTTAGTGATTATAATGGACTCAACCGGAGCGCAGAACCTTATATAAAAGCGATTCGGACTAACAAGTGAAACGTTTAGTTTATCGCAGATTGGAACGTCCAGTGTTCAATAGATATAGTAGTTAGTTGACGCAAGATCGCACCGTTGGCTGCCGGTCTGGTAGACTAACCGAGGCACACTAGTGCCGGTGAGCTTAGCACAGGTGCGGATTAAAGATGTTCCTGACGGACCACCAGAAGTGTATGTCAGGGTTGCTGCAACAGGACATAACTAGATTAGACGATGACAATGATGATAAATCATGTGCTGAATTTTCGCCTCAGGTGTTATGCAGATGTCTACTTCTGATATGCACAGTTTCCATCTTAAACTAGTATCACATTTACGAGGAGTTTTGGAGCGTCGGCAAAGCCTGTTCCGTGAGCATAGAATATATATCTGATGAAAAGTAGTCTTCGAACCCTATCCAATTCTGCCAACTATGTTACGATCAAACCCGGGGTCCCGCTGTTGTACCATTGCAGCTAATCCGAGTCCTGACATTAGTTTACCTCGCTCAGTACACCGGCCAATTACTGAACCACTTGTTCATGAAAGACCGCTTCTCGGCGGAAGCCACCAAGACTGGCTCCCACGCATCGCCTAATTCCATCACCACTGGCTCAGCAGCATCGTTGGCCGGCCAGTTGGGCAGCTCTGGGCCATTGGGATTCCCAGAGCGCAGGAAATTTACCCAATAGTCGGACAGCCGGTCGGCGATTGCATAGTCCTCAGGCTTCCAAGGCTTGTCGGTCGCATACAAGTTGTTGAACGCATAGTTGATTTCACTCATGTGGTATGCGCCCTCATCCTGGCCTGGGGGAGCATGGGTCCAGTAATAGGTGTAGGTACTGACAGTGCTGTTGCCCGAGGTGTTGCGCGCAACTCCAGCCTGATACTCGTTGGCCCACTCCCAGATGGATATGCGGGTCTGGTCCTGATAGAAGGTATTGCTGGCGGCATCGGCGCTGCTGTTACTGTTCCCTGCAGGATATAGTCGGAAGAACTCAGCGGCCAGGCCGACGCTGCCAAACTCGTACCGATTCTGGCGCGTATAGCTCTCGACTGTCATCCCAGGGTTCGGGATCGCACCATTTTCATCTCGGTTTCCGCCAGTCAGAACCGCGGCGATTGTATGATTGCCCTGTAGCAGCATCTCCTGGTAGGTAGCCGGAAGTACGTAGCCGTCCAGGACGGGACGGAACAGCGGGGGCTGCATATAGACCGAGTTGTTGGCAAAGACCGTATTCACGTAGGTAACGTCACTCGCGTCGGCGCCGGCCAGGAAGACCTCGACTGGAGCGGCACGGGCCGCGGCAATCCCTGAGAGGTTGAGGCTGGTGAGATACGCAGCCCCCTGCGCCTCCGCGACGGCGAGATGGCGGTACCCCTCGGCCACACTCCCCATCAGGGGGTTGGAAGGGTAAGTGGCTCCGCTCTCAGCAATCACCTGCTCGAAAAGCCCGTCTGCAAGCGGACTATTGAGATGATCGAGCACGGCCGCGGCGCCCGCTGACTGGCCTCCGATAGTAATGCGGGCAGGATCACCCCCGAAGGCTGCGATGTTCTCGTTCGTCCAGTGCAGCGCCGCCTGCTGGTCAACTAAGCCATAGTTGCCTGAGGTACCGCTCGACGAGTTCTGACTGAGTTCCGGATGGGCTAAAAAGCCCAGCGCGCCCAATCGATAATTGACGGTCACAACCACGACCCCCTTGGCGGCTAGGCCGGCCCCGTCGTACAAGGCCTGGCTGCTCGATCCCGAGCCAAAGCGGCCCCCGTAGAACCAGACATAGACTGGAAGCTTGCTGCTGGACGAGGCGGGTACCACGCCGATCCCGGTTTCCGTGTTATTCTGCACGTCGTTTAGAGTGGCCGTGTCGGGAGTCCAAATGTTGAGATACAAGCAGTCCTCGCTATAATAGCTTGACCCGAGCTGCGGACAGTCTGGGGCAAACTCGGTAGCGTCACGGACGCCCGTCCATCCGCTGACATGTTGCGGATGACGCCAACGATAGGCTCCAGTCGGGGCGGCGGCAAAGGGGATTGCCTTGAAGTTATAGACCGAAGAGATGTATTGTGATCTATTGCCTTGCACCGTGCTCTCGTATGTGTCGATGTAGACGGTGGGTGACTGCACTGGAGCGGCTGATGAGCTCGATGTGCTTCTCGACTGGGTCGGCGTGCCTATAACGCGGCCATATGCGGCACTGGCCAGCAAGGGGCCCCAAATCAGGAGCTTCATTGCTTTGTATCACAATGGTTGAAATCCAGTTGTCAATTGAAGTTGGTCGGGGTGATGCAAGCTTCTTTTATATTTACCCATTGCTCTTCACTCCCCTCGTCCCCAACTCCATTTTCTTTAAGATCTACTTTCCCCTTTCCCCACTTTCCCCAAAATCTGAGCTTAACCGCTCCGTAATTTCCTTCCTTTCATGCGGGAAACACGGGTGCCCCTACGGACATCGGATAACGGAGATGGTGCGAAGTCCGACATCATCCCCGTACACTTCCTACCTGTCTTTCGTCCTGGCTGCACTTTGCATACCCCCTCTTTGCATGGCATGCACTGCTCGGGTCAGATGCCAATCGAACAAGATATACCATCCCACAGCCGAAGGCCTGGCGGCGAATTGAAGAAGGCCTGACAGTGTTTCGAACGTGTGAGGTTGATCGGGACATGCTGACCCTTTAGTGCGGGACGGCTCCGCGTGCTTGTTTCATCTCCACCAGCAAGGGAACAGACGAGTTGCAGAAGATAAGCATTGAACCTATTGGGTCGTGCCCGACATCGGGGGATAGTCTACTTTCGCCTTCCTCTTTGCACTGCGGCCTGCAAAGTAATGGATGGACCTGCGACAGGAAAGATTTGCCCCCGCATTTGATGACGCGGTCAAGCCGGCTGAAAGCTTAGCTCCGTCCCTGTTTGCTAGACAGCGGAGCAGAGCATGCCCTGAATTTATTGTCCCTCTAACCCAGAAGAGTAACATGTCATCTAAATCCCCGCGTTGGGAAACAATTTGACGCGGACGATATTACTGGACGGCATGTCAAGGAATCGACGCACTCGATCGTGTACCATGTAGATTTGGCTGAAAGTGACAGCAGTCCCTTTCTCCGCCCCCACAGACTGAAATCCTATACGAGTCTGAATGCAGTCATGATAACAAGAAATCTGGTACCGTGTTAGACATGATGTGGTAAATTGAGTGAACGAATGTGGTAGACGGGCTCATATGATACAATTATGCATTCTGCCGGCATTAATTACCAGGAAACTGTTATGTCCGACCGCAGCTAACGGCTTCCTTAGCCAGTTTGCGCCTATAAAGCCGAGCTATGTTCACCGCCTTCCATCGGGGACCAGCTCCCCGCAGCATCTTCGGTGGGAGATAAGGCACGCCGCTATCTAACATCCCAAAGCTGCTGGCACATCTCGCATTTGCACCTTCACTCTGTATGGCATTCCAAGCTCTGTTCCCTGAATCTCACCGCATTGGCTGTATCAACTTACACTAACCTTCTTCATTATATCCCTCAAGTCAGCATCCACCTCGTAAACACCATCCGCTCCCCACAAGCAGAACAATACAGTGACAACTGGAGCCCACCACTCTCAATACATCCACACAATAACCCCTCGCATTTATACCAAACAATACCCACAATGTCCTCCACAACTCCAACCACCCAAACCGACCAAATACCACCCCACCTCGACCCCCAAACCTACCCCCGCACAACCACAAACCCCACCCTGAACACCCACATCACCCTAACCTACCACCCCCTCGATCCCACAAGCGCACTATCCAAGATCTCCTCTCCCAACGCCGGCGCAAATGTCCTCTTCCTCGGCACGACACGCAACTCCTTCGAAGACCGCCCCGTCGCGCAACTAAGCTACACCGCATACCCGCCCCTCGCGCTGAAGACATTGTCCAAGATCGCGGAGGACGCGGTGACGAAACATGAGCTATTGGGTGTCGTGATTGGACATCGGCTCGGAGACGTGCCGATTGGGGAGAGCAGTATCGTGATTGCGGTTAGTGCGGGACATCGCGGCGCGGCGTGGAGGGCTGGCGAGGAGGTATTGGAGCTGTGTAAGGAGAAAGCAGAGATATGGAAGAAAGAGGTGTTTGTGGATGGGCAGGGGGAGTGGAGGGCGAATAGGGATCGGGATGCGGAGGGGAAGTTAGTGCAGGGGTGAAATGGGATATAAGTCGGTAGGTGAGTGGATATGGCAATGATAGGTGATGGGTGGAGAATGCTAATTGACAGTCTTATTTTACAATCACGGAGTAGGGTATTGTCTATGATACACATCGAGGCAGGCAGAGACCATCACCACTTAGTCCTTCTTAAGGGGCTTGCCCTCCCGCTTCCAGTCATTGATATGTTCCATGATCGTCCTCGTGGCCGACTCAGGCGTATCCTGACGACCGATGCACTCGACGAAGTCGTTATCGGGATCTGTCAAACAAACAAAGTCAGCTTCAGCTCAAGCAACCCCTTCCCCCCCAAAAAGAAAAAGGAACATACCCATCAGATAGAAATAGATACTATGATCGACCAAATAATCCTCCCCAGGCTTAATATCTCTCGGGGTACTGAAATACACCCGATACTGCTTGCAAACATGCTTAACCTCATCATACGTTCCCGTCAACCCAATAATACCAGGATGGAACTCCTTCAAATAAGTGCGCAGCACCTCAGGCGTATCTCTGGCAGGGTCACAAGTAATAAACACAGGCAAGAAAACATTCTCGCCCTTCGTAGCCTCCTTCACCTTATCAATAATTTCGGCCATTTTGTCCAACTCATCGGGGCAGATATCAGGGCAGTGAGTGAATCCAAAATACACCTAACCCCCAAACCATCCACCATTAGCCTCAATCCCAATCCCATAGTAAGAAAAGAAGAAAGAAAAGGAATACTCACAAAACTATACCTCCCCTTCAAATCCTCCGCCGTAAACTCCTTCCCATCCAAATCCTTCAACGTAAACGGACCTCCCACCTTCGGCTTCCCAACCCCCTTACTCATCTCCGCAATGCGCTTCCTCTCCAACCTCTCCTTCTCAACCCGGAAGTAAATAATCATACCACCGCCCGTCAAAACGAACAGCAGCGCCGCCTTCCACGAGAACGGACCCGTCGAGTTCCGCGCCTTCAATTGGCCCATTGTGCGCGCGCGAAGACAAGGCGGAGAGGTCGAGAAAGAGCGGCGGAGTAGTAGTCCTGCATTGTTGCTGTTGCTGCTGGTGCTGCGGCTGTTGATGTTGGTTGCTGCTCTGAGTTGCGCGGAGAAGAGACCGGTCGTCTTCGCGGCGGTGTGTTCGATTGGGGTGAGGGCGGAGCGAGAGGTCCGTGTGAGGATCCGGCTCATGGATCTCATTGTTGATGCCATTGTTGGTGTTGTTGTTTGCCCGGGTTGGGGAGAGGGGCGCTGGTGCACGGATTTTCTGGCGTTGAGGTAGGTGTGGTTTTCGGAGTCCGCGGCGGAGGTTTGGATGGTCGAGACAGCTCGGTCCGGAGGATTGGTTTTCTGGATGGGGTTTAGCGTCTGCGCCTTAGGCACACAGGGATTACTTCGTGTCACGTGTATTTTGGTGCGGGCTAATGGGTTATAGGACTTTTTTCATTCATCTATAGAATTGGATGCAACCCACGTATAGGGCTTGATATCCATGGTTGAGAAGACATTAAGAATGGTAAAATTACAAATATTACACCCGACCTCCTGTCCAATGACGCCAGTCCTGTCCAATGCACTGCGCGAGGGGAGCAGTCGTACATGCTTGCTATGCAATTTATTGCTCGCCGGGAAGTATGGTCGCCGAAGGAACAAGGGCACGCAGGTTGATATAATGGAACAGTAAAGTAGAAAAGTAGAGAAACCGATGAAGCGAAAACGACAGGTGGTATTTTGACACGGTTCGTGGCGTAAAGACAATGCGAGACTTGGTATAAACGAAAAGAAATGAAGCAAATGCATCTTTTGCCCCCGAAGGTTGTTGAAAGATGGTATGTACGGAGGAAGTCGGGAGTATTTCACTGTACACTTCGACTGGCTAAGCTGGCCCGACTGGGAGTCGTCCGTGGTTCCTCTTCTTCGATTACATCGCTGAGGCGCGTAGGATGACGATGGCGCGGGGTTACGGACTCCCAACCTGTCCCTACACCCCATCCCGAGCCGCTATAATCGACAGACTGGGTGTAGCCTCCATAGAGAGGTCCGGATGTTGTGGGCATAGAACTGGGTGGGTATCCACCTTCCTCTACTGACCCATGCTCATACTCGTCGCTCGCTTCGGACATGGCAGGCTGGTAAGCAGTTGGCTGGCCCTGCGGGTTGCGGCGGTAGCTGCTGCCGGCCTCTTCTTCTCCTTGCTCGCTACTAGCAACGCTGGGGCCGTAGGAGCGGTCATCATTCTCAGACGTTGGCCGAGCTGGATATGCGGCACCCTGCTCATAGAAATGTCCAGGATATTGTCTCTGAGCTTCCGGAGATGATGATGGAGGTTCCTGAATGGGCCTATGCCCTTCCACAAAAGGATCGGTGCCGGTTGGGGATGCAGGAGTTTCATAGTATTGACCTTCCGTCACCGCTGTGGTCCTCGCGGCGCTCTCACCACTTGCGTATGGGCTTTCTCGGGTTGGCGGGCGATTGGTATTATGCCGACTGGCGGGGCCTGGGATCATCGGTACGACCTGTACGCCTCCGACTAATGTAGGTTCTCCATTCCGGAGGGATGTAGTGCGGTCGCGTTCTTCTTGTTCACGCCGACCCAATTCTTCCCATGCGCGGCGGGCCTCGTCTTTGGAAATTTGCAACTCACGGCGCATTTCTTTCAGTAGCTCTTCGGCGCGTGACTTGTCGCTCTCTGCTTTCTGCAATGAAGTGAGAGCATCAGACCGAGCTTGTCTCTCAGTCCTAACCTGCCTCTCTAGCTCCGCTAACAACTCTTTTGAGCGTTCTTGTTCAGCACGGGTATCGAAAAACCAACGCTGGAACTTGCGCTCCGATGAGGCCCGCAGGCGCTGCAACTCAACCACGGCATGGAAAAGATTGGCACCAGCGGCAGAAAGGTCCGTCACCTGGCGCGCCATTTGCTGATTCAGAGGATCGCGCTCGAGCGCTTCATTATTCTGCTCCAGCTTGCGAATCCAGTAACCAGTCAAGCCCTCCCAATGGGATGAGAGTGTTTCCCATCGTTCGAAGGCGTGAGGGAACGGAATTCTACGAGATTGTTGCTGGCCTTGGGAACTTGGCTGTTCAGACGCCGACTGAGCTGGCTGCTTGGACCACCCGGCAGAGCTCTGCGGGGCAGCCTGAGGCTGTTGAGATGCACTGGGCTGCCCAGCCGAGGTAGTCGGCCTCAGAGGTCCATGTGCACCACCAGCTCCAGGGATAGACGCAGAGGCTTGAGGCTCTGGTCGTTTCGTCGTTGTGGAAGACCGCTCTGGGATTTGCGTCCTTCGTTGCGAAGTTCTGTCACCGGCAACGCCAGCAGCATAAGCTTGACCGGGCCTATTCTGCTCCTGTTGCTGTCTGCGCTCGATGTCATCCTGCTCCCGATCCCTCGCCTCCTGCTCTGCTTTCTTGCGAGCTTCTCGATCCCGGCGTTGCCTCATGATATCCGTGGGCGTCCGCACACCACTTGCAGGGTGTGGGTTGACAGGGACCGGACCTTGAGTGGCGCGAGTAGATCCATTCTGAGTACGGCCATTGGCTCCAAAGCCTGACGGACCGGGGGCACCCGCGACGTCAGACATGGGCGCATTCACTTCTTCCCAGTCTAGTGTAAACGGAATTGGTTTGCGAAGTGCTTCCTCCAAGGTCCAGAGAATAGCAGACGCGGTGCGCGGGGAGACACTGGTTGCCCTATGGGGCCAGTACGATTCACCTGGTCGCCGGGAGGATTCCTCTTCCGAGTCGGCCTCTTCGTCGTCTTCTTCGGTTTGCGCCTCAGACAGTGCTGGACGCAGAGCAGCGAGACCACTTTGGTGTTCCGAAGCGGGTCGCACGACCACCGGTATAGTCTGTTCTACCTGGGATGGCCTTCCGGTATCATATACGGACGGAGGTCGCTGGGAAAGTCTGGCTGTTCTCCGCAATGAACGAGTGCTTCCGAAAGCGCTCGAGGGTCGAAGTGACGGATGATGGGTAGAGTCAGGAAGGACACGGGAAGCAGCCTGCTGCTGGCGTTGCGGTGAAAGGGTCGTAAATGTTGTAGGGTCGTTAACGTCGTAGGTCTCGTCAAAGTCGGCGCGATTGCGATGAGACACCGCTGAAGATGGAGGATGCTGAAACGGGATATGCGACGACAACGTGGGTGCGAATTGGGATTCGGCCCCTACAGAATGGGACCAGGAACGAGAGCCCTGCAACCAGACGTGGGTTTTGACAGCGTGTCAGGAGAAATATGCACAGCTCCAGCAGTATCTAGCACTATCCAGCACACAAGATGAACCCGCCGCTGTGTATGTCCGATGGGTTAGCACAAAGAATGCTGCACAGTGGGTAAATTCATTCGAAACACGACAGAATAGTAATGGGGCGCGTGGAAGCAGTTCAGAGCGAGCCACGCAAATCGAGAGTGAGAGGGGATTTGAAGGCAGTGGCTGGTCGAATAGGGAGACGCCGTCGCAGAATTACGATGGCTGGGAAATCGGGAAGACAGTTGCAGCGACGGGATCTTACCTGTACCAGGAAGCGCCCTGCAGACCGCAACGAGCACCGCTAGAGGCTCGTAGCAGTCATGGAGCAGAGCAAGAAAGCCCAATGGCTCCCGCGGAGGATTCAAGGCCGGGTAGCAGCGGTCTGAGTTGTATGAACAACAGCTAGCTAACTGTGAGGCGGGCGTCGGAGGGTGGAAAAGGAAGGGAAATTGAAACGGGAAAAGATCGGGAAAATCGACTGAGGAGCGCGTTGTCAGTCACGCCGGGCACCAAAAAAAAAAAAAAAATAAAAATAAAAAATATCCACCCTCCCGATCGATGAGGAAGACTGATTCTCTGGATCTGCACAACCACCCCCAACTGCACCGGATTCAATCTCTGATGTTCGCCGCAGGCACTTAAGAAGGATGGTTGACCCGCCGATGGCCATGATTCACAACACTGCAGGCCAAGATAATTCTTACCACACGCCTTACCTTCCCACCTTCAATCTACAAAAGGTCGCACAGATAGACTACGATGATTCAGATGGCCCGTTGGTTGGACAACAAACTAATTGTCTACCCAAGGTGAATCAATTGGTTTTTATTTAGGCAATTCATGTCTCTCTTTGTCTTCCGAAGCCCTGTTGCTCATCGGGTTATAGCAATGAAATCATCCATCGAACGATCTTCCTGGTCGTTCGCTCTGCCTTCCACTGGAAATGGACACTGCTCTTCACAGTCCTCTAAGATGATATCAAACCCACTCCATATGTATTGCATCATGGCCCCGTCGGAAAAGACATATATATAGAAACCAACGCTAGTCCAAGCTTCGTCGCGGTAATGGCCCAATCCCTAGCGGGTGTGCTGGCAATCCCTGATTGGGGTTCAACTTAGTTCCACGCCATGATTAGGTAGCTGCCAACTAGCACCGCCATGTACCTGGCCAGTGGCCCAGGTACTGAATCACGTCGCTGGCAGACTTTCGGTAGTTCAGGCCGTCATTTCTTGCTGGAGAAGCCTCTCGATCTCGAAGCCTAAAGGAAAGTAGGATGATTGGCACCATACGAAGGAAAGAGGCCCCTTGATGATCTGTGCTAGAGTTTTCAGAGCCTGGATACGGCCAGGGCCGGCTGTCGAATCAACTCCACTCTGGGTCCATCTAAAAGCACAGACCCGGTGGTGATGACGATGGAGCGTTGGCTTATTCCTCCACGGTCGCACAATAAGCGGTACAACCACACGGAAAATATATCAAAAGGGTTTCTCGGAAGGGGAGTAAGTAAATGTGAAGAATCAGTTCTGTCTCGTTTCCTACGAGACCAGAGCAATTGCTGAACCAGGGCGTCTTCGTTGAGAGGGGCTATAGGTTCTATAAAACAGGATTTCGGCGTTGATCGTGGGGCCCAGGTGCAATTTCAGCCTCTCAGTGGAAATTGGACCTGTGAACACTCGGGGTTATAGCTGAAGGGTTAAATTTTGCAAAAGGACGAGCAATAGGCAAGGGCCTTCTGAGTCGGGTATTAATTGAGTTCAAGGGAGGCAATCCGTCCGACCCGGTTTCAGACCTGTCGAGATTCCTTGCAGTAAGTCTCACCACTCTAACAAAACAGCCACTCTTGACTAGAATAGTTACATAACGTTTACTCGGGCTGAGGTAATGCCTGAATAACATTCGAATCCGTTTATACATCCAATTGATGATGTTTCGGCAATGATTCAGAAGTCCAGCGGAGAGACAATCCAAGGACAGGGCAAATAGTGACTGTTATTGCCTGCGCACAAGTAGTCAGCTGAGCTTGATCCCATGCAAGTAAGCGAATACTAGCTGCTCAAGGATACGTCAGGATCGTGCGCCTTCATCCCGAGTTACCCGTGAAGAAGCATCAATAAACCATGCAAAAGAACTCCGGGAGGCGTCAATAATTTTGACTGGCAAGAAACGTTGGCGCTTCTGCGTTAACATCCATATGGGGAAACTAGAGCCAGCTTAAAGACCTGCCCTATTACACCTACAATGGCCTACACACAAAACATTTCTCACTACACCGAATTGGTGTGCAAAAATAATCCAATGCATAACCGGCGGAGCAGTTGTGGGAGAGATGCATGAGTAAATGCAAAACCGCATCGTCATGCACAGGTCCGGGAATGCGGGCCATGCAACTTCGTGCTTCCCCGACGGTCTAGATGCCTGCTAAATTTGTACGACAAAGTCTCCTAAAGCCGCACTGTCAGTCACTCGAGCCGCCACAGGCCCGAGGCCAGAGTGGCCTTACTCAAAGTAAACGCAAATGGGCATGATGCGATCAGTGATCAGTCTAGACGAAACGAGGGCAAGGTATGGATGGGTTGATAGAGGATGCTTTGCCAGCCAGGCAGAAAGGATACGACGTGGTTGAGTTTTCAATGACATGCTATGGAACGGTTTTACTCTTGTGGTGAGGGTAACGGTTTGCAAGGACGATTGCTGCCGATAGATGCACATTATGCCAAACCCAAATCTCGGACGAAAGAAACCACTTTCACCGACTTCAGGTTCAGAAACTGGCTGGTTCAAGGACAGGAGCTAGGGAGTCTATTGCGGTAAAAGAGCCAATATTCTGCAGACCTCACAGCAAGGACTTGAGTACCAAGTCCAGCAGAGCGGCAAGCCAGCCGTTTCGGAGAATAAATGCGTGGGGGGGGGGGGCAAGACCTTCTTATACCCAGACTACCACCTCTTCGAAAACGACTAAACTCAATCGATCAATTACACCGGAAAGATCTCCGGCCTTCCAATGCCTGAACTGCAGTATCCGCAGCAACCTGGAATTTTGGAATGCGGGTCGTGGCATGATCTTTGTATAGCCAATTGCCAAGAACCAGTTGCGTCAGATGGGATCTGCTCAGAACTTGAGCTTTGGCACTGAAAAACTACGTCGGAAACTTCGACTAAGAAGATAGTTTCATTGACAGTCTGGTCTAATTATCGCTCGAGGTTAATGAGCGGAAGAATGACCCGCAACAAAGAGATGGAGGTCACGGATGACAAGGCCAGACCCAAAGATCGGCTGCCGATCGGCCACCAGAGCCGTGGTTGAGTCCGGCATGTCCTGCCTCTGCCATCCGCGACCACCTCTGTTCTGCTTCTTTCTTTGAGACCAGGTTCCTGGAACAGACCCCAGCCTGTATCCACGGCTCTGGAATTGCCGGCATAGTTCAGAACATTGTCTACGCAGGTTCCTCGAAATCGCACTGACAGCAAAGGCAGGCCTCATTCAGAAAGGTCCTGTAGTATCGCTAGCCGCGCTTACTAGCGGGACAATCATGCAGGACCGGTCGACTGTATGCATGCAGGCCCTATTTTTGCGCTGCCAAACCTGAACATTGGGAGTAGATAGCGGATGATAATGGAGGCACGCCCCTGGACCTCAGCTGACAAGCCCGCAATGCTTTCGAATCGCAACGCTGCAGACAGCGATTGTTGACGTTATACCATTCTCAGGCCGAGTCTGAAACTCCAGGGAAACTGCACAAGGTTATAATGCCGAGTCAGAAAACCAGGACCCCGCGTCAACAAAGTTGCGGATCGGGATTCCGGGGCCTCCCTTGCTCCAGCGTCTATGGTCTGCCGCCTTGCTGCACATCCCCATCCCTACCGAAGGAGACCATGTAAGGTCTGATAGGTCCTCAGAGTCAGTGCGCTCGGACGTTCGAGCTCTGTTTACGCCTTTCTGCATTGGCATGCGCCGGGGCTCCTCCCCGACCTAGCCACCGTCCAGCAATGGGGCTGCCCTAGTCCAGGATAGGCATCACTGTTATTTTTGGGGAGGAGATGTATAAACATATCCCCTCCGCCCTTGACCCTTTCTTCGTTTCTGGCCATCCTCATTCCTTCGTTTGTACCTAGTCTCTCCTTTGAACCTGTATGAACTGCATCCGTCCCTTTCATTTCTCATGAAGTTTCTGCTTGTCTGAATGCACCACATCAAATTCACACCGGCGTCATAATCATAGCCCATGGCTGACGGATATCCTCGGCCTCCCGGCGAATCCAACGCCTTTCACAGCTGCCGGAACCGATCACAGACTGCAAGCATTTTGCCAACAGCTACGCCACCTAGGAAGCGGGCATCATCATTCTATACTGTTAGAGGGCCAGAGATTGTTGACGAGTCAATCCCTGATCCATTCTACCTGGAGCATACTCCAGGAGGCGCCTCGCCCTGGGGCAGTCGTCGACCGGGTAGTCGCGATGTGAGAGGCAGTGAAGAAGGTAACCCGTATTCAATGATATCCTCGGTGTATTCCAAAGACATTCCCTTTGCTGTCACTGCACGCGGTGAATCTGCGAGATTGCGATCCAACAACAACCGATCTACCTTGTCTGTGGTCGAGCTAGAACATCAACTTGGTCTTCAGCAAGTTGCATCATCCCGTCCGTGGGGAACAGCCTCTGGGCATCACGACCACAGTTCGTTCAGCTCAGTGCAGACCGAAGCGACACCAGACTTGACACCCAGCAGCTCCTTCTCATCCAATTACTCTGCTCCCATCTATCCTGACAACTCCCTCCCCGCGGTAGAGTCTCTGCCAGTGCACGCCCCTCCCATCCCGCCCAGTCCTAGACACAACGTATATCCTTACTCGTCCACTCCCTTGAACCAGTCGCAAGTAACTTTGTGTACACAGCCCTCCACGCCTGTACGACAAGGACGACCGCATACAGCGACGCCTAACGCGTCGTCGGATACCCTGGTCATGCACCAAGGAGACAGTCACGATCCTCCCTCCCATCGTGGGAAGCCATTGCCATCTTTACCTAATGGAGCCCGGAATGGCATTGCCCATAGCGGCAGGAAGGGACCCCCTCCACCAATCCGGCCTCCTATTGCTCCGTCAATGATCTCTCCCCCGTCTCGCATCAACCCCGTGACTATGGAGCCACACGCCACTCATTTTGAGAAAGCAATGTTCATACCTTCAAATGATTGTCCGAGTCCTGTACCTAGTCCCAGTCCAGGGTCGCCCTTGCTTGAACGCTATCCCACCGCCAGCTCAGCGCGTGATCGTCCATCCACCTCAGCGTCACGACCAGCTTACTGCGAACAGTCAGTCTGGGAATCCGACTCGGACACCGAGTCGGTCGATCCCAAGTCGCTGTCCAAGAAGCCAATGGACAAGTTGAAGAAGGTTCGCAGTCGAGTGCATCTAAGGGTAGCCAAGTCGGCGCCAAAGCTTCAACCTCCGCAAACACCCAACAGTCAGCACAGCAATCAATTGGAGAAGTTCTCTTCCATGCCCGATCAGCCCCCAGAGGATCTCTGCCCGTCTCCCGCGCGGAAAACCGTTAAGGCGCGGTCACGAGAGGCTTTGCGGCCAGCGGCTGAGACATTGCGACTGGTTGCCCCATCCACGACTTCTCTAGTACCACCGCAGTCCAGACGCGGCAGCGGTCAAGCGCGCACCATCGACATTGACCGAACAACTGCAGCTGCAATGCAAGCGAAGTCACGACGCCGACCCCGGTCTGACTCGAAGAAGTCACTTTCCCCGGAGCGTGAAAAAGTGTGCACTCTCTGTCGCGAAGAGCGATCCGACAAGGCCATCCTATCCCTGGCACGACCCCCACTCTATAAACGGGTGTGGGAGTCATTGCGTGTGCTGGGCTGTCATGGCGACATTACACCTCCTCGGTCCCGCAGACCCATGTAGTTATTCCCGATCCTTTTCATTTTCTCATTCCTGTTCGAAAACCAAAAGTCCTATACGGCGTTAAATGATGTACGGCTATTTGCTACGATCTACCAAAAACCACCCTCACGGCCCTGTCCGACGATACTGAATGGATCGCCATGATTGATCTAATGTTTATGACGCTGAACGCAAAACGACCCGCCAAAATCCCTACCGGCGGATGATGACAATCCACATACATATGATGGATGCGCGGCACCATCCATGCCCATGTCCAATCAATGACCTGACGAGACGAATATCCCCTGAGATGGAAATCTCACCGGTAGTCTCGAAACGATGCAATGCAATGCGAACGCGCTGCGATGATTCATGTAACGATGAGGCAACGAACTGATTACGATAGTTGGTCTCATACCACTCTTTTTTCTCACTTACTTACTGATTTATGCTGATGCCTGTCTGTATTTGTGTCCATCATGACACCCATTTCCTTGTCTGTCTGTCTATTTATCTACTGTCACTCGCTCCTAACCACCCACACTCGCTCACTACCCACTATTGCTTGCAATTGCCCGCACGGGCGCGCCTGTCACTCACTCCATACTACATCAATTACTGAGCTCTTCTCAATCTATACCACAAACATACATACCATATACAATAGCAAAGAAAACCACATTCACCACACCCAATGAATACCCCATTCCTCACCGTAGCCATCCATCCATCCATACCTCATGAATTGACCGACACCATGTTCTCTTTCCCAATACGAACAAACCAAAACAAACGGAACCACAAAGGCCCAGATTCCTACCTACTGAAAAGAATTTCCACCGGCATGTGTGGGGTTTTTCCAGCGAGGGGTTCCAAAGTAAAAACACGGGAACTTAGTCTACTGTAGTTCAGTCCTTGGCTTTATCCATTCACCCATTCATTCATTCATCCCTTGAAGCGATGCGATGCGATGCGACGCGGCCGCGGGCTAGCTTGGGCTTACTAGGGATGTTCCGTTCCATCCCTTGAAGAAATGAGGGAGGATCTGGCTACTACTGAATTTTTCAATGAGTGACTCGCAGCATGAAACCGGTTTTTGGCGGCCTAAGTTTAGTACTTTTGTGGATTTTGGTTGAACGATTGAATGGTTGGTTGATTTGGGTCTTGTGCATAAGGTTTTTGTCTATCGTATCTAGCTAGGAACTTTCTTTGTATAGATGGATGGATAGGTAGGTAGGTTAGGCTTTAGTAGTGGCGGCTTGGAACGAACACCACTCATTATTTCAAACCAATTCTAACACCATATATATAGATAGATAGTATCTGTCTTCTGCTCAGCACAACTACATACTCTCAACGTAGTCATTTCACATCCAGCGTGATCTAGCCACCATCCAGCCATAGCTGCACAAACGCCATGCAAGCAAAGTCCCCTCCGTACCTTGCAGCCACGTCCCGTCTCGACCATCCGGCCATCCTGTCCTGCCGTCCCGACAGCAAGCAGCAGGGGGAGGAGCCAGCCAGCCAGCCAGTCCGCCAGGTAGCCATCCCGAGACCAGACCCCGACGTATGTATGCACTGCTTCAAAACTGCATACAAGCCAAGACTGCCTACCGGCAAACAAGCAAGCAAGCAGGGAAATTCCTGCTGCGGGTCTCCTGGAAAAAACATCCAGTCTAGGCTGACATGGCCCCGATCCTCTAGTTGAATTCCGACAGGCGCAAGGGCCCGCCAGAAACAAAAAAATAGAGGTGGGAGAAGGATAAAAAGTACCATCCTCAATCACCCATTCAGCTCTCCTCCACATCCACCTCCTTCCCCTCAGCAGCAGTAGTATCCTTCATTTCCAACGCATCCATATTCTCCTCCCACCTCGGCACCCTCACTTTCTCCTCCCACTTCCCTATCGCCCCCTCACCCTGTCTCCCAAGCCTAACCTCAGCTTTCTCCCCCTCCGAAATCTCTCTCTCACTGATCCCCTCGAATACCTTCCGCACATCCAACTCCTTCACGGCCTGTTGGTACAACGCTAGTATCTCCGCGCGTTTGGCTTGGCGTTCCTCGTCGGTAATTGTAGTAGGAGTAGAAGTAGCAGTGGCGGCGCCATTGGTGCTGGTAGCACCCTTCCGACCACCCGCCAAAGGCAGCTTCTTCACCACGGATTTCTGGCTCTCGTCGTACCCGCGTAGCACGCCCTCGAGAATACCGAGGATCGTACCGGCGCGCATGCCGAGTTGGGCGCCGATGGGGAATCCGGCGTCGAAGCCGGATTGGACATGGGAGGTTTTGGAGGCGCTGATGCCGTCGCGGTAGCCGGCTGTGACGTGTTGGCGGCGGAGGGAGGGGAGGTCGGAGGGTTCGGTGGTGGTGGTGGTGCTGGGAGGGTGATGATGGGAGTGGTGGGTTGTGGGTGGGGGGGAGGAGCCGAAGATGTCGTCGAGGGTGGACATGCTGGTTTATAGTTTATTGATTGTAGAGGTGTGGTTTGTGAATTGTTTGTATGTAAAATAAGGAGTGGTGATGGTGATGGTGGTGTTGGTGTTGGAGAAAAATTTGGGCGGGGAAGTGATGTGATGAGATGATCGGCTGGCGGGGTGGGTCGGGGTTGGTGGGGTTTAATCTATTATCTACTACAGAGTATCTATCAGGGCATGAGCTGGTCTGATCATAAGTTGCAATAGATTATATTCAAATGGGAACTGGGTTTTATTCGGGCTTAATGATAAACTAATATTTGAATTGTAATGTGATTGTGTTCGTCTATTATACATCCTGTCAGATCATCCTTCAGGCTGCATCGGACTAAATCCTTAACACAATCCAAGTAATAGTAAACTAACAGCTAATTAGCGGAACTCAGGGTCATACGACCAAATCTTTTTCGGAGCCTGATTCTTAACTGAGTGATCTTCCTTATTTATATCCGAAGCTATCCAAGCACAAGTCTCAGCCCAAATTTCTTTATCCCATTGACTCTATATATATCCTGCACACAACCACTTCAATTTTTACTTATATATTCCCCTTCTTCATTACTACTAGTCAACACCTTCAATAGAAACGATATAATGCGCCCCTCAACCCGCCTCCTCATCCTCACCACACCCCCAATCATCCTAACCTACACCACCCACCGCTACCTCTGCACCCTCGAAGCCAAATATCCTCCCATCGACCCAACCACCACCACCAGCCTCGCTCTCCGCACCCCAAGCAATCCAACAACCCAACACTGTCCCGAAATTGACGTCTACGAGGCCAAACACATACCAGTAAAATCACTCTTGAAGCGATACTCTACACTTCTCAAATCCCATCCCACCACCCATGACCCCCACACCGTCAACAAAGCAACCCTAACCAACGCCTGGATCCTCACCTTCCTCAACACCAAACCCCTAATAGTCGAAGGCAGCCTCGCCGGCTTAATCAAGAATAAATCCTACAGTCCCGGGGATACGGGCCTCACTGACCCGGAGTTCATACCTACATCGACACCTACAAATGCATCTTCACTCACATATAAACTCTCCTCCATCTTCACAACCCCTAAACCCAAAACTCCAGACCACACAACAGAGAAAAGCAAAGAAAGCGACCGCCGCCCCCTCCTCAACTCCGTTTTCACAGCCCAACACTCCTCCCCCACAACAGGCCTCCTACTCTCATGGTACATGCCCGACGAACCGCGCCTCTTCTTCGAGAAAATCGCCCGATGGGGATACCCCTGGCGACTGATGAGCGGGGGGCGACACGAGCTCAGTATCTCAGAGGTGTATATATACCAGGGGGAAGAAGTAGTCGATGTACGGTTTGCCTCGGCACATGATTATCAGATTATAAGTGACGAAGAACAGAAACAGAAGATAGTTCCTGCTTGGGTGGGGAGGTTGCATCGCGGGTATGCGAGGGCGTTGGTGGATTGGGCTGTGAGGGATTTGGATGCTTAATTAATCTAATTTGACTAGTCGCGACAATCTCCGCTCTGTATATATATACCATATTCATATTCAGTACATATGATCTCATACCCCTCCACCATAACATATCATCAACCGCCGGAGAAAGCGAAGTGAAGAGAAGAAAAGAAAAGAAAAGAAAAGAAGGGAGGTTAACAATCCCCCCCATGCTCCACAACCCCCCACCCCAACCACCCCCAATACTTAACACAAACCTCCCACCCATCGCGAATCACCTCTACCCTTCCAGAGCCATTCCCGCTGCTCCCGCACACATCATACAGACATAAATCGTATGTCGTCGCGCCGGGGCTCTTCCACGAGAAGGTGTCCACCGCGGACACATTCACGCTGGAATCAAGGGTCTCGCATCCATCTGCTGTGCCTGAGACGCCTTGCCGGTGGAAGAGCGATAGCTCGAAGCTGGTGGTGTTGGGGTCGCAGCCTGGTGAGAAGAGGCGGAGGTCCCACTGTATATCATCGTAGGAGGTGTTAGTGGGGAGGGGAATATAATAGGTTTGGGGGATGGGGGGCGAACGTTTTTGTAACGGAGGGTTTCTAAGGAGGAGGTGTATGCTGTTGGGAGGAAGAGGAGGGTGGTGGTAGTTAGAGTGGGGAGGAGGGTGAACTTCATTTTTGATACTAGTAATGACGGTAACTATTCATGAGAAGTCAGAAAATGGGAGGAGGCTGGGCTGTCTATATTTATATCATACAGACAGACCCTGCAGATCAGGCACGCTAGTGCTTCACATCTCCGCTAATGCAGGGATCCGGACCAAAGAGCGAACGAACCATGGGCTCGCTTACCCTCGCACAAAATGTCATCTGGATACTTTCAATGCATCCGTCTGAATTCTTCATTCATGTCTAGACTCTTGAAGGTTTTATGCTATATTTAAAATACATCATGGAAACTGACTGGCTAGTGTCTGCCCGGGGTTAATCTCCACGCCCGGAGTGGCAGACCCTGCAGTTTCAAAACAGCCGGCCGGATGAAGAAGAAAAATGTCACTACGCCAATCAACACACACAGGATATTTGTCGTGTAGTATCCGTCGTGTTGGACGTGGCAGGTGCCTCCTCCGTTGACGCAGCGCGTCCGGTCTGGCTCTAGTGCACATGAGAAGGCCTCCGTGACGAGGTCACCCTTTAGTTTCTCGGACGGAGGTGGCACCGTTGGTGGAACACATGTTGCCTCGGTGAACATGTCCACTAGCTTGAGGATGAAGTATCGGGGGAATGTACCGCCCAGATTGGAGACACTGTTAGATGATTAGTAAAGGTCCTTTGTAGAATAGGGTAGTAGTCTTACGTTGCGAGCATTGTCATGTAGGTACCGCCAATGCTTGGGTCGGCGATGCGCGCATGGAATGCACTCACCGCCACAAACATCACCGTGTTCATGAAAGTCGAAAACACATGCTCTCCAATCACTGTCAGCAGGTACCAGAACGGGACCTGCTCGGCCGACGGGAAAATCATCACCGTGATCTGGGCCAGAACGGCTGCCGCCAGTCGTCCGATGAACGCCCAGCACCACAGCCGCATGGGTGTGTACTCCGTCGACCATTTGCCAGCGTAGTATCCCAGCCCGATTTCAAAAGGAAAGTCGATCAATACCACTAGCGCCATGTTGTCCTGGCCAAATCCCTTGTCCAACAGCTTCAGACTTGTCACGCCGTCGTTGGCTTGGAAACCGATCTTGGCGATCAGATGGACCAGGATAATGGTGTGAATGTTCTTAAGCTTCAGCACATTCCACATACTGCGGTACACGTCCATGATGCTATCGCGTTCATGTGTCCGGTCTTCCTTCTTCATGACGGCCAGACAGGTCGTAACAACTAGATAAGCCCAGCCCCAGAACTTCAAGTACGTGCCCAGCGACAGCAAACCACCTTCCGCAGGAACGGTCCGGAACCAGCGGTTAGCAAAGTCGGCCGAGTTGAAGGCCAAAAACACAGTGTAGGACAGGAAGTGGCCGGCTGTCAAACCCACCGTCTGAGCAGTCGATGCGTAGGAGATATTCGGTGGCGACATGAGGGTAATTGCCCATCCATCGACCGCAATATCTTGCGTAGCGCAGAAGAACACCAGCAAAAACCACCAGTATGTAAAGTTCCAGACGCCAGCACCACCATTGGCGCCCGCCTGCTGCATCATCTCTTCAATGCGTCCGCCGAGATAGATCATGGCCAATCCGGCGATGACCTGGATGGGTGTGATCCAACTCTTGCGCCTGCCGAACCGCCGGCTCCAGATGGCATCAACGATAGGGCTCCAAAGCAGCTTCAACGAGTAGGGGTAGGATGCGAGTGAGAAGACACCGATTTGACCGTATGACAGGTACGGCTTCAGTAGGAAAGGGACGGACCCGGTGGCCAGACCCATGGGGATACCCTGGAGGAAGTATAACACACACAGCAGCAGAAAGTTTCTCCGGTCGCTGGCGGGCAGATTCGCGAAAGAGGTCGTTGTCATGGCGGGCGTTTGCGGGGTCATTGGAGGATCTTGGTCTAGAGTGAAACTAGGACGTGACATGAGGCGATTCGCCCGAGCGGATGTAGACTCGACAGAGGTGTCCCTCTTCCGCATCTCGATGGAGGAATCCATACTGTCGCTCGCGTAGCCGTTCTGGCCCGTCGCTATGGTCAAGGAGGGCTTGGAGCGGCGTTTCAAGACCGTGCGGCCTTTGCGCTTCATGGGTGATTTGCCACGATGGGAGGGAGCGTGTGGGTGTCGTGAGTGTAGAGAGTGACTGGGGGAATCCGAATCGGAGTCGTCGGGGTCAGATGGTGAAGGCGAGAGAACGGCGGAGTGTTCGGGGCGATAGTCAGAGAGGTGGTCTGTGTAATGTAAAGGATGGTGGTGTTCACGCGTGTCGGTGCTGCATGCTAGAGACTGGAGTTCCACCTCCTGAGGACGATCCGCTGCGGAATGACGATGTTCGTGGGAAGAGTAGGGATCCGCAGGGTCATGGAGGGAGGAAGAAGCGGAGAAAGGGGGAAGACGGGAAGAGGGAGACGAAGAAAGGACTGGAACAGGCCGGGATGAGGCATCCATTCGACGTGGTGGAGAGAGGCGAGTAAACTTGAGGCAAGCTGGCCTCAAGCGTCAAGCTTGTTTGTCCACAGCTGCTTGGCTGGAACCGGCGATGGCTCCCTTGTGATTGGCTGTGGTCAGCCGTCATTATTAATGTTGCGCATTAAGGGCCTGGCGATCCCTCCATGCGTTGATTCTTCAGATGCAGATGGAATTAGTACCTTAGTAAAGATCTCGTGCTGGGGTATTCCTGTGTGACAACAGAGCCTCCAATTATGACGACTCATCGCTATAACTTATTATCTTCTCCACCATAAGGTTCAATACTTATACATTACAGTAACAATAACAACTCTATTCAACATACACCTCAATAGCTTATTCAAGGATAAACATTCAACTCTCCTCCCCTCCCCCCAAAAGCAAGGACTAAGCAAATACCCAGCCGACCCAGCACGGTGGATCACAGACCAGGATACAATTTCACCCGCCAATCGAACTGCAACCTTGAAAGGAGCCGCGGGCCCGGGATCCCCCCTCACGTGATGCAGCTCCTGTCAACAAACACCGCCTATCACCACCACCAAACATAGTACTGTAGTCGTATCTATCTCCGCCCAAGCTCCATCACCACTAAACCCTCCACCACCTAAACAACAAACAACATCCTCTACCCCTCAAAAATGGACACCGACGACCTCGACTCCGAAATCTCCTCCATCCGCGCAGAAAGTCCGTCCCCTAACCCCCCACCCCTAAACAACCAACTAACCCACCCGCTAGTCCGCACCCTCCAACACCGCCGTCGCATCCTAACAAGCAGCCTCCTCTCCTCGCGCGCACTGCAACGCCTCTCCAAATCCCAACCACCAACCCTCTCCTCCCAACAACACCAACAACAATGGACCGACATCTCCCCCCTAATCCAAAGCACCTCGACACACGCGCAAACAAACCACCACCGCATCGCCTTCTCCACAACCACCTTCCCCTTCACTGACCCCTCACCCACCTCCGAATCCCCCAACCTCCTCGGCATCCGAATAGACATTTGCGCGCGCGACGGAACATACACGAAACCATACTACATTCTCCTCCGACGGATAACCCCCAAGACACCTCAAGATGGAGGGAAGAAGAGAGAAGTGCGCGTGCACAAACACACCGTTCCGGCAGTAGTGGATATGAGGAAACTGGAGAAAGTGTTTCTGCCGACTTCAACCGCTCTAAATACTTCCCAGGATGGGGAAGAAGACGCGATGATGGACGAGGGTCAGGAACAGGAGCGACAGCTCAAACCATGGAAACACAAGACGCGCAAACAGGATCTCAAGTCCTTCGTGCGGGAAGTGCGCAAGCAACTAGTCGTGTGGCATTTACGGTGTGATGCGGTGCGCTACCTGCGAGAAAAGTTGGGTGTTGTGAGACGCGGGGTCAATGATGATGATGCTATCTATGAGGATGATGAGAGGCCGTGGGAGAGGGATGTTCTTGGTCCTAATGCTTCTACGACGGCGGCGACTGGGAGCAGTGGTGCTGGGGAGGAGACGCGCATAGCGAAGAATGAGCTGGGGATTGTCTCGTTGGCGCCGACGGCGTTGGAGGCGGTTTATGTGCGGGTGGAGTGGGAGGATGGGCGTGTGGGGAGGTTCAAGATTTCTAGTACGGGGGTGGTGGAACGGGCGGTGGTGATTGGGGATAGTGGGAGAGATAAGCAGACTGAGGGGGTTATTACGGGCGGGGATGGGAGGGTTGAGACGTTGTTGGAGCGGCTGGGGAAGAGTCGTGGAGGTGGTAAGGAGGCTGGGTCTGTTTCGCCGGTTTCTGATGCGTGATCGATTAACTGGTTGGTGAGATTTCGTGTGTTTATTGGCGTTTACTGGGTGCATGACTAGCGAGCTGTGCTTTCAGATACTCCAGAATTTGTTAGAATTCATCATTTCATATTGTGGGCTGACCGTCCTATTGGAAACATAAAGCAAGGTCTATTATAAAGGGGAATATCCACTATCAACGCTATGCACATGAATGAACCTGTATAAAAGCGGCTGTCGTATATGATGCTGGATGCTCGCTCCTGAACGACACCAGGCAGCGACAGAAGAAGTGTAAAGAAAGGCCAAGGAGTGACAAGAAAGTAATTAATTACAAAAAGTGTAGAAAGTGTAGTGAGTATGAGACATTAGTGTAGTAGTATATAGGAACTGCATATATGCATGATGAGACCGAGGGAAAAAGGAAAGGGTATCACTTAGGCATCACATCATAATCAAAGCACCTGTCCCCCTCTCTTGTGGTGCACCGGTCCCTCATCACCGCTGGCAGATCCTGTCTGGTCGGTCACGCAAATGGCCGAGTCGCGCGTTTCATAATGCGAGTCGTTAAACGACAAAGGGGGCAGTGGCCCGTACGGCTGCCCGTGTTGCACTTCCAGTTGCTTTCGCAAGATGGCTTCTTCCAGGGTCCAGCGGTGTCGTAACCTCGACTTTTTGGCGTCAAATGCTTGTAAAATGTCTGCTTCTTCCTGCTGATGCTTCTGCTGCATCCGCGCAAACTCCAAGGCATGCTTATCAATCAGATCATCCAGCTCTCTTTCCATTCGCGCGATGGCTTCCTGGAGTCGCAGTTCTTGGCGGTCGCGCAACACCTTGATCTTGGCTTGATGCAGTTGGTCCATGGTGTTGTGATCGTGATACTCTTGTGCCAACTGAGCTTTGTGTTGCGCGGTAAACTTGCGACTCGGCACTGGGTCTGCTTTCGATCCGGATACGGGCGATGGTGGCGGGCTCGAGTTATTAAAGAACCCTTCCATGTATTTGATGCGCGTGCGCGAGTTCAGTTTCGCGCGTTCGAATTCTCGCATTTGCTCCATTTCCACTGTAAGCTGTCGTTCCTCCATGCGGATGGCATCGGCCGTGTTCTGCAAAGGTCAGTAACTATGATACAGCCATTAGTAATAATGACGAACCTTCTCGCGCTTCTTTTCTTCCGTGCGCTTGTTCTCTGCAAGTTGGTCCGTAACGATAGACTGCTGTCTCCGTCGCAGTTGTGCCATGAATGCATCCTGAAAAGCATTATGCCGGTTCATCTCCGCTATGTGGGACTCGCGCATCTGGTATAATTGTGTATCATCCAAGCTTCGCTGCATCGATTCATGGTCGAAGACAGGGATCTCCAGCCTGAGAACCTGTTTATCTTCCTCGGCGGAATCGTTATTTTGTGCTTCCGACGGTTTCGACTCGATGTATACTTGTTCGACGCCTTTTTCGCCTTTAGCGACGGTGATCTGCGCGGCGGGCGGAAGGAGGACGGGGGATGGCGATCGCTTCTTCCTAAAATGGATCTTCCCGATTGCCGACTTGAGCGTTGATTTTCTTCTTTCCCTTTTATCCGCGGAGGTCATGCTAAACATTGATGCACGGTTCCCGGGTGGCCTAGCGGCTAGGCTATCTATCCCCGGCGCCAACCTTCCCTCAAAAGAGCTATAAGATGTCGGCCGAGTAGACATGGACGCGAATGACCGAGTGCTGCCAGCCTGGACAGGCTCGGAGGCGACGGTAAAATTGGAGAGGGACGAGGCAAGTTGATCGATATGCGGCGGGGTCTCGAGGGACGGAATGACTTCGTATGTTGAGTTGCGATCGGTCGAGGAGCCAGAGGATCTGATGGGAGAGGACAAGTCCACCATACCGGAGGCAATGGATGCAGCCAGAGATGCCACCACCTCGACTTCCGGCACCTTTAGCCCCAGTTGACGTGCATCCTCCACCAATTTTTGTTGTCGCGCCGTTTCTGATTCCTCGGAAGGTAGAAGAAGAACTTCAGTGCGGTACCGAGACTCGTCGACCTCGGTCAAATATATCGGCTCCATGATGCAATTGGCGATGGGCGGGATCGTTAATCACACATGGAGCACGTATCCCGGCAGAAAAATGACACTAATAACAATAACGCCGATAGGCAGTTCGAAAAATGAAGAAGATGGGCAGTACGAAATAATAAGGTAGTAAAAGAAAAGGGGTTCAAGTATCAACGACGCGAATCGCGAGACGCTAGAAGGCTCGTCCACAGTACTAGAAGCACGGTGGACGAGATGGAGGCGCTCAAGAGCAGCATCCGACTTGCGGGGAGGGGCGAAATCTGAAAAGAGACGGGATGGGAGAAGGAGAGGGAAAGGAGGGCGACTCGTCGACTGAGGACGGAGGAGTCCAAAGAGAGGGAATGAGCTAATGAGAGAGAGGATTACTCTGCGGCGGGCCAACAGCGAGCAGCAGAGGCAATGCGACAACCTGATTTGGGCCTCAAGTTCGTTATTGTTATTATTGCGACCCACGGCCCGCCTGACCGATTCTTCCTCATTAAACGGCGGCGGAGGCCCAGTGGTAATCTGCTGCATCCACTATGGGGGGTGGGCTGGGTGGTGTGCTTTAGTGTGTATGGGGGATCGTTGCAGAATCAGCACGTTGATTATCGCGGCGCTTTTTTTTTTTTTTTTTATTTTAATCGGAAGGTAAGTAATTAACCATATTCCCTGTCACCAGAACAGAGAAAAAGGGAAAGAAAGGGCAAAAAGAGTGATAATGGTCATTGTTGAATCTGACACAAAGTGACCAACCAGGCTGTCAGCCATGTTACTCTCAACCTCGGGACCGACTCAGGCACCAGGGCGTGGATACGTTACCCGCGTAATCCTCATACCTCCTTCCCCATTTTGCCTGGCAAACCGCCCGTCACTTCTGAAACAACCCCCTCAATCGGGCCATGATGTAGGGTATAGGGTAGGGCCACTGAGTGTCAGCCGCCCACCACAGTGACCAAACAACGTCAACCGCGGTTTCAGCCACTGCAACACCATGGCTTAAGGTCAGGAACCGCCGCTTCAGGATCCCACGCGGTCTGTTATAAGGATTGGCATGGTGGCCCACTGTTCCTGAGTTTTTCTTTTTCCAGACCCTTCTCTTCATCACGCTTTTTTTCTGCTCGTCCAGTAACATGCTGATCAATTGAAACCGATGGGGACCGGTAGTTGCTGGGTCGCTTTCTAGTGCCAGACTAGGCAGGAGGGGTGATGATGGTGGTCTGATGTTTCCATGGATGGCTTGAGTCTTATCCATCCTGACAACTGACCATCTTCACCGCTTTTTACCTCACGCTACACATTAAGAAAGCGAGGTTGCGATACAGAAAATCTCATTTGTGTAGATATGTGTCTATGATACATCTCTCGAGACAATACATCTACCTCGACAACATGGCTGCTGCCATGGCATATGTCTTCTCTCTTGCATCAGCCTGCACCGTTCCCGGGCGAGCAGATTTATCCCAGCCGTGATTGCAGCTCTGCATCCGCTGCCGCACCACCTCCTTCCCCGGTTCCTTGGCAATTTTCTCCGCCAGCGCCTCCGCCTCAGGCGCCAAGTTGTCGCAGGCCGCACTGACAATCATCACCCGCGCAGGGAATCGGTCGGCACTAGCATAGAGCGGCGAGATTCTCGGGTCACGGGTATCATATGCAGCATGCGTGTAACACCTGTCAAAGATCTTCGAGATGAAAGCGGGGATTGCTCTACCTGAAGTATCCGGTGCGGTCTTCAACGCCGGATTCGTATGCAGGTCCACCACGGGATAGACCGCCAGAACGGAGTGGAAGGTGTCTGGCGAGAACAGGTTGGCCGCAGCAGCCAGGGAGAGGTTACCGCCCGCACTGAACCCCGACAAAGAGACACGGCTAAGATCGAATTTCTCGGGCTGTCCCAGAACCCACTTGGCCACATCCTCGGCATCGTTGAGAGCTGCGGGGAAGGGATTCTCGGGTGCTAGGCGGTATTGGACATCGAGGACCGTACGGTCGGTTTCGCGACTCATCTGGCGACAGAATGCATCGTCGGCTCCGTGACGAGGGAGCATAAACCCACTGCCGTGGAAGTTGATCAACACGGGGGTCGGCCCAGTGGATGCGGTTGCATTTCGGTAGACGTGGGCTTTGATGGTCCGTCCTGAATCCCGCGACGGAATTTGAAAGACGTCATCTGGCGTAGCTTGCGTATTTTTCTCGGGGGCGATGAACCGCCTGATCACGAACGCAAGAAATTTGTAGTAAATGTACACGATGGAAAACATTGCGGGGTTGTTTGCCGTTTGCCGAGGAAGACGAACAGGCACAAAAGGTGAGCTTAGCCAAGATATCAATCGCAGCACTGCTGTAAGAAGATGCTCAGGAGACAGGGCATGAATGAACACGTAGGAAAGTCGCTCCAATTTAATTTCCCTTTCTTATCTCGCTCGCTCCACCCGAGGATGACGAAATATTCGCGTGGCTATCGCGAGCGCCATTTTTGGTCGGTTCCACTAACGGGCCACGATTCCACTAACCACCCATTCCACCAAAAGCTTGGTGCACGAGGCCGTGCTTTTGTGTCATTCGAGTACCGCTCGGAGAATTTCACCCAACACCATTAGCAAAACTCAACAGCTATATAGTAGGACAAGCGAAATCATCTGCTCTGTGGACATGTCCTGTGTAACTCGAGGTTTTCCGCGATGTTCCGAACATCTTGGGAGCCGAGGTGCAGCGGTTATATTTGTTGTCGTGATCTCTGCCAATTAGCTACTAGTAAGTAGTAGGGAATGATGCGGCATGTCTGAGGTTGAAACTCGGACACCCGTGGCCCATTTCATGCTTGTACTCTGTTAGTAGTCTGAGGCAGATTTAAAGTTTTAGCATTACTCCACCAACAGGTTGGAATGAAACGCTATTCGAGATACTGCTTCACACTTCGGTCATACCTCGGCTAATCTTTGTTGAAGCATATGGATATGTGGATCATAGCTGATACTTATGCTAGTATTGGTCACTTGAGAGTTACCTGATTCAGTGTCTATAAGAAAGAAGTGCATATGATAAAAGTATACTCTCAAGCGGGTTACATTACTCAAATAACGTGACATTTTATCACGGTTGGACAGTATAGCAAGCAGATGAAATAGCAAAATGGAATCTGAAGAGGAGGCCTTGTGTCGAACAGTAAGATCGGATTTATTAGAGCTGTACTGATGTTATTATAAGGCAGCTGAGAGAGGTCACATATGCAACGCGCCTACCAAATCGGGTAGCGGATAGGTGCCTCCTCTCTTTTCTCCTACCTTCAGACATGTATTTAGAAAGCATCTTCAGCATCAGCAGAAAAGAACGATTTTGAGTACATCTTCTGCTTTGCGTTCGTTATCTTCTCCTTCGTTTGCTTGGAGATAGACCCGTTTGCTCCAGCACGGAGCAACATACTTAGACACACATTAACTGGATACTTAGACCCGTGCAACAATGCAGAGTGGCAGGAATCCCGTCTACAGCGGGCAGAAGCTCAATAGCAGCATCAGAGAGAGGAAGAGAGACAGTTGGTTCAATGGGGGCTTGTCGGTTGCCATCATATTGTACGCTCAGAAAATCTATTGGGTTTGTAAAGGGATATACCATAATTTCTTCGAATATCATCTCATGATGAAGGCTAATGGTTGTTTAGAGGCTGTATTATCCTCTACACAATAGTCATATGCTTTCAGTTTTGGTTCGACAATGTGACGAACAATAATCTATTATGTCTAGTGCCATTTAAATACATCATTAGATGATCCCGCGCCATGATTCATGAAAGATGGTGAATGCTCGTTAAAAGAAAATCAAATGAAATGAAGCAACAGATATCCACAGCCCGAGCAGGTAGACTCAAGACGGCAACCCCGGGACAGGGACAGAGACCCAACCCCCTTCGCCACTCTCTTCCCGACGAGAAAGGACCTGTAGGTCCCATCTGCCGCAGAATCCATCATTATTAGCAATCCGTGTCACCTGCGAAAAGGATCCGCCTTCTTTTGAATCATCCCCTACCCAGACTGTCTCCTGCACTTCCTTGCCAGGAATCTCTGCTCGACGCGGATTATATACCGGAAGACCAACCGCAGTGCTGGAAAGCCAATGGGCGACAGAATAAAGTCTCTCCACCCGACGAGTAATCCTGAGCCAACTGAAAGAGCGAGGGTGGTAGGCCACGCGAATGAAGGGGTTCATGTATATGCCTGAATCTTCCTCGCCGTCCCTCTCAGCCTTGGCCGCATCTATGGAGGAGGAAGAGGGCCAGCTTTGAATATCCGCGTGTATCAAACAGCATTCAGACGATTCCCAGAACATATCCTCCTCACCGCGAAATTGCACAGGCACGCGGCGTCCGCGGTAATATGTTGGCTGATCCGTGTCTGTTGCTGCTGGGATGCCGCGCTGGAAGAACCCAGCATCGAAGGCAACCATTCCTCCCCAACAGCTACGCACCCGGACGGCATCGGTCCCCTGCAGTACATCCGAGCGACTCTGGGCTTTACCCGCAGTGGTGAACCATGGGAAGAATGGAAGTCCCATGCTATAGCCCTCAAGGTCGCGCGAGGCAAAGGTATCGTAGAACTTGAACGGGTTGATAAAGTCGACCGCACATGCGGCTCGATAATCCGGGCGGCCGTCGCGGGTATGTGTCGAGAAAAGAAGCTGCAGGGCATCCACGGGATCGAAGTAGACGTCATTCAAGAAGAGGAGACGGTCGAACCGATGGTTCAGATCATCCAAGGGACGCAGGGCCCGGTTGCGGACCTCTGCCAGGTAGGCTACGCGGCGCACGTGGCTGGATCCATCGGGTAGTGTAACGGTGGGAAAGCCCGTGAAGTTAAAATGTTTGTCGTAAACGATGGACTTGTTACAAGGGACTCGATCGCTCAGCGCCGACAATGCCTGCTCGCCAGTTGCATCGCTGTCATTCTCATAGATGCTCAGGAAGACACGGCCCGGCCCGATCATGTCGATCAGATCTAGAAGACTCTGGCCCCACGCGCCACCCGCCAAAACCCCAGTCTTGTCATAGAGGCTGACCGCGATAAAAACGGTAGAGTTATGTAGATTTCCCCGGCCTGGGGTTGTGGAGCCTTGGACGGCTAATTGCAAGTCACGGTAGTGAGGAGGCAAGTGAGTATAGGACGGGAATAATGCGAAGGTTGTAACAATTAGGCCAACCAGCACGCAAAACAGGATGGAAACAATCCTACGGATTGTGAAGGTGTCAGGAGAATAACGTCGTTGTATGCGCCATTTCGCTGCTCGTGAGGTCTGGAACAGAAGGGCTAAGAGACGTTCGGCGCGGGAGACTCGAGCGCGAGTGGGATACCCTTCTATCGAATCATCCCTCGCCAGTTCAATCTCTTCGGCATCGTCGAACGAAGTGCGAGCGACGGGCTCGTACCAGCCCCTCGTAAAACGTCCCATGACGAATCCGGCCACGACAGTGTCGAATGTCACTAGAGCGGGAGATCTGACAGGGGAATTTGGAAGTGGGAGCCTACTTCATATTTCTTTTGGGCGCTTACTTTTGGGCTTACTGTGCAGAGCAAACACTTTGCCCTTTCAATATTAGATTCATGTGATTGCCGATCGCTGCATATTATTTGCTCATCTTGAGCTACATGATTTACTAAGAAATAATGCTTCTTTCGACCAGTAATCTATAATAAGCAAAAATACCCACCAACTAGGAATAGTACCATTGCCCTAGTATAGTCACTACTGCAGCCGCTAGGGCAAGGCTGAGGCCATAGGCAACGCTATTTTGCGTAATACAGTAATGCCAGTAAGAAAAATAGAACCCCAGCCGTGGCTATGTTAATGGGGCAGGTTTGTAGTATTTAAGCATAGAAAATTCAAGGACAAGGTACCTGATGATTTCCTTTGACATTAAAGCACTACCTACTCACGCATTATATCGAGCCAGCCTACAGGCAGCAAAGGCTATGTGGCCTGATTGTTGATGGATGGAGCCTAAATTACTTATACTACTAAACGCTGGGAGATTGAAGTGGATCTCTCAACGTAACGTTGTTAACGTAGGATCGCCTGAGGCGTCCTGGTGTTCGCCGGGAAAGACCCGTCATTTTGCTGTGGGTCTGAACCTTACCCGACAATCCTCCGGCGTGTCTCGTGCGACCACACATTCAATCTGACCAGACCTTTTCTCAACTCTTGGAAAAGCTTAAGCTGACGTGATCTGACCATCTATTTTGATGGCTCTAGCAGCTGTTAGCCTCAAGTCGCACAATGGCCAAATTCGACTGTAGCACATTAAAGCATCTCAGGGACGCAGTCCATGAGGTACTAGTCGTAACTGAACTCGTCGAAAATGCAGGGATCCCAGCTGAGACATTTCAAAGTGCACTAGCCGCTAGGTAGTTAGTATGTCTTACCAGGGCTCTAGTACCTATACTATTCAGTATCCATGGTTAGCGTTGGTGTCATGGCCGCTAGCTCGAGATCGATGTAGACACTAGGGATGGTGTAATTTCATTTTTGGGAAGCCATTACAGTAATTCTGTAATTTCACTCGGTTGAACTATTACAATTTTAATTTATCATGTAATTTTAGTGGATACCATAACTGACTAATCATATTACTAATTTTAATTAATTTAATTAATTAGATTATCAGGATCCTGATCCCTTGGTAGTCTAAGAAAACTAGAGATTTCTTATTATTCTGCACTGTAAATATATATATATTAATCTTCTAAACACTGAAAACACTGCTACATATATAAGAATATATAAATTTTAATGATTTTGCTTAAGACTAGTTTATTTAAACTAATTCTAAAGAGGAAACTAGCATCTGTTTAATTTAAAGATATTTTAAATAAACTAGGTCCTGCCTGCCTTACCTGCCTGTATATATACTTACTATATAGTAATTTCTACCATATTATTTAGCTAATTGGTTAATATACCTGCTGATCTATGATTTTAGTTAAATCATGGCGCTAAGCCCATATAAATTTAGTGTGATTTAATTCTTATAATAGCCAAACCCATTACATGAAATTTGACCAAAAATGGGTGTATTACATGAAATTGTAATTACAATCCACCATCCCTAGTAGACACCCCTTTGCGAATACGAATAGCCACATCCACACAGTCTAGTTCTCAGGTGGTGGTTAGTAGGCTAGATGGTCTAGGCTCTCGAATTCCCAAGCCATGAAATTTTTGCTAGCAGCTCATACAACCAGTGATGCTTAGAATGGGCCCCCTTCCCTAAAAAATGTTCTCGCGAAATCTGCCTCATCTTGTTTCGATCCAATCACCCTAAATGTATCTGCGCATGTATTCTCCCTGATGAGATAGTCGATGAACGGTCGCTGAATAATCCAATTAATGCTGAAAAAAATGATCCTCTAGAGCCTTTAACAGTCGTCATGCTCGGTTCGAAGCGGAGTGTAGCCAGACGCAGTATTCGTTATCCTACAGAGGTGATTTGTGTTGATTACATCCTATATCCCGGACTGTTTTCACGGATATTGGCATCTAAAGTAACGGCCATCCTTGAAGACGGGGCATAGGGTAATTGCAGCGGAAGTAACAGGCTATGTTAAGAGGACTTGGTTCAGGACACCAGAGTGCTCAAACATATAGTTACCTGGCTGCCAAGGTGGCTCCTGTCCTCTGAAAGAACGTTATTGGATTAAGGCAGGGGATTTTTCAGTACGGTTTGAAATAGCTTCCAGACCTTGCTGTATAAGACAAGTGACCGAACAGAGGCTAGAAAAATCATAAAAAATTACATATTTTGGAATTATGGACTGGCCACCCCGAGTCAGGGTGTGTTGGTGTCACAGGGCACGTTGTTGTTCAACAACCCGGGCGATGATAAGAGAAAACAGCAAGCATCCCTCCAGCGCCAACATACATTGATACCATGGCCTAGCTGAGAATGAAGAGTTCGGTGCTCGGGGCATACTGTTGTGTCACCGGGCTCTCAGCGGGCTCTCAGCCAGCGCCTGACCAGTCAGTCACCACTGTTGCCCTCACATAATGGGGTGTGCTTTCCGGCGCCCTCGCCCGCCTCGCTTCCGCTCTCTGTCCCCATGCCACCCTCCACTCCACACCCCCATCTCCTTGACTCAACCCCGCTCCGCCCCTCGACCTAAAAAGGTGCTCTTCACCCGTCTGTCACGGGATTTCCGCTCGCGAATATAAGTACGCTCTCCACTCGAATCTTTCACATCCACTATCTCTGATAGGGCATGTGCTCTACGCTTACGTCCAACTACTGCTTTAGGAACAACTAGCATTCCAAGATATCACAATCATGTCTATTCAAATCTGTCACACATTTCATATTTTCAGTTCCAGTCCTCCTGACTAGAATGCTACTCCTTCACCTCCTTATGTACGGATTATCCAAGGTCCTATCAGCGATCGGAAGATGTCTGACCAGATCACCCAAGGAAGCACCAATACCATGTAGAATATTGCGTTCCTCCATGGTCCTCAAAGTATCATTCCGTCTATACCTTACCAAGGTAATGTTGTGTCCACGAAGCACAGCCCCGAACTTTGGCCAATCAGCACCGGGGGAATACACACCACGTCTGAAAATCTCACGTATAAGAGCCATCAACTCATTCTGGTCGGCGTGTTCGGGACCAGAAATAGCCAGAAACACTGGACAACTATAGGTCGTGCTGGTGACAACAAGCATTTCATACTTGACATTGCGGCCAGTGAAGGACGGGTAGCTGTGGTCGCTTGTAATCACTGAGCGCAGGTCATCTTTCTCGAAACCTGCTTCATCGACGTAACCGTGTCCATCGAATCGTTCTACCCACTGTTCTTGAAGGAGACGCGAGAGTAGACTGAGGTAGCCGTGATCAGGGGCTGCCGTCTCCAGGATTGGGGTAGTCATGGCGGATGATGCTGTATAGTATACAGTATATAGTGTGTCTGTGTGCGAAATGGATAGAGACCGATGGATTGATGGACGAAGCTTGCAGTTGATACCAGTGAGAGAGCAATTGCCGGTCTGATACACAGAAAGACAGACCAGACGAAGGGGTCACAGGCATACTTATATGTTAACTTCCTTCCTCCATGCCAGACGCACGTGCAGAAGAAGCTATTGAGAATTGCGTCGTTGCATCTCTGGATATTTCATACAGCATCCAGTATTAGCATACGTACATTTCCGTCAATCACCTCTATCTTGTGCTGTTTAGCTTCTAGTGTCTGTTCCCCGAGCAGGATAAAATCAAATTCCCTAGATAACATCTACTAAATAGTTGGAAACAACCCAGAGGGTGTCAATTACATACAAGGCAATATGCACTGTACGTCACATATCTATATGAAAGTCCTTCACGTACGCTGACGAACCGGAATCAACCTCATACATTACCGCTCAGCTTAAACAAGACCAAAGAATGGCTCTCGCCAGCCGTGCTGTTTTCTGCCCAACACAACATACATACTAATCAGGAATATCAGTCCACTCATTGAGTGCACCAATCTGAATCAGTATAATTACAGAAGGAACCTCCTAGACACCCTGAGAATAGAGCTGGAGTATCAGGAAGATTCCATGCCGATGGACATTGTTTAGAGTTTAGCTTTTCAGGCATCGGTTGGTACGCGATCTATATGTGGTACGTAACCATGGATGTTTCCCTGTAGTCACTTTCTGCAGGTCTCCCTATGTTGCTGGAACCGAGTTCAAAAACTGGTTTGCTGACTTCTGATTCCACCTTTTTTTACACTTGTTGGTAGAACTGCTAAACCACCCACGTATGCAGTATGTATCAAAACTATACATCTAACTAGAATCTTTCCAGTGAGTACAAACACATACTCTACATCTACACATATTCATCACTAAGTACCTACGTAGTCTTCAAGAGCGATAGGGAAAACTTGTCAATTCACACCTAGCACACAGATCCGAACCATCCCGAAAATCCCCCAAATAGCAGTTTTACTACTGCGTCCCATTTTCAGCCGGGATCTGAAATTCCTCAACAATCCCATCCAAAAGACGTATAATCCTCCCCCAGAGAATATCATGCACCTTCTCCCCCTCAAACTCCACCTGTTGTGCACCACCTTCAGGATCCACCTTGAAGACACATATTTCCTGCCCATAAATAAACGCCCCGTACTGTGGCCACCCATCACGAGGTTGGTTTTTCTTGTCCGCGAACAAATATCGTAGCTTAGCTCTCAGTAAATCATATACCACCTCAACGCGCTCTCGATCCCAGTCGAGAACCTGCCCGTCAGGTGATAGTAATGGATCGGGTGCCTGACACCCAACGGCAACAAACACCGGCCCATGTTTTCTGCTGCACATGATAAGATTTGCGTGGAAGAGGTCGCCCTGGAGCTCTGGACTTGGCTGGAGCCATTGGTGTAATGTGCTTAGCACGTTCAAGTCGTCGCGCTTGAACCCACGTTTGGAGACATTTCCGTGTTCGTCAACCTTTTCCTCAAACGAGCGTTTGAGGGTGTCGGCGAAGTTGAGAATGTTGTATGTCTCGGCGTTCATTGTGGTTGTGGGTGTGGATGTTTCGATTGGAGTGTTGCAATGATGGGGCAGATCGGTAGTATATCTGGCACCGTGGGAAGATGTAGCTTGATGAATTATATCGACGCAAGCAAGAGAGTGAGAGAAGTTCGCCGGGTCTTTATAGGGTTTTATGGTCTCCCTCATCACGCGCATGAGGCATCATCTCTAATATAATCTGGGCATGAATCACATTATACATCATTTCAGAAGCATTTTTTCGCGACCTTCCTGTTGAAGATTGTCAAGGATAATGGGGTGGCAAGGAGCCTAGGTGTCTTCTTCATGCGCATGTAGCTTATGTTAAAAACGGATCGATGCCCTTGAGAAATCATATTCATTGCGGGGAATCGAGGCAACCAGGCGTAATTGAATCGTACAGCAATAACACCGGCACATACCTCACGAATGGTGGGTTTATCCTCATCCTTTTATCGCATTACTCGCATCCGTAAGTCACTTTTACATTCCGTCAAGATAGGCACACAGTCAGGGAATTATCAGCTAAAGGAGACTACTCATCTCGCCAGCTGTCTTGGAGTCTTCCGTTCACAATTATATTTAAATAGGCAAATTGACTTGGCCCCAGTTCCTCTGGCTGCAAAATGTGTGATACATCCAACATTGTCGTAATTCCTTAATGGCGGTCATTGGGAATATCTTCTGTGCAACGAAGGAAGAATAGCTTTGTCTTGAGATAGTGGTTTGTGTGGTCATGGATAAGTAGATATTGTGTGTGTGCTCTTATTTTAGATCGTTGTTGCTGGAATATGAAATGAAATTGGTATATTGATATTTTTGCTCATAGCATAACACATTATCTAGTGCGGAAGAATCCGTTATATAGCATCGATTAGGCATACATGTTTATCGTCCCTCATGTCTCAAACAGAAGGACACAGGCTTCCCATAACCTCTATTCTTTTTATTTTTCTCCGGGACAATGCAAAGTTCATTTATCGACCAATCTTCTGCAGCTCCAACCACCGCAGAGGCGGGAACACCAGCATCGCCCAAGACACACCCACCCAGATACCCAGGTCCGCGCCGTCCGAACCAACCATCCTAGCAATCGGACCAACATACCATATTTGGTCCATGCAGACGATCGCACCCGCCCAGCCAATCAGGAACGCAGCCAGAGCAGCAAGACCAAGGGGCAACTTGGACCGGTCAGCCCAAGCATCCCAGTCGAAACCACGGGTGCGGCGGAAGATGAGGTGTTCCTCCAAAGCGATGGTCAAATAGATGGTCACCCAGTAGCCCATCAGGGCAAGGAAGTTCTCGAAGATATCGTAGAGGTGGTTCCGGCCACCCAGGGCGCAAGCAGTGTAGATGATCACACAAATACAGGAGAGGAACCATCTGGGAAGGCTGCCAAGGTGACGGCCCATGATCTGGAAGCCCAGGGTGGCGGAGTAGGTTCCAGGGATGTTGTTGGCAATCAGACCCAAGGCGACGAGAACGCCCAAGAACTTGCCAAATCCGCCGAGACCGTCATATCCAGCGATGATGAGAGCTCCAGCAGAAGTGTCGTAGGCCTCCGCCCAGGATGGGTTCGTTAGCGTGCCACTGGCGAGGCCGACGCCCATAAGGTTGGCAAAAGAGAGGGCAAGGCCGACACCGAACAGGGTCAGGGTGAAGGTCTTCCATTTCGAGGTGGTGGGAGGGAAGTAGACGAAGAAATCAGCGCCAGCAGGGGCCCAGGCAATGGAACTGGAGAGACAGAGCGAGAAGAAGGTGAGACGGTTGGCGTTGACGGTCTGGGGGTCGCCAGTAGTCTTGATGTTGGTGTCGAATTTCGGGCCGGCACTGCCGACCAAGACGAAGATGGCGATGAGTTGAGGCACCCAGGCCCATCGCTCGTACACGTGGAAAGGCGCCATACCAAAGACCACAACAATCCACGTGATGATGGCAATGATGATGATTCCCACCACCACCGTCAACCCACCATCAGCAACTGCGGATAGCACCTGGCCACCGACAAGGCAGTCGATCATTCCATAGCCCAACATGATGATAATGTTCAAAAGACAAGCGATCTTACTCGGGTAGTAGCCCATGAAATATCTTGCGACGACCTGTAAGGTTTTTGGTTAGCACTACTAGACTTTCTCCAGATCCAGAAGGTGGCACGTTGCTTACCATTGTTCGATTACCACTCTGCGGTCCAAATGTTCCCATATACGCCACACCTGCCGCACCAAGGAAAGCACCAAACACCGCACAGAGCGCCGAGTCAACAAAACTCAGAGAATAGTCCAGAGGCCCGTACATTCCGATTGCGATGTTGTTAGCGGTGATGTTGGTACTAAACCAAAGCAAAGCCATTTGCATATAATTGGATGCTGAGGCAGCGTGGCGCTCAGACTCTGGGACACGCTCGATACCGCGGCTTTCGAGGAATTTGATGGATTGAATACGAGCGTTGAGCCTCGTCCAGGCATTCCCTGAAGAAGGGTAGGAGGCCATTTCTTTTCCGGTTTCCGAGGGAGACGAGACCGATTCTACGGCTGGAGCGGCGCGGTGGCCCTTCTCCTCGTCGCGCATGGTATCAGCCATGCTGGATATAGTGATAAACGGTCTGCGAGCTGGCGCAGGAGGGAATCCTCAGTTGGAGCAAAAGACGTTGAGGCCGCAAGTTTCAGAGATCGAAACGCAGCCGTTGAAGAGAACGTAGGAGGATTTAATGCAAGCCCAGCTGCATGGCGGAAGAAAACTCAGGGCCGGATGGGGGATAAAGAGGAGTTTTGCCCCCCTCGCAGTTGGCACTAGAGCAGGGACTAAGCTAAGGTAGAGTTGGATCCGGCGAATATGGGAAGTAGTTGGCGGAGAATGACTCCTCTGGCTTTTCTGCTCGGGCTTCGCCGGATTACTTTTTGGGAAATTTTTTTTTCTTCATTTTGGCCACAAAAAGTCAGTCACCCGCCAATGACAGGACCCGCGCGGCAGCATCCATGCTTGGCTCCAGCACCCACAGTGCTTAGCGGTTCAAGCAACGAGATTAATTCATTTCCCTCTTAGTACTCTCCGATCCCGCTGGGCACCATCTTATTGTGATTAGCCTTGGTGTTCCCTGGGTCATCACCCTTGCCGTGGATGAACCTCAAAGGGTCTGGACATGGCTCATGAAGACGGATTAAACCGCGATTGCTATTTTCATCTGGAAGGCTTATTTCTTTCATTGTCCTCGGCTTTCCCTTCCCAGCTCTCCCGGTTCCTCTTCTGATTTGAAGTTGATGACATGACCAACACTAAGCAGTTTTGGGGTTAGCAAGATGCCCTCATTGGGGACTAATATTCTGCCGGGGTCCCTCTACCGCCCAGGGGCAAATACTCTCGAGGAACATGGGCTGATGGATTCCAGCTAATTCTAGGCGACAGCATCATCTCCGGTTGCGACGGCGTTTCAGCTACCTATGGTGCAGAATGTATATTAAACGCCTTGATTAAGCGGAAATTCTATTGACCTGACTCGATATTAAATGGCTCATAGGCAGACTTGACTATGTCTCCAAGCAGTGCATGGCCCGTCCTTATCACGATCCAAGTGGAGCACGTGCCCCGCTCTGCGAAGCGGAAGGTCTAGCCGTCGTTCCGTTCTTTCTCTCCATTGTCGACTGTGAGTGAGAGAGTCTGCCTGGTCCGTTCCTCGCCATGATCCAGCTCCCCACGCCTTTAGTCTGGGTCTCAACACAGTAGCACGGTAACAGTTGCACAGTAGCTCAACAGTCACCCTTCAAACTTTTAGCCTTCCGCCCTCCTTCGTGGCTACATTACGAAACGAATTTGGCCGGAAGACAATTTATACGCCTTGGCTGGACAACCAACGTTAAACTCAGCGAGGTCTTTCGGAGATAAGCGTACGAATCTTAAAATGAACGCGTACTCATCGAGTCACCGAGTTTGCACGATGGATTACCCCTCCGTTGGAGGACCGAAGAAAAGCCTAACTAGGCCAAAGTCTCTTCGGTGTTCCGCAGCTCCGATACTGTCTACTAACGGCAGGCACTACATGGCCAGCCTATCCATCTCCACCTGAGACCAGCTGGCTTCTGCACCGGTGGCCCTTAGGAGTGGAGGATGGCCACGCATTTTAATCTATAATTCGGCAAATTCGAGATCCTAGACAGGCCCTCGATTTGCCTTCCACCTCATGGTTCGATCAAAGTGAGGAAAAAAGCAGGAGACATGATTGTACGTGGCAAGCTGGCCTGCTCGTGCTTTCCAATCCATCTGACTGGCTGTCACGGTGGGTGCACAATACGTAGCCGAAGCTTAGTCGGGGAACCCCGGTCATCTCCTGATGAGGTCCAAGTTGAGAATCGAAACACAAACCCGCTTTCCAAGCGCCGGAGAATTTCCGAATCTATGAGGTTTTCCAGCCTTGTGGCTGGCGCTATTCGAGACATGATCAAGAACCTCACGACTAGAGTAGCTCTGTTCCACCTTTGGAAAACAATATTTGGTGTACTATTGAGTCTATCTAGTACCTCGTGTTCGACGCACGTTGTAATCCGGGTCTCCCGGCTTTGACAAATAGACTTTGTGCAGAATTTTCTAGTTTATGCAGGGATGCAGTCTAGCAAGGATTCGAATCCTGTAATAAATGAAATTATTCAGCGTTGATGGCGCGTTATGCCCCATAACCACTCAGCCGTCTTAATTTACTCCTCGTGCCGCCACCCAAGGGTGAGCGGCCACATGAACCATAGGAAGGAGAAAGCTAATATGTAGTACTAACTCCTACCCGAACAATACTCCAATCCGAAGCCCTAATTAGCTACAGGCTAAGTCTGGCAGGCCCCGGCCTTGATAGCCTGCCAGGTTCTAGAAGTTCATAAACAGCGACCCCGTACTTTAGATTCAGAATAGTCCTTGCGACCATGACCCTGTTGCTTCTCGTTGCGCTCCCATAGAACCCATGATGGCCAACGATGGTGGCGGCAGTCCGCATGATCTGGTCGTGCAGACCTGGATCATGTACAGCATTGCTATTCTGCTGTTCCTGGTGAGACTGTATGTACAACCCTTTGTTGTTCATAGATAGCCTATCAATCGTGGGCATCATCAGTAACAAAAATACAGGTTTGCCCGCTACAAGCGACTCGGACTTCGATTCCAGATCGAAGATTACCTTATGGTGGTCGCTGTGGTAGGTTGCATGCACTACACTGTCATACCTTTGGCCATGTATTAACGCGCTCTGTTTGTGGTCGCAGGGATTCTACACAGCATTCGCAGTTACCAACATTTATATCATCGAAGGAGGAGGTAGCAATCTGTATGAACCTCCGAGTTTGTACTACAGTTTCTCAGCCTCCGAGATTGCTGCAAGAGTCAGAGGTTCCAAGATCGAGTTTGCTTCGGAGAATGTATGTTTGCTTCCCCATTCTAGGTCAGTAAAGCCTAACACTATGTGCAAAACAGTGCCAGCTCTGCACCATCTATTCTCTCAAGGCTTGCATGCTGTTGGTGCACTTCCGACTGACGTAGGTGCATTCTCTGAGTCAACGCTGAGCAACTACTGACGCACACTGCCAGATCGAACTTATGGCAGCACCGCCTGGTTAAAATCATCGCCGGATACACCCTTATCGGCTGGATCACCACGGAGCTGGTGCTGTTCCTGAACTGTCGCCCCCTGTCCGGATATTGGACACTCCCGCCACCCCATAAGGAGTGCAGCACCTACTTTCGCTACGAAGTGGTACAATGCGTCTTCAACATCAGTTCCGATATTTTCATTCTCTGCGTCATACTACCGATGTTTATCCGCGCAAAAATGCCCTGGAAGACCAAATTACCCGTGATCGTGGTCTTCTCCATGGGTATCGTGGTGGTGCGTTCCTGCCCGAGTTGGCTTTGGCCCCCAGACTAGTCGCTAACTTGCATCTTCTGCCCCTCAGATCGCCTGTGCCATCATTTCCAAATACTTCACATTCTACAATATCTACGACGATAGCTACCAATTCTGGTACCTCCGGGAAGCATCGATCGGCATGTACGTGACGAACTTGCCATTCGTCTGGAGCCTCGCCAGATCGACACTTACCTTCCTGCGAACGAGTCAGTACACCAACAAGGGCCGATACAACGAAGCCCAATACGGAACCGACCATGCTTCGAATGCACGGTGGAAATCGGGGGTGCATTCTCGGTCGACTCGCAACATGCCTACCATTTACGATACTCGAACCGGACGCGCGGACGGAATAACACGCACCGAAAGTGAAGAGAACATTATTGAAATGGGTGGGGTTGGACATATCACCAACAAGTCGACCGCATCGACTGGTAGCGACAATACAGAGTGGGCTCAGGCGAATGGACATGATGACTTCATCATCAGGAAGACGACGGAGATTGTCATTCAGAAGGACTGATCAGCCCATGATTTTCCTATGGATCGTCTCGACAGCCGATGAGCAGTCGCTATGACCTTGAGTTCCTCCCAGGAAGGCAATCGCCTTTCGTCTCCTGGCCGCGGAGACAAGACCTCTGAATCGCCCACAACAGCCTCACGAAACAACACCCCCTATCTCGATGCCAGGATTTGACCCCTTCAGGCTCCAGCGATCGCGAAGAGTTTGTGCAGCGCAATTGCCAACAACCCCGCTGTATCTGAACCACAGTGACGTTTCTCAGCACCACTGGGGCCCCGATCATCCAAACCACGCGGGGGCCGCATCCACGTTCCATCGACTGTCTCCGATCACTTTGAGCAAGTGAAAGGTAGATCAGTTCCACCGTCACAGTTACCCGTCCAGCCACGGCCGTCGGATTTAGGTAATCAACTACACTACTGTGTCCACGGTCCCACCAGGGACGATAGTACACGTAATGTATGGACTACCGAGTAGGCAACTCAGTCTTCACGATCCTTCTGTTGGGAAGGACCTTCAGGCACGGAGCTGAGGCAGGCTTCCACCCCCGTTTTCGGCCGGGGGGATTTTAGCGATCGGCCGGCCACGAGGTTCTTACCTGGTTGTGGTGGTCGGTGCTGTGGCTCCCCCCTCATTCTTCCTCACTTTCTTTCCGATGAAACATTTCAAATCCGATTCGGACGAGACAAATCTCATCATGTATAAAATTCCCTATGTTTCTTGTACATATTACTGTGATGATTCTACATAACCATACCTAATGATGTGTGAATGACATTTAATACTATTTATTCCCTGTTTCTTCGAGGCTGTGCAATAAACAAAAACTCAAACCCATCCGTCCCCCTGAAAGGAAATTCAAAGATGCACTGGCTCAGCTGAAAGTCCCAAACTCTGCCAAGCCGGAGCGGGTCGTGGTCGGGTCGGCTACAATCCTACACCAAACAAAGACTATTACTAGTGGTTCCCTCTGACAGACTCCGACACCTCCCAAGGAACCTTGGCGATACACCCACAAAGGCTTATTTCGATTCCAGCTTAGTGTCCGATGTTCATGTCTGCCTTTCTATGGCATGATCCTATCATCCTAGTCGGTTCCGAATTCAACAGAAAAAACCTCGGAAGATTTCAACGGCAGATAATTATCAAATCTATTCTGTCTGCAGGATAGCTAGTAGCCGGTAGTTAGTGGGGTAAGTATTCCGCAGTTTGTAGTAGTCGGGCAGTGCGTAAAACACCACACAGCGCTCAGCACTAATACACACTGGTCGGCTTCACCCGATGCTACTAATTGACTTTTTTTTTGTTTTGTTATAAACTTTATCATTGAGTTCAGGTTGTACCGTGCTGTGCTATCTATGCGTGCTCTGTCACGGTATGGATTGATTATCTCTAACTTTTCTATTTGCTGGTTGTTATGTCCGTAGCCATTCCTCCTATTATCCATTACTAGTATTTACTAGATAGTCGGATAGATGAACGAAGGATGCATGTAAGTGAGACACTCTTATCTCCATTTAACTTTCCATTTTCCAGGGCAGGAGAGAACAAACTCAGTATTTAGTACTCCTTCGACACGAACTAGATAATACTACCCTACCTACCTACCTTCCTATCTCGTATTCGTACTAGCATAAATTAATACACTACTATCTATTTATCTATCTACTCCGTACTACTGCAGGGGTAGTAGCCTCGGTACAATGCTTCCCTCCCCCTCATCAATAAAAATAACTAATATTCCTTCCTCCGCCTTGGCTTAGCTTGGATAGTTTTTGCACGGAAGTTAAGCGAAGCGAACTGCGACCAGGTGTGGTAAGATTTTAGATCGGTTCGGTAAATGCGTAGTTGGTGGGTGTTAATATAGGAATCACTTGGCGGGCGAGCTTGGCTGTTGTAAATTGTGATGGTGTGGTAGTATTTGAGTATGGGGTTGGTTTGGGTTTAGTGTGGTTTCTTAGTTGATTTACTAGTTAGTGTAGGTTTGGTGCTGTTGTTGTTGTTGTTGTTGTTGCCTGTGCGGTTACTTAACTAGTTTGTTGTTTGGGTTTGGATTTAGATTTGTTGTTCAAGCACGGATCGGACGGCATTGTGTGTCCTTTGGGAGGGAGTTTGGGGTATTTTAGAGTTTTTTGTGTGTTGTTTTGGTTTGGTTCTGCTCATGAGGTGGGTGTATTATACGTTGACAATGATTGTTAATTCCAGTGAGTGTTGCTGGGATATTGTGTGCTAGGTCGTGTATCTCGGTTATAAAGAAGACTGGGCTGGTCACATTTTACTGATTGTGTTAGTGAGGAGCTAGTGGGTAGATGTATGAGGAACTTGAAAGCTGCTTGACAGGGTATATTCTATATTCTTGGTCGAACTCCTATACTAGTAGTTGAAGTCGGTCCATGTTGTTCTAGTCTCTATACGAGACGGGACCAATAGCTAAACACACAACGGTCGGGGGATAACTATGCTAGAGGTGACAAGCATACAGGAGCCCATATTATGTCCCCGGCTGATATTTAGAGCCACTTTCCTAGTCTTGTGTACTTGCAGTATTGTTGCACTAGTAATGTTAGGGGGAGCATTCTATACCAACTAGGGTCAACGGATATATATTGTTGAGTTTAGATTCAAATGACAGGTCGGCACCGCTCAGCACCCATTCAAATATTAAGTTGTCTCTAGTTTCACATCACAAGCATTATATCATACTCGAACATATGAAATATAATGTATTATTATTGAAAGGCCAGCCCCCTTTTCATAGACAATTTGATGGATCGTACTCTGCGCCACTGCAACTTAGGAGAACCTGTCCTCCGTCCGTCCTAGATATCGACTACGAATCGCCTGGCTGATTGTGCTCATGCGACTGGCCATGCCACCGTGCTGAATATTGCTCAAAAGTGCTTCCTCAAGCGCGGACTGCGTGACGCTCGCATCTAAACGCGGTTAGTATGTCATAATGCAGACAGAAGAAAAGCTCACCATCTAGGTCACTGAAACTGCTCCCCATACTAGGCGTCCCGTCACTTGCCTCTCGCCTTAAAGCCATAGATTGTCGTGGACTAAAATGTGCCAATTCCCCTGTCCGTCTAGGACTCAATGGCCCTCCGCTTTGATTCAACCGTCGCCGTCTATCGGATTGTGGATGAGCAACTGGGACTCCAGAGCTGGCAGAGCTTGCGGAAGACTCGGTCGTGACTGAAGTTCTGGAAATCATTTGTGCCGATGGGCGTCGATGTGACTCAGAGGCATCCTCGGCGTTCATTCTTAACGTAGCATTGAGATCCTGCCCAGATGCTTCGTGCGACGCCCTTTCAGGTTCTGGCAGGAAAGCAGGGGACTCGTCGTCATCCTCCTCGTCGTACCTCAGGCCAGCCCTATGTGTGGAGAATTTGCCGAAGGGGGGCTTGAATCTTAGACCACGACGACTTCCAAAGGCGTTGTCGTCGTCGGATTCAGACTCGGATGAACTAGACGTTGTGTCATCTTCCAGAGGGGGAGACTTCGGAGCCGGAGGCGCTGCGGCTTGCTCCCGTTTTCCGGCAGATGGCCGACTGGCATAGCTTTCGCGCCTTGGCTCTCTTGGCTCTGCAACAGGAGTATCGTTACGAACTGGTTCACGAGCAGTCTTGACTTGATTGACGGTAGTTGTTGAGCTGGTACGTCGGGGAATGGGAGCTAGATTGTCGACACGATTAGTACAAGACACACGCATAGAGGCCGGATAACTTGCCACGCTGTGGAAGACTATCTTTCTGCTGTGACGAGAGGCGCGACGGAGCTCGAGGGCCTTTGATTGTCAGAAGTCTCAATGAGTATCATCGGAGAGCACTCACCTGCATTTGTGGCACCTTTTGTCTGTTGACCCAGCGCCGTGCTACCCGACACCGAACCAGGAGCAGGAGATGTAGACGTTGACTGTGTGGTGGGCACTCTACTCATCTGTGCACGTACTTGTGACAGCTGCCGATCGTAGAGCCATGCTGCCTGTTGAAGCAGAAACTGCAATGTCACATCGAAATGATCTGCCCTACAGAGTTGATCAGTTATGCCTCAACACTCGATAAGGCCAATCGTACAGTGCTTTCCCTATGGTATCGTCAGCATTCTGAATCTCACCAGAGGATCATTAGGTAACACTGTTACAGTCTAAATCGTCTCCCTTTGAAGGACGCGAGAGAATATTCCACAGAGCCTGGTCTTTGGCAGCGTTCCATTCCACCTGTCTGGTCAGCGATATGGAGATCAGTTGACTAGCGGCACTTACCGGAGGAGGATCCACAAAGTCACCCCTGGGGAAGGGAAGGCGAATAAACACGGTGAACTTGGTGTCTCCGGACTGATTGAAGGACGTCATCGCGGACTCGTATCTGCGGACGTAAAACTACTTAAAAACCTAGAAAGTACACGTCAACCAGCAAAGAAATAAAACAGATATTCTTTGCTGCTACTTGAAAGCCGGCATAGTGGATACGGGTTGGGTGTGATGAATGCGGAGGATTGACGAGGTGTCACGCCTCCCCCGTCAGGGTCGGTGCGTTGCGATAACAGTTCGGCTTATCGAACTGCAATATGGGCTGGATTCTGCTATTCCCACCCTATTGCCACGGCTCCATCCATATACTCACGTGACACCCGCCTCACAAGGTTGCCTCTTTCCTAGTTGGGAAGAGGCAGCCTTACCGATGGTAACTTGCCCGGTAAGTAAGTACATCTCGAGGCATAACGAGTACTTACTGTTGGAATGTGCAAATCTGGGATTGATTAGGCATGGATGAGTTAGTCGGACATCAGATGATGATCTCTCATCATCTTCCTACCCAGGCGGAAATACATAGCAGCATAGGATGCCTTGAAAATGTGGTTTGACCAACAGAACATGAGCTATACTATGCATGCGCTATTATAATATATCGAGAGCATATTATAGGGGCAGTGTATACCGAAAGCTTCAATAAAAGCAAATTCCCGCCCCACCAGACAGGGTCAAGCTCTTGGCGCAATTTGGCCATGTTAACGTCAGCAAACTAAAATCCAACAGATCCTTGACAGCCTAACAACCCTAGTACGTCAGTGCTTCAGCCTACTGCATACTCCGCAATAGGTAGCCGATGCGTCGTCACTGGCAATGTCCAAGCGTCTTTTGGATGGATGCAGTCTGACAATGCGAACAATGACGCGGTCAGGTTTGCAGCCTACACTACGTGCAAGTCGGAGTTGAATGGATGTATCTGCTTCATAGACCGGCATGATAAAGAACATATAAGGAGGACCGGTGCCCCAATCTCTCGACTCATCTTCATCATATAAAATCGTTTTCTCACCTCTACTGTATCAGTATAGCAACAATGGCTGGTCCTGTCCCAAAACCAGAGTGCCTCCTGGGCTTCCACCAGGTCTTGTCACCCACTGCTGGTATCAAGGTGTCTCCGCTATGCCTGGGCACTATGAACTTTGGAACAACCTGGTCAGTCTATCCTATCGCTTACATTTGAACAAATCACTCACTGACATCTCTTAGGGAGCCATACATGGGCGAATGCAACAAGGACGTTTCCTTCGCAATCTTGGATACCTTTTTCGACCACGGTGGAAATTTTATCGACACGTACGTCCAAAAAGTATCCACTGACTCTATCTACGAGCGACAGGCTTATGCTCCCTAGTGCCAATGTATACCAAGACGGACAATCCGAAACATGGATTGGAGAATGGATGAAGAAGCGTAGGAATCGAGACCAGATGGTGTAAGTACACACCCTCTATTATCCATTGCTGCATTTCAGACCCTGACATTGACAATAACAGCATCGCGACCAAATACACGACTGGCTTTCGCCGCACACACGTCTCCACTGAGCCCATCCAATCGAACTTCGTCGGAAATTCAGTAAAATCCATGAACCTATCCGTCAAAAACAGCCTCGAAAAGCTTCAGACTGACTACATTGACATTCTCTACGTGCATTGGTGGGATTTCACCACCAGCGTGGAGGAAGTCATGCATGGTCTCAACGCGCTCGTCTCGGCCGGAAAGGTCCTCTACTTGGGCGTCTCTGGCACTCCCGCCTGGCTGGTAGTCAAGGCAAATGCCTACGCGCACGCAAACGGACTCAGGCCATTCTCCGTCTACCAGGGCAAGTGGAATGCCGGATTCAGAGATTTAGAAAATGAGATTGTGCCTATGTGTCGCGACCAAGGGATGGCAATCGCACCTTTTGCAGTGCTAGGCCAGGCGAAGTTCAGACCCGCAGAGCAGCGCAACGCGGAGTATAAGGGCTCTGGACGAGCGGCGCTCCGAGCTGAGGAGGATGACAAGGTTTCTGATGTGTTGGAGGCTGTTGCCAAACGGAACGAGACAAGTCTTTATGCCATTGTGAGCTTCACCCTTATACCTACCTTCTGCGCCACGTATAAAAGCCGCCGATCTAATGTTTCCATCTCAGGCTCTCGCATGGGTCCGCTTCAAGGCACCTTACGTCTTCCCCATTATTGGACAACGGAGTGTAGCGCACATAAAAGCCAACATTGAAGCTCTGAGCCTCGATCTCCCGAAGGAGGATATGGATGAGATTGATAAGGCCATTGAGTTCAATCCTGCCTTCCCACTTGACTACCTCCTCGCAGGCAATTTCAGTACTGCGTTCACCGCAGCAGATGTTCAATTGACGCAGTGGACCGCGCATATCGATGCTCCTACTCCTGTGATGCCGGTCAGACCGCGTAAGGATCAGTGAATTGACATGAAGAGTCGTTGTGGGTGCTTCATCCGCTGTTGATGCTATAGGGGGACGATGGAATCGCTGTCCTTATGGAGGCTACAGGAGATGCATGAGCCAAATCTCGGGGGTAGTTAAGCCAACAGAGTTGGATGTTGTCTAGACGATTCCGAGTTCAATCTACATGGTAGCATCTTAGTGCGTATATTTCCCACATCTGAGAAGATACTTTTCATGAAAGGGTGCCTTCTGAGAAAGTGTGGTTCTATGGGTAATCGTATCTGACCGTAGCCTGCGCGCTTGTCCTTTCTCTAGCACCAAGAATATTCAAGTTTCCTGTCAGTTCTTAATCTCTTGCTCCTGTCTTTCCTAGTAAGTGGCACGCTACGAATACCTCCTGCTGTTGACCACCTCAAGATATGATGAAGAAGACACTGATTCTTTTTTATCACGGAATTCTATATGTGGGGTGCGGATGTTTTGGTACACAAAGGGCTGGTTGCACCCAAGATCTCATCCACAATTCACTGTGGAAAATTTGGGCTTTGTCTTTCACTGTTGACAGCTACGCCCAATATAGCAGTCAGAATTCACTGGAAGCCACATGCCCTGGGAAAAGAATTTTCATAGTCAAGCCTTGCCCCCACGAGTTCTTCCTCGCTTCCTTCCTTTCTTTCTCAGACCATTTGGTGTTGGTTTCTGGCAGACTCTACACTCCCTGCCGGCTCAACCGTCGACATGGCTACCGAAGAAGGTGAAAGCGGCCCCAAGCATCTCAATAGCTCTGAGTTGCTCAAGAAGATCGACAAGCTGAGAGAGAAAAACATTGGAAAGCATGTTCCCCTTCCTCAGGTAAGACTTTATAACCAGCAAAAAGCGTCTACAAGTGATACTGATCTTCATCAAGTTGGTTGTTGTTGGAGACCAGAGTTCTGGAAAATCCTCTCTTCTGGCAAGCCTGACCAAGATTCCGTTTCCTCGTGACTTGGAACTTTGCACTCGTTATGCCACGCAGATAACCTCCCGTCGTGAGGACGATCGCTCGGTCGAAATCTCGATAATCCCTGCCGGCGATGCATCCGGGGAGCACAGGGCGAAAGTACAGGGCTTTAAAAGGACCCTCAGAGGCACCGAAGACTTTCGCTCGGAATTCCCAGCAATCCCGAAGGAGGTTCGGATAGTCCAGTTCAACTTACGTTTACTATTCTCTGACAAAAGCTAACATGTTGAACAGGTCGACGAGTGTATGGGCATACGTACTGACCTTTCGTCTAAGGAAGGATCGGTCTTCAGCAAAGATGTGCTCCGGATCGAGCTGTGCGGGCCCGAAGAGGACTACCTGACCGTCATAGATGTGCCGGGAATCTTCAGAGACCCGACGGCTGGCATTACGACTGAGAGTGATATCGAGCTAGTTCGAAACATGGTCAAGAACTATATCAAAGACGCTCGCACCGTGATCTTGGCTGTGCTCCCGAGCAACGTCGATCTTGCTACCCAGGAGATCCTCAAGCTGGCCAAAGATTATGATGGAAATGGAGAGCGTACGCTTGGTGTGCTAACCAAACCGGATCTGGTGATCGAGCAAAGCGCCAAGGCAGCTTTGTGCTCACTGGTCCTGGGGCACAAGAGACCGCTGACACTTGGCTATTACTTGGTTAGAAACCAGGGCGCAGATCAGGACACGTCTTTCAGTGGTGAGGAAGGAGAAAGAATGTTTGACAGCCAGCCTTGGAATACCTTGCCGAGAGACCGTATTGGCATCCAGGCTCTAAGAGAACGGCTGGGAGAACTTCTGAGCGAAGTTACGGAGCGCGAATTCCCTGAACTTCGCAAGGATATCAAAAACCAGATTGATTCGTGCCATCAAGATCTGGTCCGCCTGGGCCCTGCACGCCAAACTGAACAGGAACAGCGTGCGTTCTTGAGTGGTATAGCTCGCCAGTTTCAGAGCCTCGCACAAGCTGCACGTGATGCTCATTATACAGAAAATGAAGCATTTGTAGAGAGTGACCTCCGGCTTATCACTCACATTGTCAATTTTTCTGATAAATTCAGCTCAACTTTCCAGGCTAAAGCGCATCTTTTGCCATTCGACTGCCCTACCTCAGATGCAGTTGACAAGAGACAACCATACAACGACATGAACAACAATCCGCACGGGAAGGGCCGCCATAAAAACTGCCCAAGGGTGAAACCCGACATGCATGCCCATATTCAATTCAATTTAATTCATATTCTTATACCTGATTGAGCCTGCTAAGTAAGATGCTAGCTATGCAGGTGCTTCACTATTTAAAGCAGGAATATGGTCCTGAATACTATTAAATCCCTTAAACTTACAGTAAATACATAAATAATATAATCTGTGATGTAGGAAGATCATTACTACAGTTAAATATAATTAAATATAATAAATACAGAGTAACGCAAAGCAATATAAAGCAAAATCATATAATAAGAATAATAAAAAAATATTATAACTAGCTAGCTAGCTGCCTGTAAATTATTATTCTTTTTTTATTTTTTATCTATATTCTTGCTTCCAATATACCTGTTCTTTCTAATATATATATTCTTTCCTATTAATTTATATAAAATATATATAGAATTTTTTATCTAATATCTTTAATATCTATTCCTATGGCCCGGAGATCTATATATTCCTGGTCTAAGTCAGATTCTAGTTCAGGATTAAGTTTAATCTGACTAAACTATCTAAATAAGTTTATATATAATATAAATTCAGTAATATAGCAGATTACCTATAGATTTAATATAAATAAATCATACTCAGTAATCTTATTCCCCAGATCTGTATGTGTGATAATCTTATTAAATATTTAATTATATAGTCTTGCAAAGCAGGAGCAGATTAAAAAAATATATTTAAAGATTTATAATCTTTTTCTGTAATTATATTAGTCATTTTTCTGTATTTTAATTTTATAAAGAAAGTATATAAAATTAATCCTCTATATATATATCTGTATTATTATAGATATATATACTTTAGATAAATCTTTATAAAGTTTTACTATTTTTTTACTAAAGGTCTTAATTAAGCGCCTGGTAAATATAGTTATATATTTTATTTTCTATTATTTAGCTTATTTATTATTAAACTTATTATAAATAATTTTTTTAATAATAGATATAAGCTAGATTATTTATTATTTTAGTTTAATCTTATATTCTACTGCTTGCTTTATTTCAGAGTCTGTAATCTTATTTTTTTTAACTTCTATATATATAAAGATCTAATAAATTATAAGATTTATATTCTGTAGAACTCTAAATCTATTATAAATAATCTTTATATATAACTATTTAAAAGAACAGCCGGGAATTCCTACTACTTAAATTACAGTCTAATTATCAGTAAAAATATATATACCAGAACTATCTCTCAGCAGAATACCTCCTGTAAAAAAAAAAACTATTTTAATCTCTTTTAATTTAGCTGTATATATACTTAAATCTATTTTAATATCTAGATATGCTCTCTGGGTCTGTCCGGTATAGATACTAATTATAAAAATTTTAATATCTTTATAATAACTGCTGTTATTTATATATAAGATAACTAAAATTAGCTGTATACAGTATATCTAATTATATTTAATAAATATAGTTTTATAAAATTAGATATTATATTAGATATACAGCTCCCAGGAGGCCAGTATAAATACTTTATAAATTTTTTATATTTCTTTTTATTATAAAATAAAAGTAAGGACTATATTTCTTATCTACTTAAAAGTCTTAAGAAGACTTATTTCTTTTAACTTAAATTTTTTTTTATTATACTGGTAGTTCAGATTACAGGATTAGATAATCTCTGATTCTATTTAAATATATAAAATAATTTCTTTAATTATCTGCTATATAAGCCATCTTATAGATAATAAATAAAATTTAATATCAAGTATAGCTGCTGCTATACTTTTAAATACTTTATTAATTAAGATAATTATATATTTTTAAATTCTAGTAAATTTTATCTCTATACAGATCTATTATTTAGTAGAAATCTACTGGCTGGCCAGACTATATTATATAATAATTTTATATAGTAACTATAGAATCATAACTGTATAATAAATTTACTATATAAAAATAATAAAGATATCTTATATAAAGCCTGCAATACTCTAAAGAGTTTTAAGATTTCTACTGGCTTTAGTAACTATTTTAACTCAGTAGATATTAAATAAGAGAGTCTTATTAAATTAGATACTAAGATAATAGACTAATTCAAAGAAATAAATAATAATTAGCTCTAATTCTAAAAAGACAGAAACTATTATTAGCAGGTAGTTATAGCTTTTTTATTTATAGTATTTCTAAATATTAACTGCTTCTAGCAGTTTATCTAATTTATTCAGATCAGGATCAGGAGCGTGAAGGTTTTTAAAATAAATAAATTTAAATTTATTAAATATAAATTTAGAAGTATAGCAGCATGATTATATATTAATTTTAATAAGAACTTATTTTATTAGCTGTTTATTAATAATATAATTTCTAGAAATAATTAAGATTACTATATTATTTATTTAACCAAACACCTGAGACTCTTCTTTAGAGGATTACTTAGAATAATTATAGAATAGAGAAGTATTAAATAACAAGAATAATATAAATAAGATAAATAAGTCTTGCAGAATATTATTTAATATTAATAATAATTTATTTAGATATTTCTGTATCCTGAGCTGAGTTATATAATTATATAAAAATATTATTATTTATAAAATAAAATAACCTAGTTTAGCTTGCTGGAGATTGTATAGAAGATATATATATAATATATAATTATATATTTTTAATATATCTAATAAAAATAAACTTATAATATAATCTCTTTTTTAAATATTATAAATTCTGTTAAGGATTATCTGGATTATATAATTAATTAAAATATTTTTATAGTTTTTTAGATATTTATAGGAAAGTAGACTGTAGTTTTTTATTATTTATATAATATATATAATAATAATTAATTCCAGTATCTTGCCCAGGATATTAAGTAATATTATAAATTTATATAATTTAAATAAATAAAAATCTCAGGAGCCTTTCTTATAAAAAATTATTATAATTAATTTTTAAAAATATTCAGGGTTATATCTGATCTATATATAAATATTAAAAATTATAATAAATATACTGGTAAATATCTTTTTATTTACTAGTATATATTATATATAATTAGAAATAATATTAATACCAGATACCTTGTCTGCTAGAATATATTTAATAATATTTTATATTTTTTAACTTATGATTAAAAAGAATTTAATAATCTTAGACTTTTTAATTATATTAATATTAGATAGATTAGCTTCAAGAAATTCTAGAAAAAAGATATATTAGAAAATCTCAGTCTTTTATTTTATAATCTCTATATTATTAAATAAATTTTATAAAATTAAAATAATATTATTATCTCTGCATCTATTCCAGGCCTAGTAAAAGATTTATTAGATATTATAAAATTCTTTCTTAGTAATTCTATATATAATATTTTAATAGATCCTCTATATTACTTATTTAATAATCTTTATTTTTTTATTTCTTATTATTATATATTTCTTTTATTTTTTATTTATTTATTTCTTTTTATATGTACATCTTATCTTTCTTATTACTTTAATTATATTATAATATTCCAGAATAAAATTAAAATTAATTTACTTACTAGATTTAACCCATGGGATTAACTCTGTAATAATATATTATATTATTTTTATAAAATAATTTATAATAATATTAATCTGAGTAAAAATAAAATTCCTGTCTATATACTGTCACAGCTTTTTTTTTAGATTTATTTTTATAAACTTATATATTTTCTTTATATTTATAATTTTTTAATTTCTTCTTAGAATCAGTCTTATTAATAATATATCTAGGTTGATAATCATGGCTTTTAAGAAATAGTTAGAATTAATATAAATAATTAATATAGTTTTATAGATAATTATATAATTTATAAACTCAGAAATACTAAAAACTAGATTAATAATAATTTATTATTTTATATATTTCTAAGTAATAATATTTAATTTAAGTCAGAGATCTAGATTAATATTATCTATAAGAATTAATAAAAGATTTATTTTAGAATCAGATTCAGCAGCTTTCCTGCTTTATATAAAATAATAAAAATTAAAATTATCTAGTATAAGTTAATCTTTATTTTATAATTAATTCTTATTAAATAATATTAGATTTATTATAATAATCATGATTATCTTACTGTTATTATTATATATATTTAATAAATATAAAATCTAGCCGCAGTTACTACAGAGACAGAGTTTCTATATATTATATAAATATTCTATATATTATTATTTATTTTTATTAATTTTATTAAATATAAATATATATACCCGCGCCCTGCTATTTATAATAATTACTGAATATAATAATTAGTAGCTTTGAGCTGGACTATATATAATATCTAAAAAAGAATTTTTCTAGAATTTTTAAATAATAATAATATCTGCTGCAAGGACTTAGAGATCTTATAGAAAATATATTATTATTTAATTTTTTAATTTATTTACATTATATTAGATGATTTATAGAAGGATTTTATTTATTAAATATAATAAAAGTATTCCTTGAATCATGATATTTTATAGATTATTTATTATTTAAAGAAGTCTTCAGCTGGAGTATTTCCATGCAGTATTATTTTTTTAAATATATTATTATATTAGATTTATAGCTACTGCTGGGTGTTTTATTTAATAATAATATTAATAAAATATATTTTATCTATTTTAATTAAAGCTAGAATATTTATTATAAGATGTTTAGGCTGTTATTATATTATTTTATTACTAGTTATATATTTTTTAGTTATATATTAGAATTCCTGGGGGCCTATATAAAGATTAAAAACTTGAAATTACTAGAAATATTAATATAAAGAATTCTTTTTATATATATAAATATAATACTATTTATTCTTGCAGCTTATATCCTGGTATATTATATAATTAATATAATTTAATTAAATTAGAAATTAAATTATAAGGATACAGGCTCTGTAACTTTTTTTATTATTAAGAATTTTATATTAATATCTATAATTTAAATATCTTTTTTTATATTTTTTCTTTTTTTTCTTTTTTTTTTTTCTTTTTCTCTTCTTCTCCTAATCTTATTTATTATTTTTATTATTTTATATATTTCTACAGGTATTAGATCTGTGTTGTATTTAATTTTCTTAATAAAAAATATAATAATATTTCTAGAATTATTATTCTTAGAAATACTGTTCTGTATTATTAGCTTACTTATTAATATTATTTTTATTAATAAAGAAACTACTCAGAATTAGAAAAAAATAAAATAATATTAACTAGATAGTCTTTTAACTAGTCTAACTAGAATTTACTATATTTTTTTTTTATAAACTAGGCAGTACTTATTTTTTATATAATATATATTTTTATAATTAGTATATCTTGGTTCTTTCAAAATCTTTATTTATTAATATAAATATTTATAAGTCTGGTAGTACTCCGCACAGTATATATAAATAAATTTATTTAAATAGATATTTCTTATGTAGTTATACTATTAATAATTATAATATTAATATATTTATATTATTTAATTATATCTAATCATGATCAGGAATTCTGAATCTTATAGAATCCTGTATTTAATTACTATGTTTATAATAATTAAAAAGATGAATTTAATAACTAGAATTAATAATTTCTTTTTCTGAGGGTTTTAGAGAGAAGCTATTAATTAATTTATATATAAGATTTAGATCTTATTATTCTAGTGGAATATGTTATTTATTAATAAAATCTTAATAATATTCTTTAACTATATTATATTTATTAATTTAATTTATATATTATAAATTATTATATTCTAGATTAGAGTACAGATAACTATATTTTTTTAAAATTTATAAGCTTATATAAAATATAAGCAGGCAGTCTCTGCTTTTATAATAAAATAAAAATTAAGATTTAAATTATCTAACTTAAGCTGCTGTGCTATAATAAATTTTATAATAATTAAAAAAGAAAAAATCTTAATCTAGCAGATCTAGATATATATCTTTTTAGTCTTTATAAAAATATTTTTTAAGAGTATCTGGTGATATCTGGTTATATTATTTAAATTATTAAATTTTATAATAATCTGAGTCTTTTCTATCAATTTTAAAGATAATATATTTATTAATATAGATTTTAATTATATTAAGACAACCGGCGGCGCACTCCCTTAAATAGTAATATTAATTTAATTATAGATATTAGTAAAAAGAAAGAAAATTAATAGATTTTTTGATATAATCTTTAATAAGTAGAGATATTTTTTCATGTTTTAATATAGTACTTTGATTTTTATATAAAAAATCTTATATTTTTATTATTAGAATTATTCTAAAAGATTCTTCAGAAGGTTAACTAGGAATTTTTATATATTCTTAATATAATTAATAATTAGTTTTAATATTTAAGAGTTTTTACTTTCTTCCAGATACTTTAATAATATATTTATATTATATTATAGATTCAAAGCATATTCCTAGAAGTGTTCTAATTTTCTCGTGGATATAGTTAAATTAGGCTAGTTAATTATCTTTAATACTATTATCAAGATAACTAATTAATATTAATATCAATCAATAGTGACGAGAGTAACAAGAAACTTATCAAAAGATGAGGTCTGTAGGGCCCTGGATGGCGGCGTGATTTCAAAAATTTGATTCCTGCGCAAGTTGTTGTTCCATGCATGCCCATATGGCAGCCGGGGATCGCTTTTCTCTGGCTCAGCATGTAAACGAAAGCCGTGAAGGCCTTGATCCTAACAACTTCCCTGAGTTAGAGCAGATTGTCAGCCGCGTGAAGGGCACCCAGGATCCCGAAGGGGATATCAAAGCCTGGATTGAAAAGTTATATGCGGAGTCTCGAGGTCTTGATCTCGGGACCTTTGGAAACAATATTCTCTGCAATGCTTTCAAGGAGCAGACCGGCAAATGGGAAACCATGACCCGCGGACACGTGAGTAATGTCATCATGGTAGTTCACCGTTTTTTGAGTACGGCATTGGGAAAGATTTGCGGGAGCAAACAGCTCTATCACAAGATTTGGTCCAGCATTCTCGATGACCTTCTACAAAGCTATAAGAATGCCATGTCCCAGGCGATGTTCCTTCTGTCCGTTGAGAGAAACCGCCGACCATATACGCTAAACAATTATTTCAACCATACCCTCCAGAAACTGCGCAGTGCCCGTGTTGCTCAGGCATTAGAGGACAATGCCAGAAATATAAATGATACTTGGTCAAACGCAGAAATAAAGGTGGTCGATCTAGATGCTGTCAAGAAGTCTGCGAGCGACCAGGGGAATGTGGAACATATCACAGGGGAAATCCATGACATCCTGTGGTCCTACTATCAAGTCGCACGCGAAAGATTTGTGGATAATGTTCACATGCAGGCAATCGAGCATTGTCTCCTGACTGGTCCTGAGAGCCCCCTCGAAGTCTTTAGCCAGGAATGGGTCATCAATCTGGGGTCGGATGAGCTGGGAGCAATCGCCGGTGAATCGCAAGCGATTAAAGCGCGGCGTGCCAACCTGAAGCAAAAGATGGAGGATTTGAAGTCTGCTCTCCAGACCTTGAAGTTTTGAAATTGTGATGTTTTGATATTTTGATGTTCTTTCATGCTAACAATTCTGTTCCTATGTGAACTACCATGCAGTAATAGTAATAATACTCACAACAATATGAATTGACAATGTTATTCTGACCTAGTGATGCACAACATAGAAAGGGGAGACTTGTATGCGGATGGATGAAAGAGGAATGAACCGAGAACCGGGGATGGTGCGTCATAAGCCGAAGGCGGTGTAATGCCCCTCCCGGTGAGAAGGAAAAGTGGAAGTTCACCACCAACATTCCACCAGACCATCTGAACCAAACTATCTATCTGCAGAAAGCCAAATCTGTAGATTGCTGTGGTCATTGTGAAATAGCCAGCAGTGCGTGCTAACCAGTTGGGAAAAAGCTAATCCCTCAGCTCACAGGTGGCGGGCTGGAATCTACCAGTCGCGATACTTATCGCACCCCGTGCTCCGAACTACCCGGCATATGTCAGAATACACCAAAACACCAAGACTTCGATCTTTCTCCTGAATTCCCTCCCGCTCTCTGTTGTCGATCGCCTGTCCTCTGGCTGCAATAAGCAGATTGCTTTTGCAGAGCTGTCGTGGTTCCCAGATCCTCTCCGTCGCTCACCTGTCCGCACCGACCTTCGTCTTATCCCCGCCTTTGCCTGCACTGATGCAGTAGAACTCTTTGAACGCATTGATAGATATAAATCTGCTGGATATACATACATCTCAGTCGCATAACAGTGAACAATTGCTATACCTTTCAGTATGACGTCCGCTCCGACGCCAGAGATGACGCCCGCCGAGGCCGAGTCGGTCTACTTCAACAACTACCCCCCGCCCAAAGCCCTCCCGAAGCATGAAGCCCTCGCTCGAGCCTTTGTCGATTACCACGCCCAAGCGAACCGACGCCTTGTCCTGGTGACATCCGGGGGCACCACCGTTCCTCTTGGTTCGTGGGATGGCTCGTGCACGTGAGAAAGATTCTGACCGTTGTACAGAGAACCAGACTGTTCGCTTCATTGACAACTTCAGCGCGGGCACGCGAGGTGCTGTGTCGGCAGAATACTTTCTCCAGGAGGGATATGCAGTGATTTTCCTGCATCGGCAATTCAGTCTGTTGCCATACTCGCGGCATTACAGCCACTCGACCAATTGCTTTCTGGATTTCATGGATGAGGAGGAACCGGTGCCTGATGCCACAGAAACCAATGAGTCGGATCACCGACCGATTAAGGTGCGCAGTGAGTACCAGGACCAAATGCGCGATGTCTTGCGAAAGTATCGTTATGCGAAGCGGAACAACCTCCTGCTCCTACTTCCGTTCACCACCGTCTCGGAGTACCTCTTCGAACTACGGTCGCTGGCTCAGCTCATGAAGCCATTGGGTCCCAACGCTCTGTTCTACCTGGCTGCTGCCGTCAGCGATTTCTTTATCCCCAGCGACCGCATGTCTGAGCACAAGATTCAGTCGTCGGAGCTGCCGGACCACTTGACCAAGGACCAGGCAGTTGGCTCGTCGGACATTTACACGGGCGGGATTGAGCCGCAACCGTCGTCTCATAGTAAGAAATTGATTATCGATCTGGACCCTGTCCCGAAGTTCTTACATCGGTTGGTGAATGGGTGGGCGCCGGATGGCAGTATGATTGTGTCGTTCAAACTTGAAACGGACCCCAACCTGCTCGTATACAAGGCGCAGACGGCACTCCAGCGGTATGCGCACCACCTGGTGATTGGTAACCTGTTGACCACGCGCAAATGGGAGGTGGTGTTCGTGACCCCGGACCCCCCGCACGAGCGCTGGATCCGGGTGCCGAAGTCGCGGCGCAGCAAGAGCATTTCTGGCAGTGAGGCGCAGGTTGGTTTGGCCGAAGCCAAGCGGGCGGGCGAATCCACCCAGGCAGAAACCGGTGGGGGCGGGCAGAGTCAGAGACCGTTGGAAGACGAGGCCATCATCTCGGCTGAGGGAGTGGAGATCGAAAGTTTGATCATCCCTGAGTTGGTCAAGTTGCATTCGACCAAAATTGCTCAACACAATGCCAAGTCCTAGACATGGATTTTGGGTCGAGACATCCAAAGTGTGGCGTGCGAGAGGAAGGAGTTTCAAGTGTGCGTTTCTGGAAGCATGACGAATGCAGCTAAACCTGAGGCAGGAGGGTCTTCTCCAGATAGATTAATTAGGGTCCTTCACTCGTTTTTACTGTGTAAGCCGGAAGTTTTCTGTAGAGTTAGTTAGCGTAGGAGATGAATTAACTACCGTGTCTCAACCACCATGCTCAAGATGTAACAGTAATTAGTGCTGCTGTCAGATTTAAACAATCAATCCGTCCAAAGGGGCCAAATGCCGGGTTTGATGTGAACCAAACACACCCACACACATTCCGCCCCTCCCCTTCTTTTCTCGTGTCTCCCTCATCCATTGTGGGAATCTCCTATGTTCATCCCTCTTCCTCCCCTCTCCTTCCCCCCCTTAACGCCAGAAACAGCATTATGATGTGATTGATCGACTGAGAGTTTGATTTTGATCCTCTCACCAAAGATGGAGCAACCTCGGAAGTTCTTCAACTTCTGACAGCTTCACCGGTTTGACGGGTCTCGTCAGGGGCGGGTTTCAGGTTTGCAGCTCCTCAGCAATCCATGGTTAGGCGCCGCGAAGACCCCCAAGCTAAGCGATGGATCAAGCTCCATTCTCCAGTCAGACGGTGCCATTCCGATGCTAACGCGTCATCGATAGCTTAGGAGCCCTCCAGATCGCCGGCCAGCGTGGGCCGATCTTCGCCCGTCTACGTGCCTTCCTACGTCGCCATCTCCACGCCCTTCTTGTCTCTCCGAACAATAATAATAACCATAACGTGCCTGGTGTCGATCTCGGGGATTTGCTTCCTCGATCTTTTTCCCCTGTTGCTCTTTACTCTTCCTCCTCCTCCTCCTTTCTCTCCTGCTCCTCCCTCTCCCCTCCACCGCTAGGGGACCCCGATCCCTTTGTCTCAGCCTCCTCCGTTCCTGCTTCTCCCCAGGAATTTCCCCGCCGGCAAATAACGACCGACTGCTCTTCTCCCGAAATATTCTGCATTTTTGGCGCACAGTGACGACGAAAGATGCATTGACACCTTGTATCAGTCTGGAGGATTGCTCAATAATAATTTTTCTTTTGTTTGTTTCAAGACTCTATTGCATTCAGCGTCTCGATCCCGCTCCGCTGCAGGTCGGCGACCGCTTCCATCCCAGGCTTTCCAAATTTCCCCTCACCGCGCGCATTTTCAAACAAAAATGGCAATCCGTCGATTTCGTCGCATCACCATCCTCGCCTCCCTCCTGGGTGTATTCCTTCTCTACCACTTTCTCTCCATCCGCCCGGAGCTCTACATTCGCAGCGCTACCCAGCTCCGCACTCCGCAGACCACCCCGCAGAGCGCTCCAAATGAGCCTCCCGAATGCCCCCCTCTCGAGGGGATCGAAGATGTCCTGGTGGTCATGAAGACAGGTGTCACCGAAGCCCTCGACAAGGTCCCGGTTCACTTCCAGACAACTCTGCGCTGCGTCCCGAACTACATCATCTTCTCGGATTTCGAAGAAGAAATTGAAGGCGTCAAAATCCATGACGCTCTCCGCACTATGGACAGCACTGTCCGAGACACCGTTGCCGACTTCGATCTCTACAACCGTCTCCGTGAACAAGGTCGCGCCGGTCTTGAATCGGCCGACTTCGCTGATGAGGCCAACTCTAACATCGGCAAGCCCAACAATCCGGGCTGGAAGCTCGACAAATGGAAATTCCTTCCCATGGTGCAACAGGCCCTCACCTACAAGAATAACGCCAAATGGTATGTCTTCATGGAGGCAGATACCTATTTCTCGTGGCCGACACTCCTCGAATGGCTCTCGCATTTCGATCCTAAAGAACCCCACTACATCGGCACTGAGACCCAGATCGCAGACGTCATCTTTGCGCATGGCGGATCCGGCTTCGTTGTCTCCAACCCCGCTATGCAACTCGCCTCGAACGAGTACGCGACCCGCACCGTAGAACTGAACGAGTACACCGACTGGCACTGGGCTGGCGACTGTGTCCTAGGCAAGGTTCTCGCTGACGCCGGTGTCACCCTGCGCTACTCATGGCCTATCCTGCAGAACTCCAACGTCGGAGAATTGGACGAGTTCGCCAAGGGATTCTACCGCAAGCCATGGTGCTTCCCCGCAGTAGCATTCCACCACCTGACATCTCATGAGATCCAGGATCTCTACGAGTTCGAGAAACGCCGACGTCGACAGGTAAGCCCATCCCCCATACTCCCGTAACCAGCATACCCCCGCTAACACACAACCCCTCCACATCCAGGCCACCAGCAACATCCTCCTCCACCGCGATGTCTTTAAAGAACTCATCTACCCTGAACTCTCCAACGTCCGCGACAGCTGGGACAACCTCTCCGACGAGGAACACCCCAAAATCACCGACTTCCACGAATGCAAAACCCTCTGCTCTAGCTCCCGAAGCTGCGCGCAGTTCGTCATGCGCGACGGCGTCTGCTTCACGGGCGAAACGCCCCGACTGGGAGTCAGGAACCCGACAGCCCGATCTGGCTGGATCCTCAGCACGGTCGACCATATGATGGACAACGCGCCGCGCTGTCCTCATCCTGACTTTGGACTCTGAGCGTGTTTCCCCCTTCTTGAAATTCGCGGGACGAATTATCCCTTTACCATTATCTTTTCTTCTTCCTCAAAGAACCAAAACACACTCAACAATCAGAATTATGATTCATGTGTGTTGTATAACCATGGGCTTGCTTGATTTGATTGATTGATCGAGTTGCTACTAGCCTAGTAGCATGCATCATTAACTGCATCGCATCGGCATACGTATATGTATATGTATACGCGATGCTGAAATGGCGTTTGGGAGAGGAGTCGGTGGCTTTTTCTATTCCACTCTTGTCTTATCTTGAGCATCTGCTTTTCTTCCCTGCATCAATACCACGGCGTCTGGGACTGTCGGTACTTTCGTTTCTATTTTTCTGTACTTTACTTGACTTGACTTGTGTGTCTGCGTTCAAAGCCAGCATGGAAGCTAGCGTATATATATGCTAGCTTGTCACAGGTGTTTAGCTAGACCGAATCGGAAAGATTATGAGATTAAAGCTAGTTGTGGCTCGTAGATGTCAAAGTATGGGTTTGGCAGAGTAGCTACACGCTTTGAAGATTTACTGGATTGAAGGCACTCTTGTGGATTCGAGCTGGCTACTTTTATACAACCGTATTTACAGCAGAATAACAGCAATAATAACCTCTCATAGTGATGCCTAAGACAATGGATTTGTTACAAAGCAGGGGAGCCAATAACTAGAGGACAGAACCTAGGAAGAGAAAGGCACGGACACGTGAGTCAAGGGGCCGTGATGTTTAGAGGGGGAGCTTGTGGGTCTTCAAGGCATTGGTCAATGCGCATAATCGTCGCGTTCATGCTCTTCACAAATCGAATGACCTCACGGAAATACTGCACCGTGGTCGGACTGAGGAAATGCATAACAGCTAGATTGCCCCCGCGTCTCACGTCTCGGATGAAGGCCTCGCGCTGCTTTTCGGGGGTTTTGGTATCCGCCCACAGCCAATCCTCAATATCCACACTCCAATTGATGATCTGAGGATCCTTGATATATTTTGCGAGCCGTTGACGGGTTCTCGCACCGAGTGTGCCGAAGGGAGGACGGAAATAGCGACCTGTCAATAATCAGCGAAGCTCTGCAATGATAAACATGATTCGCGTACTCTCAATCCCAAGGATCTGTCGAAACGACTTGATATTGTCCACAATATCCCGGTCAATGGCTTCAACAGAATCCAACCCTTCCAATCTGTAATTACTCATCGTCAGTTTCCAATTGAAGCCAGATGATAGAGGACCACTCACTTCCGATGCGTATCCGAATGTAGAGCCACCTGATGTCCTCGCTTCAACATCTCTCCGTAAACACTCGAGAAGTTGGTGTCCAAATCTCTCAGTCCCAGTCCTACCACGAAGAATGTGACCAAAATATTCTCCTCCTCGAGTATCTTCATCACCTCCTGAGCGAACCTCGGTTGCCCATCATCTATTCCAAACGCAAACGACCCGGGTCGGGAGCATCTCAGTAGCACACGACCATTGTCCTCGCGACGTGGGATCGGGAACCCAGCGGGTACACTACCGGCATTGACAATTTCAACCTTGTAGAGAGTAACCGCTCCAGGTGAGAAAAAGCCGTTGAAGGAAACCGACACGGTTCGGGAGTGATCAATGTAGAAATGCCAGAGAGGAATGTATATGTCGTTGCCGCGTGCATATCTGGCAGCCTCGACAGAGTCCCAGGTTTCAGGAAACGGGCTGCGGGTGGAGTCGCAATGGATGTTATTTTGGGTGAGAGAAACGCTGAAGTTGGTATGACCGGTAAACTGAACGTGTAAGTAGTGGGTTGTCCGGTAAGGTAGCAGGTTGAAGCATGTTGCTGGTGAGAGCTGCGTATTGTAGTTATGGTCGGGATCTGTTGGGTAGAAGCGGACATAGTTGTGGCCGTAGTCGATCTTGAGTCCCTCTAAGCCACCGTGCCAGAAGCCTAGGGTGTTGTGATGTGAGTTATTGAAGGTATCAATAATTATAGGGGCGGTGAGATTGTAGGAAGTGCCGGTGGTGTTGCTGCTAGTTGTGTTGCTCGGAAAGAACACACGAGTAGCAGCTGAGGTGGCGAAGGTTATAAGTATAAGGAGGATGACGGACTGCTTGCAGGTCACCATGGTTGCGCACAATCTTGAGTATAGCCCACAGCTATTAGTATTTTTAGTGTAGGTTCAGCGTTGCTGAATCTCCAGGGCATGTGCCACCTAAGTCTACGTGAGAGAGAGAAGTTATTTACCGGTTGGCTGCATACTACCCGAGGAAAGAGCATGTTGGTGCACCCGAAGGAAAGCGCATATCTAGGAACTCTAGCTCGCTGAAGCAAGTAAAGACTTTTAGTAGATCGATTACCATTATGTTAAGTCTCCATACAGCAGGGAAACGGCATTGCTTGCCACGATCCCACCCTGCCTCCCAACATGACCCGCAGTTGGTAGGATCCATCAGGTAGCCCAGATCCATTGTGTCCTTTCTCAGCGACAATCAGTTCCAAGCTCCTGTGAGATCCCAAGGCGGGAGATAGGCTGCAAATCGTCTCTGTGCCATGGAGTCGAACAATTGCACACCAGATCCTGTCTGGTGAATCATGATATGATCTCTAAAAGGAAGAAGTGGAAGTAGACGCAATTACCGGATCCCCCACGAGCATGACCTTTCACTCACGAACATATGGCGTTTTCTCCTTTGTTTTTCTTTATTTCCGTTCATTTTCCTCTCCATAGCTTCGATCGAAGGAATGGATCTCCAGGCGATATGCAGGTAAAAAGTGGCGTGGCAAAGTCAGGACGTGGATTAAAACTCCCACTTCGAGTTATCCTCTTCGGCGTCATCAGACTCCATCGGAATTCCTCCTCCTCCCCAGGCATCGGTATTACCACCGTCGTCTTCCCCACCACTCTTTTCATCATCAGTGTCGTCATCAAACTTGACAACATCATCTGAAGGACGATAAGACTCGAGGAAGTCAGGCACAGTTTGTTTGTTCTCGATGAGCAGTTTCACCAGATCTGGAGCGAGGTCCGCATCATTGTCATGGTTGTAGAACGAGGTGGCGAGGCCCTCATTGCCAATGCGTGCAGTGCGTCCTGTAAAGTCTTAGCTAATTCCATAGTTATGCCTTTGAATTGTGGGACGGTAACGCACCGATTCTATGAACGTATTCCGTGATACCACCATGCTGAACCCGTGGAAGATCAAAGTTGATAACATGCATGACATTCTTAATATCGAGACCGCGAGCAGAAACCCCGGTTGCCACAAGGATGGGGCACTTTGCAGTGCGGAATGCACGCCTTGACCGCATTAATATTGGAGCACGAGGTATGAAGGGTAATAACTTACAAGGCATCTTCCCGCTCACGCTGGGTGCGATCAGAGTGAATAGAGGTACTCGGGAGACCCATGTTGTAAAGGTAATCATCCAAGAAGTCTGCCTGGGTCTTGGAATTGACGAAAATCAGCGTACGCGAAGGCGGCATAGCCAGAAGCAGGTCATAGAGGCATTGCTTTTTGAGAGGAGGTTCAGCGTATATGATCTTGTGAAATGCACTGTTAGTAAATTTCTTAAGACAAGCGCCTGTATGCTTACGTTCTGGTCAACGTTGGCGTGAGTGCTGCCAGGCCTTCCGATGCGCACACGGACATGGTCTTCTGCAAGGTAATTGCGCGCCAGTTTACGGCAGTCCTTGTTGAAAGTGGCCGAAAACATCATGTAGCGGTGGTCAGCGTCCTCATTGATGTCTTGAAATCGTCAGTGTATGGTAATGCTTATGAATCGGAAACCACTTGCCTCCTCCAGACATAATTTTAGCAAAATCAGACTCCCAGTCAGACTGCAGCAGTTCATCTGCTTCATCGATGATAGTGTACCTGCGGTTATGTTAGTGACATTCGCACTAAATGTGAGGAACCTACTTGACACGACGAAGAGAGAGAATGTGCGGCTTGTCCATGAAATCCAGCAACCTGCCAGGAGTCGCAATAAGGATATCGCAGCCACGCTGCAACTCCTCTCTCTGGTCACGAACTGGCGCACCACCGTACACAACGCAAGGACGGAGCATGGAGCGGTAGCATAGGCGTCGCGCTTCATCAAAAATCTGGGTTGACAATTCACGGGTAGGAGCAACAATGAGCACCAGTGGTTCAGCCCGAACAGAATCGGCGCTTGGATTGTAGCCAGCTGCGACATTGGGACGCGGAGCTGCCAGCTTTTTAGCTTTTCCCATCAGCTGGGACAGAACCGGGATCAAAAATGCGGCAGTTTTTCCAGACCCTGCTTCTGTTAGCATGACTCTGCTATGTGAGGGTCTTCACCTACCAGTCTGAGCAATGGAGATTAAATCATGGCCAGTAAGGACCGCGGGGATTGAATATGCTTGAATTGGGGTCGGGAACTCGTATCTACACAAGCGAATATTCTCGCGCATGATAGGATGAAGGCCGGCATCATCAAACTAGACATTGTCAGCCGAATTCAATCATGTGAGTACTATGACACGACTTACATTCTTGATGGGACTTGGTCTCTCACGACTTTCCGCGATGACCTCGATGTTTTGGATACTAACATGATTCAGACATTAATTCGTAGCAAGTAGGATATTGCCAACTTACTTTCCGATCTTCAAGCCGGTTCGGTTAGTATATTCGCTGCGGAACAGCATCTCCTCGAGCTCAGGGTTCCGTGGGCCAACGTCCCCAAATTCATCCTTCCATTCATATTTTGCAGCTTGAGCGGCCCACTCAGGGAGCTCCTCCTGGTTGTCACCCTGGGGCTGATTGAGTGGCGGAAGAGTAGAAGTATACTTTTCGTAATCGTAGCCTTTGGGAGTCGTCCAACCCTTCTCGCGGGCAGCATTGGAAGCTTCGGTAGGATTACTGGCTTGATTGCCCGTGCTTTCTTTGAGCGCAGTGCTCATATCCGAGACGTTGAAGCTGTCCATTGTTGTTCGGTAGGGACACTGGCAGGTTCAAACACGCGTAATCCGAATGAATCTGGATTTATCTAGATAGAGACGGTTGTTTAGTGAGGTATATTCTTAGTAAGAAGTGGTGTTATACTTACAGAGAACTAGTATCGTCTCTAATCCTTGAAGTGTACCGAGTGCGCCTGAGATGGGAATTGGACTTGGAAAGAGGAGTGAGAGGGAGGATGTGAGGGGAAGTAAAGCTTTGGGAGATAGAAAGCTTTCTCAAACGAACGAGACGCGAGACGCGTAGGAGAGATGGCAAGAGCAAAACAATGACAGATAATGGAAGGAAATTTTATGGAACACAGTGCTGAAAATGGAAATTGGGCAGTGAATGTTGCTGGTCTGCAGGACTCCAGGTTGCCAGGGGAGAGAAGAAGAGTTGCGGGGAATAAATGGACTAGCAGAACAGTAAGCACCGCTCAGGTGAGCACGTAGTAGTCAAGTAGTAGTCAAGTCAAATTCATTTGATGCAGAGCTGGCATACAGAAGCCAGTCAGCTTTAATACCCCTGATTTCCTGTTTATTGTCGGCAGAACTCGCGGAACATACCGGCGAACAGCTACTTATAAATAAACCTAATTCTCTGCATACAATAATTCGTAAAGTTAAAGGTGTTTGTATGCTTATCTGAACGTATTATGTACCTAATTATAGATATACCAAGTGACTGTGCTCTCCATCCATTATATAGTATTATACCACAGTACTTCTAGTATAAGGCCGCAGAAATCTAGAAGTAGTCACAGATACGCAAGTTTCTAAAAAAGCAGACTTTGAATACCGAATGAGCTTCTGGTCTAGCCTTTTATCTTTCAAATGATTTTTATACCGCAATGTTAGTAGTAGATTGGTGAGAGTTGGTGATTTCTTGGTTCTAGACCACTGGTTTTTGGTTGGGTGTTAGTACTTTGGGTGAAGCAGCAGCGCGGTTTGGAGCAGGAAAAGAAGTACTGCGCAGTGACGGGAGACATATCCGGGAATGTGCAGACTAGTTAGTCACTGCTATAGTAATTGAACGTCACTCGCACACAGCAATAACTGTTAGTATAACTTCTATACTAGTAGTCACTGATACTTTGAAATTGCCGACAGAGGTCACCAGAAACCCGAAGACCGCAGGCATAAATCACATTGACAAGTACATCGAGATCTTATGTTCAACGATCATCTGATAACAACCGAGTGGCCGTTTAGAATTTCTTAGTACAACGTACTAGTAGACCCTCAATATGTGGGGTTTCATGCCTGAGAACTCCATGTCAGTGCCTGAGGTATCAACTCGGCTGGGCAACGTCATTGGCCACCCCCTTCCATCCTCCGAATTGGCTTGGATGCAGTTTATCCCTGCAATGAACAACAAGACCCGGCGATTCTGCAAGTACCAACTCACCGGGAATCATAAGGATTGCTTTTGTTCTGACCGAACTTGTTCAGGAGCAGGAGTTGACTAAGAATGCCCAGCCCGTCAGAATAATAATTCGGTTCCACCCGACCTCAACAAAAGCGGGCAGAAGGAGATATACGCCGTAGGGACCATCACGGGATCCCATTACTCCGAGATGGTAACTACCTCGTCCGCCGGTACGGCCACCTGCTCCTTGCTGTCCATCTAATTCCCCTGGTCCCATCGCTCCATTCCTCTCTGTATTTTTATGCCATTGACACGACATGTCCTCGTCCACATCCAATTCCGCCGCCCGGGGTGGTCGCCTGGAGCAGGCCATCACCAATCCAGGATCCGTCAAGATCAACGTCAAGGGCGCCTTTATCGTTGATGATGACCCGCGATCTAAGAGTCCCGTAAGAACGGACGGAGTTCATTACGAGGGCCATGATATTCGTCTTCCACATCACACGGGTCTGGTGAGCCATGTGGCTGTAGACGTGAGTGACTTTTTCTTTTTCTTTTTTTTTTTTTTTTCTTCGCTGCTCCCGCAGTTCCCCGCACAATTTTGAAGCTCCCCGCAATCGCACCCCTCGGCGCAATACCACCACCACCACCACCACCACAACTTGATTGACTAACTCTTGCTGCTTCGATATTAGATTGGCGGATCGCTAGCGAAATTGGTTTACTTCACACGGGAGCTGGACTCTGTCGACAATGGCGGTCGACTAAACTTCATTAATTTCGAAACATCCCGCATTGATCTGTGCATTGACTTCATCAAGCAACTGAAAGAGGAACACGAAAAGCTCGGCGGGCCATCCGGAGATGCTTTATGTGTAATGGCTACGGGCGGAGGCGCCTTCAAATACTACGATAAGCTCAAGGAAGCACTCAATGTGGACATTATTCGGGAGGACGAGATGGAGTGCCTTATTACGGGTATGCTGCAACCACAAGCTCAAGTTTCACTTGCAACGGAAACAAGCAAAGTCCAAACGTTGACTATTCTACATAGGCCTTGACTTCTTCATCACTGAGATTCCGAACGAGGTCTTTACCTACAGTGAAACCGAGCCGATGCAGTTTGCCGAGGCCCGACCGGATGTTTACCCGTACCTATTAGTCAACATTGGCTCCGGTGTATCAATGATCAAAGTATCAGGTCCCAAGCAGTTTCAACGTGTGGGCGGCACGCACCTCGGTGGTGGTACGTTCTGGGGCATAATGTCATTATTGACCGGTGCCCGCACCTTCGACGACATGCTGGCAATGGCGGACCGAGGGGACAATAGCGGGGTAGACATGTTGGTTGGTGACATTTACGGCATGGATTACAGTAAAATTGGCCTCAAAAATACTGCAATTGCTAGTACATTTGGCAAGGTCTTCCGTATGAAGAACCAGACGGAGCCGGACTTGGATGGGGAAAGTTCTTCCGACGGCGAAGCCGGCCGAACTAATGGCGAGCCGAAGTTCCAGCACGAAGACATGAGTAGGAGCCTACTTTATGCCATAAGGTATGTTTTTTCGCGTCTTCAATTACATGCTGGGCGGTTGGGACTGACGTTTCACAGTAACAACATTGGGCAGATTGCCTATCTGCAGTCCGAAAAGCATCAAGTGAAACACATCTACTTCGGCGGTTCATTTATTCGCGGTCATCGGCAGACCATGAACACCTTGTCCTACGCCATTAAATTCTGGTCCAAGGGCGAGAAGCAAGCCTACTTCCTGCGCCACGAAGGCTATATCGGTGCAGTTGGCGTATTCCTCCGTAGGCAGCCAGCTAACTGGGGCCGGAGGAATAGCATCGATGAGAAAACCATGCCGCAGGTGGCCAAAATGGTAGCCGAAGCGCAGCAGAATTCTGATTCTCAGAACCAATCATGATGAAGAGCCACGACTGCATGCTTCCGTCAGCATCATACTGGGCGAGCCGCGTCCAGTTCCATCATTTTGAGCGTTTGATACCCGTTACTGTGTTATTCTTGTGCTGCTTAGACCCAACATAATTATGCCCCTCTAATTCTTGAGGCTGCCCCGTTTGAAGACATCTTTTCCCTGCATTGATTAAGATGAATAACGATAAGAGCATGTCACCCAATTGTATAACTGTTCGGTTTCCTTATGTTGCACTAAACCCATCATCTCTTTCGGGCTTTTGTTTTGAATCTGACCATCCATCTGCTGCCCACAAGGGCAAAGGCAATCGTGCTTGGATGTTCTTGTTCGGTGCCTAAGTTGGAAGGCTTTGTTATCCCATTTGGTATAGAAGGACAAACCATCATAAGAGCATTTAGACAGAAAGCCAATAATAAGAAGACCAGGAATGTTGATGATTTCGATATATTGCAGTCATCATCCAATATTCCGACTGGCGAACCTACAATCATACCATCGGCCATGGCGTAACCCTACCACCTAATTCGACAGCCTATGCCAGCTAGCTTACCTCTCCTCCCTCCTATCCTTCAATATGCCTCTTAGCGTATACCCATTTCTCCAATCGGAGCTCCGTCACATCTATAACCACCAAGCCGTACTCAGATAGTAGGTCGCACTACCCAGAAGGCAGTGGTAGTCAGAACTCAACCTCTAATGCATTGGATACCAGCCATTTCCGTACGCGTAACACGTCCAACACGCCCCCAGCAAGGACGTTCTTTGGCTATGTTTCAGATTCCCCGAAACATGACACCAGACTATATATTCAGGTGAAACCATGCCGCCTCGTACTTTCAATCACTTTCTCGGCTTGAGGTAGCTGCCTGATCTGTCCATCGCTTCAGTTGTGGTTACTCACCGATAGGTTGTTGACTGCTTCTTGTGGCGTAAAAGCTGTGTCTGATTATGCTGTCGTCGGGGTTGTTACCAGGTATAAGGTTTTGTTGCTGTGTATATTGGGTGTGGTAGCTCATATTTCCCTGCTTGATGACTAGGTCATAGTAATCATGTATATATAGGTCATACTCTTGCTAAACTGAATCGGTTATTGAGGAGCTTCGCTAATAATATATATCTAGTAATATTAAATGCGTTCCGGTTGAAGGATTGCATGTCTAGCCTGCCGATTCATCGGGCATCAAAACTAAAAGTAAAGTTCAAGCCAAACGGAGATAGCCCAATATTAGCCCGGGAGGAAACAGGTTTGACCATCAGTCGGTGGGCTTTGCCCACCCAACGCAGTGGTCAAGGAGAGGAGCAAACAACCATCCGTTCGTATTCTGCAGTGGCCAGATGCAGCCGGCCGCTAGATCTGCGTTTGGAAGGCTAAACAGAGTAGTCTAGAGTGTCTTGGCACGAATCTGTCTGCAATTGCACAGAAAGTGAAAATGTCCATGTTCGGATATTGTATCTGCTTTTGGACTTTGTGCGCGTGAGTCAAGTTGAGTATGTTAAAGTTTGATGGGGATGCGTGCATATTTTCCCCGGACTATCCATCCCGGGGTTATTATGGGCTGAAGAAGAAGTCCCGCAATGTGATAGGAGCATTCACTACTAGCTGCTTATCAGTTGAGGTGAGGCAAACTGTTCCATTGGTGGTTTCCAGAACGCGTCAGGAAATACCGTTTCATACCCCAGGGGGTAAAGTACGACGAAGCGTGCAGAGCAGTGGAATTCTTCACTCCTGATGCACTGAGCTGTCAGAATCTTCTCGGTGATCCACTCTATTGCATTTCACCGGTCTTCGATTTCACGTTGGAACTGTGCATGTGCATTGATTTCTAACGTCTGGACTCTGCTCTGTTGCACCCATATCTTCTGGAAACTGAGACATTGAGTGCAAGCTGCCTCACTTTGGTGCACTGAGTTGGTGGTTTCAATTGAATTGAGCTTTACACTTGTACGGAACAGTCCGAGCTTATCTACTAGATATTAGAAATGCTAATTGGGAAATGCTTCACTGGTCATACTCAGACTTCATACTATTGAATTGTGAGATTCCAACAACGGTGATTTGCGCGGGTGACAAGGCACCTACCAGAGAGTTTTGACAGACAAGCCACATTATGTTTAAGCAGCTTCTCTGGTATGAAAAATAACCTAACGAGAAGAAGTCCCACTGTCAGACGTCTTTAGAACTCTCTGAGCTAGGTATCATCAGCGGACGTGTCTTTGTTTAGCAAACGCGCCAATTCCTCCAGGAGTAAGTCAACTAAACGAAGCTCCTTCGAGCACGCACTCTTTACTTGCACTGACCCACGTTAACCCTCGCGTCCAGACTAAGTATGAATCCTGCAGACGGTGCCGTCATCTTCTGGAAGGAAAGGTAAGATCAATTGCTGCTTTCGGATACATGTTGGCTGACAACTCTCATGCGTCATTGCTAGGGTGAGGCGCGCCTCTCGTCACATCGTCCACACTGAGTCTGACGACGAAGAACAGAAGCCAACAGTCTCTGTCGATGGGTCTCAAGCAGGCGATAACGACGACCAGGCGGTGCACGTCAACCCGAAGCCAGAGCTGGGACCTGAAATTCCGTTTCCTAGTTACCTGATGACAATTTTGGAACATTGGCACGAAGAGAAGGGGAACGAATATCCAAGGTGCAAAGTCAGTGGACGTCTGGGATCGATGGTCTGGAAAGTGTTTGATCGGAAAGGCAATGAGCTCGAGCTGACATGGTACCTCGTCACTAAACCGCGCAAGTACTGTGTGCTCGTGCTACATGAGGCGAATGGCACAGCGAGATTCGTCTATTGTGATCCGCCTCATCGCACTGTCCATGGCACATACCTTAGGCCATGGTCTGGCGTCGATGATAAAGAGGAACTAGAACACTGCGCAGTCCGAGTGTTTAGCAGCGACCTGGAGGAAATCGAATACTCTTCGGAAGCCTGGGAACATTTAAAGGAGCTCCAGGAATCCTCCGGCGAGGATGTTAGCAGATCTCCTTCGATCACCCGTCGCAAGTCCCCAAAAGATAAGACAGCCAGAAGAAAATCAGTGGGGGCAAGTTGCTCAAAACGGTACTCTATGAGAGGTCGCGCACAGGAGAGCGAAGAGCATACGGAAGCGGACCCGTCATCTTCATCGGAAGCAGGTTCATCATCTGAAGAAGAGAAGTACGTGCCCTCGCCACCACACAAGCGGCACAAAACTACCGACACCAGCAATACAAGCAACACCACTGAGTCTATGAAGCCTAGCAAGGTTGTATTTCGCCTCGGGTCCCAGAGAGTCATCGGTGCGATACGCTATATTCCACTGGATGAATGTAGGTCGAGGAAGGAGCTATTTGATAAAGCCACGGCATTTTATCAAGCTTGCGATAGAGACGCTCAGGTCAAGATACTGGCATGTCAGATCTCGACACAGCGTGAACAACACTACCTGTTCGAAGACAGTGATGGAGAGTTTCGCCTTTTAGTTGAGCAGGCACTGGGCTTGGTGGACAACTTGAACCGGATTGTGATTGACGTTCTGCACGTGTTACAAGCATGAGTGGGAGTGTTGTCGAGACTGTTGTGTCGTATGCTATCATTCGAACAGATTGTGAAATATTTCTATCAAGATACATAATTTAATTGGCCATTTCTTTTCCAGTGTGCAATTCCATCTCAGAGACACGCATTCGTCCAGAGTAGTTAGTATAGCTGACTAATCACCACGTGGTTGCAGGCCTGAACTGGGATGTGATTCGCGTCACCGACCAGCGCAATTGTGTCTTCAGCGCCAACTATAAAACCATCACATCATGCTACAAGCATGAATCCCGCTGCTCCTCCATGCCTTCCCTGCCCGACTCGCCTCCTCCGGTTCCCCCCCCCGTTCCCGTCGAGACCCATCCGAACCGCACGGTTGGCGTGAAGCCTACCGCCGCGCAACGAGATCTCCCGGATCCCAACCGGCTGGCCCCTGAAGATGCATATTACACCTCGTCCCTGCCTCGGGCTCGGCCGACCCAGACAGGGTACGATGATTCTCTCCGAGTGCTGAATGGCAATTCGGGCACTGCTGCCTCCGTGGCAGCCCTGCGACCGCCGCCCGCGGTCCCAGGAGTAGGGAGTCGCAAGGTGCGCGGGACCAGCAGACGGAGACGACGAAAGGGTGCATGGAAGAAGCTGCTGTGGGTGAAACAATCATGTGCGCTTCATACCCACCCCGAAACACACGACAGGAAATACTGACGATCCCAGACCCGGACAACTACACTGATACCGAGACGTTCCTTGACCACCTCCAGCGGAATCCCCGAGTGCGGCCCTACGATTTCTGGCCGCTAGTGGCCGACTCCACGGTCATTGTACAACATGTTAGCTCTGTGGCTATATTTGTGTGTTGCTTTGTCGGCATTGTTCAGGGCCGCGTAAGCCCAGTCTCTGTGGTCTGCTGGGGAAGTGTCGGGACAGCGTTGGGATGGATCTTTTGGGACTCGTGGATATTGAGAGAGCATGTGGAAAATGCGCATGTGGCGGAGCGGTCACTGGAGGGTGACGATGGCTCCAGTTCTAGCTCCATGACCAGCTCTGTCAATCCGTCTGGCACTAGCTCGCGAGCCAATGGCCAGAAGGAGAACCAAGTGCATGGCCTGGGGTTGAACATGGCGCAGGGCGAGTCAAGTGAACTGCTCCGGCGGCACAGCACGGGGTATGTGAGTGATGCCTACGGGGCACAGGAGCCCGCATCGCCTACGCCTGGGCCTGCGAACGGGGCCCTGGGTGGCGGTTCTGGTTCTCAGGAGTCGGACTACTTGTCGATGTTTTCTTCGCGGAATCGGCAGCGGCTGTCCACTGTGAAATCGGCGTTTTTGATCTACTTCGCGCTGCTCGGGCTTAGCCCGATCCTCAAGTCTCTTACCAAATCTACGGCGAGTGACTCGATCTGGGCCATGAGTTGCTGGCTACTGATCATGAATATCTTCTCCTTTGACTATGGAAGTGGGGAGGGCGCAGGCGCCACCAAGTTCCCGGCTTCTTTGTCCACTAATGCAGCGGTGATGGCCTCGACTGTGTTGGCGTCGCGCCTACCTTCTACCACACATGTGTTCAGCCTGATGCTGTTCTCAATTGAGGTGTTTGGGCTCTTCCCCATTTTTCGCCGGCAGCTGCGTCATGTGTCATGGACTGGGCATGTACTGCTGACCTTGGCTCTGGTCGGGGTTGCTGGCGGCGCGGTAGGGATCACCCTGCGTGGAGGATGGATGGCGGCGGTGGTTGGCTCGATCCTGGGGAGCATCCTAACGGCGCTGGCCATGGGGGGATGTAGCTGGTGGCTCATCAGCTTACAGAAGTATAAGAATGTGGTGACAGGGCCATGGGACCCTGCGCGGCCGATCATCCGGCGGCATTGGGATTAGCTGTACGCTTTCTCGGCTTTATATTTCATTTAGAAGATACCCTACAGTCTAAATTCAGACTTGTCTAGCGCTAATAATGAAGTTTAACATTGACACCCTCCTTTGCACGATTCAGCTCAAATTAGAAATAAGACACAACCTCTGATTGACAAATAGATGTAGCTTTTGGTGTCTCATCCGCCAATGCAGCCCAGCCAGCCGGTCACAATCCCACCAAGGCCCCAACATGCCGGAATGTTGTTTGGTATGTTTGTTGCCTTTCGTGGCAATTCTCGATCGCAGCTTCCCCAATCGCCATGTTGTATGTCTCAGCAAGTCACACTACCCTCATTCAAGCTATGCTATAACTGGAAACTAGTATTTCTGCAGCCACGGACATACCTGGCCTCCATCTCCGCGATCGAGCATCCACCCGGCATCTCCTCCAGAATGTTGCGGCGATGACCCCAGACTGATCGGAATGGTAGGAGTCGCCTTTTGTCCCTCATAACGGCAGGCTCCGTTCAATAGGCAGCGAATGGTGATACAAGAGGTACATACATATTTAGCACCACAGCCCGGAGTGACTCAAAAGAACGCGCACCACCACCACCACCATATATACCTCTGCTTGCTGTCTCCGGGTGGAACAACACAGAACAGACCCAGAGGATCAACGTATCAACAATCAGCAATATGAGAATAATCGCCCTTGGCCTGATGGGCCTACAGTGCGTGGCGAGCATGCGGTTCGCCATGTACGTCGATGAGTGAGTACCAAAAACATCCTCCTCATCCTACCTCTTTCTATACGCATCTAACAAAACTGGGGAATTAATCTAGGTACCACACAAGTGGCCTCCCTGGCTCCAACCAAACTCAAGGCATCACGCACGCTATCATGGCTTTCGCCCAGTCCACGCTCTTCAACTCCAACTCTCCTCCACAATTTACCCCCTTCGAGTCTGTCTCCACCATGCGCAGTCGCTTCAGCCCGGGGACTAAGCTCATGATCGCTATCGGCGGATGGGGCGATAGCTCGGGGTTCTCAACGGCCGCGAAAGATGAGACTTCTCGCAACCAGTATGCGAAGAACGTAGCGACTATGGTGAACCAGCTTGGTTTCGATGGTGTTGGTATGTCTCCATACTCTTCCTCGCTATCTTGTCCCGCAACTAGTATTGACCGAAATGTATAGACATTGATTGGGAATACCCCGGCGGTAACGGCCAAGACTACAAGACAACACCGAACAGTGCTAAAGTATCTGAAATCACCACCTATCCCTTATTCCTCCAAGCGCTACGAAGTGCCCTTGGCCCCAACAAACTTCTCTCTATTGCGGTCCCCGGCAAGAAGGAAGATATGATCGCCTTCACCAACACCACAGGCCCGCAGATCTGGCCCTCGGTCGATATGGTGAACATCATGTCGTACGATCTCATGAACCGCCGGAATAACGTCACAATGCACCATACCTCTGTTGTGGATTCGTTCAATACCGTGCAGGCGTATCGGGATATTGGCCTCCCTGGTAATAAGACAAACCTGGGAATGGCGTATTATGCGAAGTGGTTTGAGACTGATCCCAATGATGAGAAGGAATGTGAGGATCAGCCGATTGGGTGCAAGGTTGTCGTTATGGAGAACGCAGATGGGAGCGATAATGGAAAAAGCGGGAGTTTGACGTTTGAAAAAAGTGTTATGAGTGCGCCTCCGACTAACCTGAAGACGAGTGTGGATGGCACCTGCGGGTTTGATAAGGGGACGAAGTGTCCCTCTGGAAGTTGTTGCAGTCAGTACGGAAACTGGTATGTCAACCCCGCCTATCCTCCATGCGAATGTATGCTAATATGTGGTGGATATAGCGGAACAACCGACGACTTCTGCCAAGCAGGCTGTCTATCTGACTATGGAACATGCAAAGGCATCTCAATCACGGATTCATGGCGGCGCGCGCAAGAAAACGCCAAACTGGACGATGTCATGGGTGGAGAGTACTACTTTGATGACGAGGTCAATGTGTTCTGGACATGGGATACGGCAGACATGATTGCACGCAAGTTCACCGACATCGTGGATAAGCTGGGACTCGGGGGTGTTATGGCATGGAGTTTGGGCGAGGATACATTGGCATGGGAGCACTTGGGAGCCATGCAGAAGGGTGTTGCCTCCAGGTAGTAGTAGAATTATCTCTTCAGCAGAGCATCGGGAGATGGACGGAGTGTCCAGTAACTTTGGAGTTGAAGGGAGTAGTTTATTTGATAGTAGTATTGAATGGACCGCATATGCATATGCCCTTTTTATATCCGCTCACTCGCAGTAGTAGCAGTAGTAGTAGTATGTATATCATGCAAAATGTCCAGCACATATCATGCCATCCCCCATCATCCCAGAAAGAAACCATGCATGCATGCAAGATGATGCCATATATGGAACACCCAAAAACGCCATAAACAACCAGGGTATCACTCATGCCTCATGTCCCGTATACGGAGTAATCCCAAACAGACAAATAACACTAAAAAGCAAACCGGGGAATAAAGGCAACAGAGGAAAAGGAAATAAAAGAACAACCACAGCACATCAACTAGATGCCAACCCCTGCTGCTGCACCTGTCCCTGTCCCTGTCCCTGTCCGGACAAAGATATCCGATCGTCTAGCCCCCTTTCCTCCCACTCTGTTAATAAGCGCGACACCTCCTTGAATGATACGGGCTTGGTAAGGAACAGGTTCACGCCCGAGGTTAAGGCCTCGGATTCATCGCGCGAGCTGCTCAATCCCGTCAATGCGATGATAACGGCTGGTTTGCATGTTGCGCCGCGCTCTTTTTCGAGGGCGCGGATGGCGCGAGTGGCTTCGAAGCCGTTCATTACGGGCATGGACATGTCTGTAGTGATTTTGTTAGGATGTTTGAATGGTAGTTGTAGGGTGTTGGTGAGGACTAACCCATAAAGATAATGTCGTAGCTATGTTGGGCCCGTTCGACTGCGTCGACAGCTAATTTGCCGTTCTCGGCGGAGTCGAGGGCTGCAAGGTGCCGCTTTTTCATGAATGTGAGCATCAGGTTCAGGTTGATGCTGTTGTCGTCGACTACGAGGACGCGGGCGCGTCGCTCGTTTTCGATTTGTGTTACAATGGGTTGTTTGAAGGGTGATGGGGCGCGGATCGGGAGAGGTGAGTTGATGGTATATAGAGGTGCATCCATGCCGTCGGAGTCTTGCGAGCGAGGATACTCAGCTGATGAGGTGGAGCCGGAGCTGATGGTCATCTCTGGGGCGAGCTCGGAGGTGTCGGTTGTGATTTCGAATAGTCTCTCTCCGGGTGAAAGGTCGCTCCCGGAGGAAATGGTAGTCTGGCGTGGCCGTTCGGGGAGCTCGAGGGTGTGTGGTGCGGTGTTGCTACTATGCGTATCGAGACATCTGCGGATGCTGCGAGCGAGTTTGTGTGGTCCACATGGGCGGCGAACGATGTTGACCACATTCGCCAAGGATGCCCATTGCGAACGCGCGGTCGTGTAGTCGACGGATTTGTTGCAGAGGATCAAGAGCGAAGGGAGAGTCGCGTCGCCGGTTGGCCTCAGACCGTCCAATAAGCTCTGCTCCTCCGCCAGAATGACGTCCACAGGCGTGCCCGACGGCCATGAAACAAGCTCGAGGCCATACCAGTCGATCAAGTATCGCGAGTAGATGGACCACAAAGGATGGGAGGCAGCGTCGGCGGGATCCACGCCAAGGATGGCGGCGCGTCGACCAACATGGGCCTCGCGCAGCAGACGGCATTCGGTTAACATCTCCTGCTCCCTCGTAGATGGCGACACGGGACGGATAGGTTCTTCCAACTCCAGCTCCGGACCAGGTCGTACGAGAGGCAACGAGACCTTGACGATAGTTCCCTCGCCCGGCCGGCTGTGGATGTTGATGCTGCCCTTCAGAGCCTTGACGAGACTTCTCACGATTGACAGACCCAGGCCTGTACCGACTGCAAGCGTGTCCTCCTGGGCGAACGGCGTGTACAGGCGGCCTCGTAGGAACTCCTCCGAGATACCCTTGCCGGTGTCCGACACCGTCAAAGTCACTAATTCTTCGACACCGTTCCGACGCACGCGGCCCTCGGACGCCTCTGTAACTTCCAAGTGCAGCGACACGCGACCACTGTGCGTGTACTTCATGGCGTTGCCAAAGACGTTCATAACAATACGTCGCAGAGCTCCGGGCTGCGTTTGATAGACCCAGTCATTGTGTGCAATGTCCATGACCACCTCAACTGCAGAACCGGGTTTCGGTTTCGTTTCCTTGTCGGGCTGGATCTGGCCCTGCTGAGCAAGCGGCAGGACAACAGGCTGATCGTAAGGGGCTGCGGATCGTTGACCATATGCATGACCCAGACACACGCCTTCCACCACCTCTTCTGCCAGAAGGGCCAAGTCGGTCGCCACGTAGGTGTCCAAGTGGGCAGAAAACCGGTCCATGCCCTTGACGTCTGTGGACGACGTCTTGTTCCGCTTCAGGCTGCGATAAGTTCGTTCCAAGGATACGATCTTGCTAAAATCAAGTACCTGGTTCATTGTATCCAGCAAGGTGCGCCCACAGGCATTGACGGTCTCCAGGAGAGACCCCTGGAATTCATCCAGGTTCGTCCCATTCAAAAACTCGGCGGCCGCCAAGATACCGTGCAGCGGACTGCGCAACTCGTGTCTGAACAAGGTTAGTATTTAGTGAGACATACGAGAGAACCCGACTTACGAGATACTGCCAATGAAGTCGCCCTTTTGCCGGTCGGAGATGAGGGACTCGACCCGGTTGCACTCGGCCATTATGGAGGAACCAAATCCCAAAATTGAACTGAGTTCCACGGACGAGCTGAAGACGCGCGTCTCCTCCGTATTCCAGCAGAAACACCCGGCGAACCACTGTGAGTTGGCGGAATTCCATAGCGGCACGAAGAGAACCTGAGTCGCATTGGGAAAGTAGAGGTTAAGCATGGAGTTCTCCACGGATTTCCACTTCTTCGATCCACCCTTGCCAATCTCCGGCCCCTTTGGCGCACGCGATCGACTCTGTCGAGGAGTCTCATCGTCGGAGCTGGAAATCATACCGTCTCGATGAAACGACCACAACTTCCCCTTGCTGTAGCGTCGCAGGAGCTGATGCAGAAACGTGTTGTCGAGATTCGCGGCAGGATAGAGCACCTTGGAGCCTGGGCCCGGCGCAAACGGCTCATCATTGGTAGAAATCGCCAACACCGGTGCAGGAGTGTTGCCCTCTACAGAGCCATCGCTGCCAGTGTCCGTGTCCAGCATCGGACTGTTGCTGTTCTCCACGAAGATAACACCTCCATCGGAACCCAGTTCTAGACTCTCCCGAATCAGGTTTGCGGCTCGTCGGAACGCCCAAGTGTGTCCCTGCGACTCGTCCACCCCCTTCAATTCCTTCTGGCGGTTACCGGACCACCAGTCTGGTAGTGGCGTGTCAGGACCCGACGACACTGCTTGATCGGCTTTATAGTCCGATGCAGAGCTAAATGAACGGGCGTCGGTGCTGTGGGAGCGTCTCGATGGCATATCGAAGCTGTTGAAGGAGCCCACGGACAAGTGATTGGCTCTTTGGCTCGAGGATGGTGGGGTGCTGGGTGCAGCGGCAGAGCTGCCAGCTAATGACGGATGAGAGGCATCGACGAAGCTGGAGCTGCCCTCGACAAAGCAGCTGAGACCGCGCGACAATCGAGTTGCACGACGACCTTCTGACGCCTGGCGGCTGACCTTTAAATAATCCATGATCAAGTCTGCCAACGACCCAAGGGTCTCTTTCTCCACGTCATTCAACCCATTGTGTGGTTTGGTATCCAGAACGAAAAAGCAACCGATGTTGATGTTGGTGTGGGTTGTCAAGGGCGTTCCGGCATAGAAACGAAAACCTGGCTCGCCCTGCACGAATTGAAGTCGCTTGTAGCGATCATCCTCGCGCAGGTCGTCGATCACCAGGAAGCTGTGTTGACCTTTTTCTCGGTTGTTGGGCGGGAGCGCAACAGTAGCCTGCAACGAAGGACGCAATACTTTGTTGAGTAACCGATCTACGAACTTCTCTGACGAGTTGGTACCTACCTTACACATACTCCAGGCGTTGGTGGACATGGACGAGCAGCCATTCCAGATGCCATCGCCAGCGGACTCGTAATCACTGACTTTGCCAGTGCGAGTGCTTTGAGCGAGAATAAATTGCGACTGACGATCTGACACACTTACATACCCATTGAGTCAGCACGGCAAGGGCGAAAAAATGTCGAAGAGATGCACTGGTATCGTACCTAATCAACACGCGCTCAACATTGAGACGCAAAGCTGCCAGCTGCGCGAAAGATGTTAGAGTCGCATTAGGGTCACCCAAGACCAAGGCCTCGGGCACTAGCCCCGTCGAGGCTGGCCCGATGGCGGGACCAGACTGCGATTGCGAGCATAGCGATGGGGATGGCGGCGGAAAAGAAGGATCAAGGATAGTGGGTGGTGGTGCGTCGTCGGACGAGATACTCTGATAGCGCTCCTGATAACTGGCTGTCCGTTCGGGGCGGAAATAGCGATATAGCTCGCGCACCCTCCGGCCAGTGCTATGATCATCGTCCCTCGGAGGAGAGGAAGCGAGCTCCATGGTGGGGGGGGGGGAGATGGGGAAGGAGGATAGAGGGACGAGAGGAGGGGGGAGAGAGAGAGAGAGAGAATCAAGTTTAGAAGGGGAGTAGTTCAAGCGATGGCGTCGATTGCCTTACGCATCCATCCTGGCCTGGGTGGGGACTAGTAGATGGTGGCTGGCCCGATTGAAATAGAGTGTGGCAAAAAAATGCTGGCGGGGGCTGAGAGGAAGGAAGGGAGAAAGAACTGCTGATGGAAGGGAGAGAGAGAGAGAAAGGATGAAGAGAGATCAGGAAGAAGCAGCAGCAGCAAGAGGAAAAAGCAAGAGAAGGGGAAAAGGAAGAAAAAGAGAGAAGAAAGCTCTGAAACAAGGTTGGAAAGCGAGCTGTTTAATATCAAGGACTGCGTGCAGGAAGAGGGCGAAAGTGCGTCTGTAGTCGAGCAGAGCCAGTATTGGAAGTACTAGTAGATGGCAGCCGTGGGAAGTCGGATTTCCGGCCCACGCTTATTCCACGGCAGACAGGCACAAATTCAACTAATTTTTTGGGGGTTGCGTCGTCAGTCAGTGCTCAGTACCTGGGAGTCATCCCGTGGCAACCGAGAAAGAGAGTAAAAGGTGGCAAGCGAAAAAGAAGGTATTGGCAGACTGGATCAGAATGATGGACGAATGCCCCGACGAATGGGATGGCGTGGGACCTCCAGTGAATCGGGATGCCAACTCCACCAGGTACCCAAAGTATCGAATTGTCTAATCATACAACTTGCTTTGCTTGCGTTCCTTTGGTTCCAAGTAATCCCGTAACCGAGGGTCTCCCTTCCGCGCCGTGATTCAAAACACATTTCAGATTGATTTCAGCCTGTTGAATTCCATTCGTGATTGGCCAGTCACTACATCACAATACCGGTTTTGCTGTTTGGCGCTAGGCTCAATTCAGTTGATCAAGGGGTCTGTTGTGGATCCTCATTGGTTCTAAATCCCCGTTTCCGGGCTGGCAAGCCACCAGTCAGGGGCCAGTCTGGCCCGCATTGGTCCATTCCTCAGGTGTCGAGGTACTACTTCCTGTCTATCAGGCTATCTATCTTGTGCGGATTTGCTCAGCCGCTGCAGCACATCGACACACTAATGAGATGGCAAATTGAATAAGGCAGTCACTAGTAAGGCCCCATCTGCTCTCTGACGTCGTGGGGCGCATCATGATCGACATGGGCTGCAGCTGATGCCCGTTCAGCCGCCATTCAACTGGCGGGCCATGCAATGGCGGTGACTAAGCGGTCTAGAATCCGGATTGGGCGGGGAGATTTGTGGCTTGCTTAACCGGGTTTAGATACTGTGGATGGGTACTTGAGATCCTTACTTTGGGATGGGGACGGGATATTAATTGAAATTAATTTGGTGACTGTTGGGATGTGTAGGGGTGGCTGTGTGGGTGGCCCGGGACATATGCACACACACTCACACCACTCTTCATATTCATGAAAGAGATGACTTGCAGGGCACAATTACTCATTGTGGATGCTGTATGACATTCCGCCCTCTCTCCCTCCCTTGACATCAGCCCCAGCACCCCCCGCAGGGCTTGCTCCCACAATCGAATGGGGCTCGATGGCGATATGACAGCTCCAATCGTCAGCAAATAGTCAACTATATGTACGATCTAATATAGATAGGTATCATGATACAGCCCAGATCTACACCCAAAATCAAGAATCATCCGATCCGTCCCTCCAATAGGGTCCCGGCCCGGCCACTCGGCCCTCTAGAATCGTTCCATCAGGCGCATCCGAACCGTCCACATCCGGGCCCGTTTGCCATAAATGTACATGGGAATTGAAAACAATAGACAGCCCAGCTGGATCACTCCCAGCGCGATAAACACCAACCGGGAGCCCTCCGCATCCAGCCAGTCAACAATGAACAGCGAAAAGATCAGCCCATGGAAAACATCTGCATCCATCGTTAGTTTGCGGATCCACATCACTCGGGAATGCTATGTTTGGTGCAACTTACTCTTACTCCAGTTCAATGTCACCAGTGCCTCCCCTGCATATTGGCGGTAGCTGTCGACGCAAAAGGTGATGGATGTCGTGCTTCCCAGGCAGCATCCAAATGAGATAATGCCGAAAAATATGGTGGGCACAATCCAAGCATCCTTCTCCTGCGCACTCCAACCGAATCCCATCAGTCCAATGGTGGTCGAAATGGCAATGGGGATGGCCATCACCAGCCGGAACTCCGGCTCGTAGACGCCCCCGTTGCGTCGTGTCATATATTGCACAATAATGTCAGACACTTTACCAGCAACAGCGGTACCCAGCAAGCCGCCCACGAAGGGCGAGATGTAGATGAGACCAGTCTGCAGTGCGGTGAAGTTGTAAGTGTCTCGCTGCTCATAAATTGTAGCAACCGACTCGGACAGCACGATGAGCCAGCCGACAGACAAAGCATACACTACAGTCGACCACAGCACAGAGGGATAAGCAAAGAGAATGAATGGCCGCACCGCGACGCGTAGCCAGTTATCGTGAGCAATCCGGCCATTCCACGGGCGGAGATAATACGTAAACGGGATGGGCGGCTGATCCCGGAGTCGGTTGGTGTACTGAGCCGCCGACGTGATCGGCGGACCCGGGTCCAGCGACTCACTGCGAGTTGGGGAGATCGCCGCTTCCCGAGCAGCTTCAAGATCATGGGGGTGAATGTGCGCCAATGGCGGAGGATGAAGGAGCCCATCCGCCTTCTCAGGGTCTTCGCTTGGCGTCGACTCAGTGGCAGGACGCTCTGGTGTTAACGATATAGGATCCTGGCCAGTCGGCTCCTCTATCTTCTCAGAGATGGTCTCTGGTTCCTCGTCATGGTCATCCACAAACCCAACATGACCCTTCTTGGACTTCTTCGGCTCTAGAGAGCTGGGGTCATCATCCGGTGGATTCTCCTCCAGGCGATGAGCGTGAGGCGGTCGACCCCGCAATCCATGGGACACAATGTTCGACACGCTACGGTAAAAGCTGGGACGCTTGTGAGCCTTTCGTGGCCGAGGTGTGCGATCCCAGAATGTCTCGGGGACAAAGAAGAAAAGAAGGGCGAGGCAAGCGCCAACGACGATAGCAACAATCCAGAAAACCCAGCGCCACCCCAGACTCCCGATGATAGCTGCACTCACTAGGGGAATCAAGTTCTTGCCTCCTAGGAGCAGGAGGGTATATATACCGACCCGGTACGCCCGTTCGTGCAGGAAGTAGATCTCAGCAATAGTGGCAGAGGGGAGGCACTCGACCGGGCTTACTGCAATGCCCTGGAAGATACGAGCGATGACCAAGCTGGGGTAGTTTGGTGACAGTGCACACCAGACCGCCGAAATAATGAAAAGGGTCGCTCCGAGAAGATATACCGGCCGCTTTCCATACAGAATAGCTGTAGGAGACATGATCACGGACCCAATCCCAAGACCCAACATGTACAACCCCGTCGTATATGCGACCTTCTGGGTGGTCACCTCATACGCAGCAGCTACCTGACTGAAACCGGCGGCCAAAATTGGGGTCATACCGCCTCCCATCAGGCAATAGAACCCCAACGACACCAGAGCTGCATCTCGTCGCCATACAGGCCAATTGAGAGGATCGTTCATGGAGTCATCGGGTTGAGGGTCCAACACTATGTTGCCATCCGGTGTTTTCTTTTTCTGCTGGCGCACACGAGAGGCACGGGAAGCACGAGAAGAGGAACGGGACGGTGGATAAGGCGATGGCAGCGACGAATGCGATTCGCGGTGCGGTTGATGTTCCAGACCGAGAGGCTCATTGCGATTTGACGAGAGTAGAAGAACGGTCCCTAAATTCGCATGTGAATGTCAGCAAGATCATACTCAAAGGCCAATTATTGTTCCTACAGCTGCAACATACCAGGCACTTCATCCGTCTCCTTGTCACTTAGAATACCCAGAGTCCTTTTGGGGCGATAAGGGCTTTGACCCGTGGTAATGGCGGGCGTTTCAGGGGCATTAGACCCCCGCAGCCGTTTCCACCAGCTTCTAGCTGGGTTCGACTGCTGTGCGGGGGACGCCGTGGCAGGCTCTTCTCCGGTCGCCATTGCAGTGGAATCAAAGCAACGGTTCGGGGAAGGGGTCCCGCAATTGGTAAATCGAAGCTAGTATCTGCAAGTAGCGTCTAGTTAGCTAGGACCCTGGCGATAGCTTGGGAGGGTAGAGGAGAGGATATTTTAAGGGTAGCACGAACATGCGTTGTGGATTTCTAACCACACAGACGAAATAATGTACACACAAAGAGAGCAGAAAGACTGAACAGGCCACTTGTTGATCGAACGATGGTCAAGCAACCCGAGAATGATATAGTATCTCCACACCTCGAAGCGACTAAACACGATCACGGCCTGCGACGGAAAAGCAGAACCGGCAACTGCGCAGGCTCAGCAGGCAACATGGTGTGGGAGGAAGGAAGCCATATATATCCTCAAGGTGCACGAAGAGCTAGGGAAAAAAGGAAGGAATAAAAAAAAAAGGAAGAAAGCCCAAACAAACAATGATATGAATGATAAAAAGAAACACAGCGTCGAATCAGTCGGTGAGGATGGTGGGCGGGGGATCACGCGGCTGAGTGGACGATGGCGTTTTGAGATTTTTAGGATTTGGGGGGGGGAAAAGATTCGAAGGCGATTCCCGATAAGAACCACCCTCCATTTTAGTTTTTTTTTAGGTTAGTTCAAGTCAGTTGTGGTTGCTGCTAAGCTGAGAACGGGGTGTCAATTCAATGTCATTCTTTGATTGCACCGCAGCGGTACCGGATGGGTACCTCACTGCTCCACCCCACACCCGCGGTAAGACAAAGTACCTCTGGCGTCTCCCAATGGGCATCCTCGCTGGCTCAAGATTGACCAGATTTAAACTCCCCGATCGACAAGCCGGACATGCATGGGCTCACATGGGAGGTCTTTAAACCACCAGCGCATAGCTGTTTGACTCAGGCCGCTTCACTAAGGGAGATAGCTAATTCTTAATTTTTCGTAAAATGTAAAATGGTGACGAAATAAGCTACCTGGGAGTGGTTGGACTAGGAAACTTTCAACCCCTCCGGAACCGTGAAAATGGGCGATGGCTGAGCATTCCCATCTTTTTCCCATCTTTTGGGGGAGGCGAAACACATGCGGTCGGGGATGCACGTGGCCTGCTTAGCTGCCAAGCACGAGACGGTCCGTCTGTATGTCGACACCATGTAAGAAGCAAGCACGCACGACGTGGTGACTCAAATACCCAATTCCAATTCTCCGTGAGATAAGAATTCTCTTTCTACTTCTTCACCCATACTCCCCCCTTTTTTGGCTGCATTTTGTGGCTTTCTTTCGCCGGCTTCTGGCGTGTTTCACCCATTGACTGACCGTTTGTTGCTTTGTTGCTTTGGTGGGGTCTATTTCACGAGGCGATCCTTCCAAGGGATCATCGGGCGCGCCAGTAGCTCATCATCTGATATGTCATTCTGGAATTGAACGACAACTGGCTTGCAAGCAGCAACCAGGTTAATGCTGCAGCGGACTTTGTAGGGTGGGGTAAGCCTAAGCTTGGTGTTGCAAACCAGACCGGGCAACCAGGATTGTAGAGACGATCAGGGGAGGTGAGGCCCAAAAGGCGATACGAAGATTGGCTTCAGAAAGCGCTCCGAGCGCACAGGATGACCAAAATGTCGTCATCGGATGCACTTTGTCTTTCTCTTCAACGTCCAGCGCAAGACATCCAGGTGGATCTCGGTCGCTGCTCAGCTGGACAATCGCCCGCAATGGCGGTCCAATCATTCCAAGTGCCCCCGGACTGGCTCCCGGACTGGGGTACAACTATAAGTCAAGTCTAATAATCTGTGCAGCCTGGTGGGTAGTAGCCGGATACATAATGACAATGCATCTGTCTGTTGCAGTACATCAGTCAGGTATTGCGACATGAGTTTTCCTGCCACAGCAGAGAACAGTCGATATGACAGATCCTCAGGCCTTGCTTGATAGACGTGTGCTATGTGTATGCATGTGCTGGCCTCGCTGCCTCAGGCTCACTAGTTCTAGAATCTCTGTCAGCTTCAGCTTCCATTCACTTGTCATGGCTCCTTCACACCAAACTATCCTCATTCCAGATTCAATCTTGGGATCAATTCACTCCAAATCTACCATCCATAATGTAGTGTACTTAGTCCCTGTGTAGGAATTCCCAGCTGGACTTCATCGACATGGCATGCCAGAGCGTCTCTGCTGTTTATTCCCTGACCGTGCAGATTCATGTAAACATCGCAGTTCACTTCGCAGAATATCCTGTTTAGCTCCATATATTGTGGTGGCTCTACGCTGTTCAGTTCTCGTCTCCTTCTCAGATTTGTGACAGCAGATCATCCCACACAATGGGGCTGTTCAAAAGCGTTCGCAACGGCTGGAATGACTTCACGCCCAAAGAACGGCGCGAAGCTGCCTGCTACATTCTAGGCATCATACTTTACAAGTTTGGCCTGGAGGCGTTCAATGGATCGATTATCACACTCGCCACCAACCGCTACGATTATGATGCCCTTCGCGCCAACATGCCTCCCAAGACCTTCCAACGCGTCGGGCTCATGGTCGGCCTTAATCAAGCCTGCCAGTGTGTTGGATCAATACTCATGGCTCCTCTGATTCGTCGCTATCCAGCTCGGTTGATTCTAATGGCAGCCATGTTGGTCTTTGGCATCTTCAGCGCCATCCTTCTGATCATAGATGCTTGTACCGGTGGCACCTTTGTCCCGGCTGCCTTCCGTCCTCACCACCCACAGAATGACTTCCATTACTATGGTCGTTACAACACGGACAGTATCATCCCTATTTACTGCGTGAGTGGTTTTAGTTATGGAATGGTCGAGCTCATCCGCCGCATCATTCCCAGGGACATTGTTGGCGGAAACCTAAAGAGACTACGACGCCTGGACGCTCTGGTTCACATTTTCTACGAGGTATCAGGTACCGCTGGCGCATTCTGTACTGCACTGGCCCTGATTCCTCATCTGGGGAATAATTATTCTTTCCTCGTGACACCCATCTGTTTTACACTCGCGGCTATTGCCTGGTCCTTCCTTGGAGATGATGTGTTTAAAGCTCACAAAGCGGCAGAAACCCCTGATCAGACAACATATATCCGAGCAGCGCTGAGAGGTATCAAGCTTTTTCTAGAGTCCATCTGGGTGGGTGCGCGGATCATTTTCACCACACGCAAATTCATCTGGTTGCTGCCTGGGTATTCGATTGCTCTGTATGCTCATCGCTACCTCGAAAGTGCAGTCATGCCAGCACTTGCGCGTCGCTATCTAGGCAACGCTGCATGGTCGCAGATTATGGTGGGAGGCTCCAATCTGGGAGAACTGTTTGGCGCATTGTTTGTCATCTTTCTCAATAACCGCGTGCGCACTCCCATGCCTTGGCTACGAGTCGATGCGCTCATGCTTCTCATCACATGGTATCTGCCATTCTGGAAACCCCCAGTGCATCGGCTCCGAGATGCTTTGTTCGCCGCCCTCAGCTTCGTCCCTGTTTCTTTCGGCTGGGCGGCTGGTGATGTCTCGCTGGCGGCGTATATCCAGGCAACGCTGACACGAATGGAGTCAACGTCGAGAAATGTTTCTGCGCTCGGGGCTGTCATGGCGTTCTTGTACTCTACCTATATTGTCCTCTATGCCATCACATCTCCGCTGCTGGGAAGCTATATTGACCGGGTGTATGTGGAGACCGGAGGTCCAGTTGGAGGGGGTGACATCCATCTGGCTATTCGGAATGTGGCCAGTGTGCAGTTCAGTGTGATATCCTTGTTGGTACTTGTTTCCTCGTTTGTGCCTCGGGGGTCGCTGGCGCTGAATCCGGTTGCTCTGGATGACGAAGATCTGGAGGAGGAGGATTGGGGAAACGATGTGCTGTCCTCGAAAGCGAGTGTTGTGAGCTTGCCCTTATGAGTGTGGACTTTAATAAACAGGTCAGCAGCATCAGTCTGTCATTAATGTTTAGCACGAAAAGTACCCGTTGGTAGTAGTGAAAGGCTCTAATAGCTCTAATGTGAACACACTCATAGCACAGATTTCCAAAATACTAAAGCTGACAAGTTGGGGCACTGTAGCAAACTGTAGGTTATTATCCGGGCATATCCTGTGCTCAATAATTCAGTCAAAGCGGGCCAGCAGACAAACAAATAGAAACTGTTCAGCGAAGCACACGGGTCCACCTTGCACCCACCACGAGCATGGGCGTAGCTGGCTAATGAGTCTTCTCTCTCAGGCAATATCCCCGGAAACAACGGAAGGGAAACAGTTAATACAGCCCAGGTCATGAGCTGGCATAGACCCCTCACACTCCCCACTATTTCACCTTGGTCTTGCAAGAATCGTGCAATAGTTGACTCGCAAAATCCAGGCAAACCGGCTATTCAGGGTAAATTTGTGGAGGAGCACCTCAGGTATTCCCGATCGGGAAGTTCGAGCCACGACTGACTGAAAGCGGAATGCTTAACCACGCCAAAGCGGGAGGTGGAGTGGATGTTCTTCAGCGATTCTCTCGTCCAGCATCTCCATTTGTGATGTCTGGGGAGGGTTCTTCGGTGACTATTACCCCCACAATGCAGGCATCCGCATCCCCGCATGCCGATCAGTAGTCAATATGGCTCTTGTCGGGTGTCATCGCGGCATTGCATCATGGCCATCATCCGAATTTCCACCGGGAACAAACAAGTCATTTGCGTCCAGCAAAGGGTATAAATATGTCTGTCATTCCAGCTGTTGTGAGTAAAATTGGACAAGTCTTTCTTCAGTCACAAACATCCTCAAAATGAGGTTCCTTGGGTGTCTACCGCTCCTCGGTGCAGGGCTGACTCTGGCTCTCCCTCATGGCCGAGCCAGCTCGAACGGATCCCTTCTTTCCTACCCGACCAAGCCGCGCATCTTTATCTTGTCGGATATTGCCAATGAACCAGATGATTCCGAGTCTCTTGTTCGCTATCTCGTCTACAGTAATCAGTTCCAAAATGAAGGGCTTGTGGCCGTCACTTCCACATGGCTGAAGGACCAAGTACGCCCGGACTTGATGCTGGAGACCATTGATGCCTACGCGAAGGTGGTAGATAACCTGAATAAACATGCTCCTGAGGATTCGCCGTATCCTTCGGCAGAATACATGAGAGGGATTGTGTCTCATGGTCTTCCGGTATGTCCAGCCTGCACCACTGGCATTGACCATCACTAACGCAATGAAGGTATATGGCATGGAGGCTCTCAAGGACAACAACACCTATAGCCCCGGCGCTGAACTCCTCATCAAAAGTCTCACCAACACGACCTCTGGTCAGCCCCTTTGGGTCTTGTCTTGGGGCGGCGACAACGTCCTTGCACAGGCTCTCCTGAACATATCTCTCACATATTCTCCCTTTGAGGCAGCATCATTCCGCTCAAACCTATGGGTCTACACCATCTCCGATCAAGACGACACTGGGGCTTGGATCCGCAACAACTGGCCCGAAATCCACTTTATAAACTCCATGCACGCCTTTAATCAGTATGGAGTGGCTGCCTGGTCGGGGATCTCAGGCGAGATCAACTATGATTTCGATAAAGGCGGCCCAGATTCGTCGTATGTGACGCACGAATGGCTGAAGAAGAACATCCGGATCGGACCACTCGGAGCCAAGTATCCTGACTTCGAATATATCATGGAGGGAGATAGCCCTACGCTGCTGTATATGATCCAGAACGGCCTGGGTGATCCCGAACACCCGAATTATGGCAGTTGGGGTGGACGGTACGCGCCAGTGTGTGAAACATGTGACTGGGACAATCACTACAGCGACACGGAGGACCAGGTCATCGGCATGAACAACGAAACTTTCACCTCCAACAAAGCGACAATCTGGCGTTGGAGAGAGGCATACCAGAATGACTTTGCGGCACGCATGCAGTGGACGTTATCTGCTTCGGAGACGAACAAGACCTGGAACCATCACCCGGTGGTGGTTGTAAATGGGGCGGGTGGGTTGCATCCTGTCACTGTCAATGCGTCCGTGGGGGCGAAAATCACCTTGGATGCGGGAGAGACATATGATCCCGATGGAGATGGTCTGTCCTTTGAATGGTTCCAGTATCTGGAGCCGTCCACGGATAACGCGAGCACGGAGGGGAACGTAGCCGATCTGAACATAACCACCACTTCTGGTGGAAGAGTCGCAACGGTTAAGGTTCCGACAGCGGAGGACAGCTGCGACGAGGATGGATGCCAATTGTTGCATTTGATTCTACGAGTAAAAGACACTGGGAATCCGCCGTTGACCACATACCGACGCACGCTGATCCAAGTGTCAAACAGCACGTCAGTCTAGATACAGATACCACAGAGACCCCTATTCTTACCTCCGAGACCTGTCAAATGAATGTAAAACATATCGAAGCTACACACAAATCCATCCCGCCTGATGACAGGACAGGCCGCTGCTGCCAAGATCATCGTGTCCAGCCCTAACCAGTCAGCGCTACGGGCTGATGGATGCGGGAACACGAGGTGTGAGTTGGGAAGAGGCTGTCCATCCATGATCCATGCGTCTCGTAGGAGGAAAAATAATCCTCAGCCCCTCTTCTGCGCATTCGGGCATCTGCCTATGCATCATCTTTTCCGGCCATCTCATCGTAGTTTCTTTGTTATCTCATCCAGGGGCAACCGTCTCTTTTTTTTCCCTTTCTTTGTGGCCGCCCGTCGACCTTTTTTGCCTGTCCTTCGGAACGACTTCCCCGTCTTGAATCTTAAGTATATCGCGCACATACCTGATGAAATGCTATCCATCTTAATGGCAGCCCATCTGCTCGCCCTCGTGGCGATGCTGCTCGCTACTATTGTATCAGCCCAATCTCACAGCAGCACGACCGACATCTCAACCACTTCCACCACCAGAGCAACATCCACCACAACCACCGCGATAGCAACCCATACTGTTCAGGTCGGCTCAAAGGAAGATCCTCATCAATACTCCCCTCATAATATCTCCGCTGCGGTCGGAGATGTTATCGTCTTCGAGTTCTATCCGAGAAATCACTCCGTCGTAAAAGCGGACTATCTTGCGCCGTGTGTGCCCGCCAGCGGGGAGATCTTCTACTCGGGGATATTCAATAGTTTCAATGAGGAGGATGGACAGTTAGTCGGACCGGTATGTCTACTCCCATACTCTTCACATCAGCCTCGCCCTCATACTAATGCCGCAACGTAGCCCCCAACCTGGTCCCTAGTCGTCAACGACACCGAGGTACATCCCTCCATCCACTAACCCATCCAAAGCATCACTAACCACCACAAGCCCACATTCTTCTACTGCACCGCCATAGACTCCTGCATCGGCAACGGCATGGTCGGCGTCATAAACCCAGTATTTCCTCCCTCCTCCCCTTTCCCTCTCGCATCCAAGCTAACCCTTCAGAACTCCACCATGACCTTCGAATCGCAATACAACCGCGCAAAAACCTACCCCTACATGCTCGTCCCAGGCCAATCTATCCCCGCCGAAGGCACCATCGCCCCGACATCTACATCAACCTCAACCTCATCCCCGTCCAACACCCCCTCCACAAGCTCACCAGCGCTCAGCACCGGCGCCATCGTCGGCATCGTCATCGGCTCCGTGGCCTTCATCGCTATTCTCGGCGCGTTGTTCTTCCTCCTCGGAAGAAATCGCGTCTATCGGCAGTGGATGTCCAGTCAGGATGGAAGACATGAGCGGACCGCGAGGTGGGCTGCACTGTTGAGTCCGGGGCAGAGTACTGGGAAGGGGGGTGGTAATTCTGCTGCCGGTGGTGGTGGTGGAGGGCAGAGGAAGAGTGAGATGGATGGCGGGAGTGCGTTGGTGCCGCAGAGTGAGTTTAGTGGTGCGACTGTTGGGTCGGGGTTGTCGCCGCCGTTGGGGCAGGGGATGTGGGGGTGGGATGGGCAGCAGTCGCCGCAGCATATGCAGATGCAGCAGCCGGTTGGGGGTGGAGGGGTTTATCAGGGGCTGCATAGTCAGGGACACGGACAGGGACAGGTGATGTATGAGGCTATGGTTAGGGGGCCGTCGGAGTTGGATGGGTCGGGAAGGACATGATTGTGACTTGGGAGTGCGTGGTTGGCGTAGAACAGGTGTTTTTGGTATGTTCATTATGTTAAGGATATGGATGCTATGATCATGTACTGTACCTGTTATGCTATTATGCGGTTCACTACTTCCGGGATATACCAGTATTCAAACAATTGCAATGATTTAGAACCTGCAAATCAATATACATACTACCCAGTAGCATCCTTTCTACCCAACACTCGATAAAATACTCCAAGGAAAGGTAATCTAAGAGCAATCCGTTCCCCCATAGACAAAAGTCCCATCAGAGTCCTCACATCCACAAGTACCGTCATCAGGGCTGCGAATGCATCCGGTTCCAACGCCGGAGGACTCGCCGTTGTCGCTACAGCACATTCAATTAGCATAACCCCTCATTAAATTCGCCCCGGCGGCTAGTGGTGATTGAATGACAGAAGTAGAGTGGGGATGAACATACTTCCAGAAGAACGTCCAGCAATCATCATCATCATCCGTCATCTCGCTATCCGTCGGCGCAGTGCAAGTGTACGCGCTGCAAGTACCGTAGGGAGCGCCGTAGGAGGAGTCATATTCGTGGTCGGTGACGAAGACGGCGAAGGTTTGAGTCCCTATATTGCATTTATCAGTATATTGCTTCATCTTTCGGGATTGAGGTGTGGACGTACCGGAAGTACGAGTGTTGTGGGAGCACTCGGCTGCCTGGATGGCGGTGGAGGTTTTGGCGGCTATCATCGTCATTAGTATCATTGTTTCTTTTGCTTGTAGGGGGTAGGTAATATTATCATGGAATATGGATAGGATAGGACAGGATACACACCAGAGCAGTTATAAGTACCCGGACACTTTCCCTTAGTGTTAGAGCTGGCGGGGTCAACGGTAGCAGCAGCCAGAGCAGCGCTGAGAAGGATGGTGAGGAGGGATTTGGTCTGCATGGTGATTCTTATTCTTTCTTCTTTCTTTGCTTCTTGGATAAGCTTTTTGTTTGATTTGTAGGTGAGGGAACTTCCGTCTTTATATACTCACCCCCATCCACCTATATAACAACCGCATTATACATCCATCACTTCATCTCAAACAGGGGGTGGAGCCCATCTCCCGGTCTAGAAGTGTTCTGGTGTTTCGTCACGGTGGCTAGTCTAGTCTAATACTTAAGCTTGTTTGAGGTGGGGATCCACTCACACTGCGGGTGGTAGATTAAGGGATGATTTGCCGCGGTGGCAGTGGGTTTACCGTAGATTCGTACGATCGGTGTATTATTGGGGCGGATGACAGATTCTTTGACGAATGGTCTAGCTTTCTAGTATTGTGTATGCTTAATATGAAGATGTGGGTACAGTCTGGTTGGTAGTTGCCTGGAGATCGGGCTTATCTGATGTTAAGTAGCCTACGTGGACGTGTGGGTGGGTTGCCGAGTCAGACCATACTTGATACATTGGATGCTGGAGTCTAGGTCGGGTGTACGTATTCCTACTTGGCAGGCTACGGTGGGTACTGTCTACTGCGGGATTGATGGGCGTGAAACTCCGTTTTTGGGTCAGTTCTAGATCGACTTCTATCTGTCGCGTCTTTCATTTCCGGCCGTTCGTCATTCGTAAATCCAACCAATATTTCCCAAGTCATAATTTCATGATAAGATATTCCTCTGTGACGCCTCCATCTTGCTCATACGCCGTCTCTCTACCGCGTTGAAGTCGTAGATCATAACCAAACTCCTGACCTGACCAGCCATCATGCTTCGACATGGCTGCGTACCTCCAGAGGCACACAGTCCGGCCCGAGCTTCGTCACCAAGATCTCTGCTCTGTCCGGTGTCCAATCTCCTATACCGGTTCCTAAATCAGCCAATGGAATGACTATGTCGAGGTCCAACGCTGAGGGATCCAAGTCCGCATTGGACGAAACAATGGCCCGGATGAGTTGGTGGGCAGACGTCCGACCTGCTATGCCGCAGCCTGCCCTCTTGCACACCGGAATGGCAACCTCAAAGACCTGAGCTTCCGCTGATCCCCCAAGCGTGGCATTCATATCAGGGAACCTCCACCGACTATGAACAAGCTGTCCCAATCGCATGATCAGCCGGCGTCGCGGGCCATCCTCCAATCCGGATTTGCTAGTCCGTGTGAACATAATGGGCTGGTGCACGAATTTGCGGGCGGGAGTCGGCTCAGAGCAAATTGCACAGGCAAATTTGGCGATCTGAGGAAGGCACTGCTCGTTGTACTTTATGATGTCTTTGCATTTCACTGCCTTGTCGGCTTTGTTTTTGCACGAGTTCGGGAAAAAGTCCTGGCGCCAATCGGATGTGAGTACAATGCAGCTGAGATGGACGGGTCGATCTTTCTGAGCACGTGGACTTCCCACGAAAACGGTGATGGCGATCGGGTAGAGCTTTTCGCGTTCTGGCTCAACGATCTGGAAGGACAGGGAGCTTGGGGAGCTGGCTCCACTGACGATATCGTAGTCTTCCATGCTGTCGGTGCTGTCGTCACTGAAGTGGCTGTGCTCCTCAAGGCTGGAGGTATCAATTTCGAGATGATCGGGATTATCGCTAATACTCAGCAACTGCGTGGCCGGAGCTTTCTCAGGCTCATTCTGATAGATCTCAAACCAGGCGGAGGCGGAGGCGAAGCCAAAGCCACTGCTGGCGCTCAGCCGCGCTCGAGGAGAGTCGGATTGGGAAGCAAGGGTGCTGCCGGGACTGGAGGCAAGGGACCCGATTGGGCTGGCGAGCGTGTTGTTGATTGTTGTTGAGTCCGACATCTTCGAAGTCGATACCCAGGAGAGTCAACAAAGATGAGGCTGACGTCATGAGCGGTGACAGGGACGTGCCATAGTGAAAATTTCATATACGATGAGTTTGTAGTGAGAGAAGGCTGATAACACTGAATGCATTGCTAGTGAATAGCCTATTGGTGTTGCACAGCAGCGATAAGAACATCTGCCATGATTCACATTCGGTAGGATAATAAGATTAGGATCCTCATTTCATCAAGTACGCACTTGATTGCACTGGAAGCTGAGTACCCAGATAGATCCCAGGCCAAGTGTTTTGTGGGTGGTACTAATAAGTGTGCAGCGCCCGGAGAGATGTAGATGGAGAGGCAGCCAGGCACAACTATCAAAGAGGGGGGATATTAATAGTTAGTTTAAGTACTAGTTAGTCGGCGGCCCGCCAGTCATCTAAATTCAACCACGCCCGATTGGGTTGAGGGGTCAGCATTCAGCTGTAAGTCTACTAAAATACAGTGCAAGCAGGCTCAGCTAGACCCCAGAATTACCCCAAATTGTGTACATCATGAGACAGCTGAAACAAGAAATTGTTGCATTGATTGCAGCCAGTTGCAAGCCAGACGATGGCTGGCCAAGGAGTGGAGGAGGGATTAATTACTACTAACTAATAGTAAATGGGGAAGGAACCAGACCACCGCAAGCGGGCACCACGTGATGTGGAGGCGGCATTGCCCCTTTGCGGCCGGAAAAGAAACCTCCCAGATTCCTGCTTCCTGCCACCCTCGACGACCGCTTATCGGCTTCGCTCCTTTTCCTTCTTGCATGTATTCTACTTGTTTGCTTCATATGACCAGTCCACTTCGTTGACTCCGCGCTTCGTTTCTCGTCTCGCCATTGTTCCCGATCGCGTGTCTTGAGTCCGCTCGGATCGCTGTCGTGGCTTGATTTACACCGATCGATGTACCTGGAACCAAACTTTCTCGTCAATCCTTCATTTACGGCCTTTTCTTATCCGTTCATGTGGACTACTGCTTGTATCATCTACACTACGTTTTAATCTCTTCGCAATTGTTCCAACTGTGACGATAACAGCCCTACACCATGAAGATTCACTCTTCGTCGCTTCTCCTCTTCCTCCTTCCTGCGCTTTCGGTCGCGCTCACGGATCCGAGCTCGGCCAACAACGGTGCAAAGGACGCTCTTCTTGCTGAGCGGGAAGCTTCGACACCAAATGCCGTCGAAATAGATGCCGCCGCCGCACCCAAGCCCGCCAAAGGGACGCTGGACGCCCCGATCGACGGCAAGGATGGTCGGCCACATGCGGGTCCCTGGGTAGAAACAAGTGCAGAGCGGGATCGCAAGAAGACGGGCTCTACCACCTTGTCGGAGGAAAAGGCAAAGACCGATCCTAAAGCGGAACAATTGGGCCCTGATGGCAACCCAATTCCCTACTCCAACGACGGCGTGATGGATGATCCTCATCGGACGGGCCCCAAGGAGGGTACTCGTGGGACAGAAGGTGGGGTGTCTGAGAAGCTGAGGGAACCATACAACAATGAAAAGACGCCGGGCAGTCCGAAGGAGGCTCCTCCGTTGCCGCACAGTGAGCAGCAAAAGCTGCCAGTGGCGGGTCAGGATGCCGATGTCAAGGACACCAAGGGATCGAGCACCGACTCAACCCTCGGAAAATTGGAGGTATTTGAGACCTTTATCATGAGGTTAGATGACGCTTGCTGATGTATTTCAGAAACCCGCAGATTTGCCAGAAAAGCCCCACGACATCCCACCTCCCAAGTCCCCGGCCACGGTCAAAGATAGCCCTCTCGGTCTCGATAAGCATGGCTCCTCGGGCAACAAGCCTGGCGAGCCGCTGGAAGAGGGAACTGCATTCCACTCGTTGTTATTCTCCTTCACCATGATCATCGTATCTGAAATTGGTGACAAGACTTTCCTGGTTGCCGCGCTCATGGCTATGCGTCATCCGCGTCTGCTCGTCTTCTCCGCCGCTTTCAGCGCCCTCATCTTTATGACTGTTCTCTCCGCTGTCCTAGGCCACGCAGTACCTACTCTGATCCCCAAGTCTCTGACGAAATTGTTGGCTGCTGTTCTGTTCTTCGTGTTCGGTTTGAAGATGCTCAAGGAAGGTCGCGAAATGTCGCCCGACGAGGGTGTTGGAGAGGAGATGAAGGAGGTCGAAATGGAGCTGGAAGAAAAGGAGCAGGAGCAGCTGCGTATGAACCGTCGCCGTTCGTCCGTGACTCCCCACTCGTTGGAGGCTGGCCGCGTTGGTCGTCGCAAGTCTCGCTCCTCCGGCAACCGTCTTCCCTCACCTCCCGAGAGTGTTTCATCGTCGTCCTCTCGTGCTTCCTCTCCCTCTGGTAACCGCTGGAATGATGTTCTTGTCGGAATGAACAACCTTTTCTCGCTTCTTCTCAGTCCCGCCTGGGTTCAGACTTTCGTTATGACCTTCCTGGGCGAGTGGGGTGACCGCAGTCAGATTGCAACCATTGCTATGGCTGCCGGTCAAGATTACTGGTGGGTGACCATCGGAGCTATCTCCGGACACGGACTTTGCACTGCGGCCGCCGTTATTGGCGGCAGTGCTATTGCTGGCAAGGTCAGCATGCGCGTCGGTACGTACTCCTCCTTTCTAGTTTCACGGCTGTTGCTAACGTGTCACAGTAACGCTGGGCGGTGCCACGGCATTCTTGGTCTTTGGTGTCATCTACTTGGTTGAAGCCATCTATTAGACCTTCATTTGCTCCCGCTTGTGTCTCACATATCGGGTGGTTCACTTCAGTATAGATTATGCGATATGGTGCTTGTAATATTCGCGCCTTAGCGATGTTTTAATAAAATTCTTGATGCAGTATAATTAGATTTATCATTCACAGTGATGCGCATTCTGTAGTGTATTTCCGCGACTAACAGGCTGATTTTGTACTTTCGTTCCTCGGACTAACCTCAGTAGGGTAACTAGCATGTACTGCACAGTGAGCGCAATCAACTCCAACAATCTATGTAATCAGTTATACTCAATCCAAGCATATACTTGTCCAGTCTTTCAGGCCAAGATTGGTACTATGCGTCAAAAAGAGAAAGAATACACCCAGAGCCTGAGCAAAACCATACAACACGACTGCCCATCAAAAACCATTTTAACTATCCTCTGCACCACAGCTTCATTCCTTTCATTCTACCAAATATGTCTAGCAGTCTGCAATAGACCCTTGAGTCCAAGGAGCGCATTGGCACATGTTCCAGTAATAACTACATTCACACGTCCTACTTACTGTCTTTCATTGCATCGCTCATTCAGTACGCGCCACAGCCAGCGGCATATTTATGAGAAGTTGAAGATCCATACTCAATAACCGGCCTAGCACCTTTGTAGAATAAACATCAGTGATAGGTTCGATCCAATGGCCTTAAAAATTAAGCTATTATCGATGTGTATGATGTTCTATTCTTAAACCCTAATGGTAGTTGAAAGCGGACGTACGTGCGTACATATCGGTAACATGGACTGAGGTCCGATATCCACAGGTTCATGACCTTTAAACAATCATTTTTCGATAGTAAGAATTCATTAATAGTGGTGGTAGTCGAAATGGTCCTCTAATTCATGGTCCGATAATACATGGGTAAACTGTAGGGTTTCTAGGGTTTTGGTTAGGGTTTATGTAGGGTTTAAGGCTTCTTAATACTGCCTTCCTACCTGGGCCTAGTGCACCATCTTATTAAGCAATTAGTAAGCAACTTACCCCAAGGGTTTCACCGCTAGTACCCCAACACACCACCAGTGTCCTTTTCCGTACTCTACGCTGTCCCAGCCATCGACAACATCACCGCGGCATCAAAACCACAGTTGTAATCACCAATTTGCATCAATTTGAGGCTTCTAGCATCGATAGCAGACCGTCTGGAGTATAAAGCTCCGCGCTTTCACGTGCTCGGACGGCTGACCGCCTTCCATTCTTCTCGGACGCGTTTGTTGTGGTGGCAGAATGGCGCGGCTGGTTCAGTCACGAGAGGTCGTACAATCCTCGACTGGTTTGTCTAAAGGCCAAGGGGTCTGGACGGGGAGTCCTATGCGGAGACGTGTCACCAGAAGTCAGAGTCGAGAGTTAGAGGAACTTCGAACTCAACAGGCTCCTCGTGGTAGTGGTGGTGATGATGGCGAGCCGTCGGCAGGTGCTGGTCGGAGAAGGTGGGGCACCCAAAGTAAGGGACCAGTGAGCGGGAAGGGTGAGTCTCTTTCTTAGTACTGTTAGTGGTTCTTTGGGGCGCCTCTCATTGTTCTTGGTGCAGGCTTAGATGTTGTGGTTGAAGAATCACCGCAAAGGTCGGCTCAGAAGACTGGCCCCCAGTATGGGAACCAGGTCATTCCTGAGACTCCGGAAGATGAACACAACATCTCCGGTACTACTATTCTGCCCTCAGAACCGGACCATGATCTGGATGTGGATATCATGGTTGAGGCACTTCCGGACTTGGAGCGTGCAGCTGCCAATGTACTTGATTTCCTCGTTCCTGGGTCGGCAGATCCCGTCAGCATCATGAGCAGGGCGAAGCAGCTGAGGGATCCTGCTGGCACTCAGAGCAGACGGCTGCAGCGGTCTGTGACTAACTTGAACCATGAAGCGAAGTACTTTGGTCAAAAGAGCCCTCTGACTTATCTTGATGTGGAGTACATTGTGGAAGTCAGTGGGCTTGAAGACTACTCGAAGCCTGTGCTCTACAAAGCCAATTGTGCTCGTTTTGCGTTGCGAATGCTCCTGGCTACACCTGGTACTGAGTCCTCTCCAGAGCAGGCAATTTCCACCATCCATGATGAGTTTCCGTCGCCTTTCATGGCTAATCTGGTGGAAAGGGGTGCCCAGAAGTCTGTCGATGAAAGCTATCTGGAGAAGGAGACTTGGCAGCTGGCTCTAGAGATTCGCACACAGTACTTGATAATGCAGCTTGAAGCACATCAGAATGATGATGACTTTGACCCAATTGAGATACTAACAACTGGCTTCTTCTTGGACGCGCCCAAGGACGCACCAAGCGATGCCGAGCGTCGGTTTCGCGGCTTCAATCTGGAGAGGTTCACTGACGCCAGACGAGAACTTCCATCGAAGTATCGGAGTGACGTTGAAAGCCGTTATGACGATATGCGTGTCGTTCTGGAAGTTGACGGTACTATCGGAGCACTCAAGGGTGACTACCGCTGGCAGAAGTTCGTCATGCAGGCCGCCCGATGGATTCGCAAGAGGTGTGACGAGGTGAACAATGACTTGAAAGGCCAAATGAGCTCCATGGACATGCATGAGAGCTTTTACACCATTGCAAAGTCACGTCAAAGTATCAGCGGCACTCCGGCGTTGTCCACGCCCAGTGGGCGCTTTTCCAATCGTCTAGCGACGGCTGAGAATACAGCACGGAGGTCTGCTACTACTTCAGGTACGCCACAGGTCTCGCAGCCTTCGTCGCAAGCAAGGCCTCCTGCCACCGCTTCTACAAATGCACAGAAAATTGCAACACCCATGTCTGCCCAGAACCCGTTTCACACAGTCCCAGAGATCATTGAACCAGAGAGAAGCGCACCCAGAGTCGCTTCAGTCGCCCGCGATGTTGTGCCTCCTGCTGCAACAGAGGAGCCCTCTGAGACCAGGCCTCAGAAGAAGTTTCGCAAATAGTGAGTATCCTCAGCATTCACCTTTTGTCCATGGGCTAATTGAGGAAAGCCCCTTCAATAACCGAGACGCTATCTCCCGGATGGGTCAACGAAGGCAAGAGCTTCGTCATTCAATTGATGCGTCAACCTCTCGCCGACAATCTGACTCAGTCATACCCAATGCTTCTGAAGTGGCAGATCAGTCTGCAGCCGACAGGCGACAGACTGTGTCTGCGATCCCACCTCGGCAGAGGTCAACGGACCCAGCACCGCCCAATGAGGTCCAGACTACCTTTGACGCTTCTCGCACGCTCGTCAATGATGAAACGCAGGTTAACGATGACACTGAGGCTTATGAGGATACGCAGCTGAATGATGGCGATGAGACACATGAAGAGACCCGGCTGAACGATGAACACACAACGGCCGAAGACACCGAACTTTTCGTATGCGACGAACCACTCGATATAAGTCAGCATACCGAGAACCATCCGGAGAGGTCCCATAGTCCTCCGATGAATCGGTCCGTCCCAAGACCCCGCAGGGAGCCTGCATCTACATTGGCACCTCCTAGAATGGAAAACCACCTTTCGCTCCCCTCAAGCAGGGATGTCTGGAATATGGCGAATTCTCGGTCGCGGGCCACTCCAGAAGCTTCTAACAGCTCACGACCTGCGTTTATCGACCGCCAAGAAAACGCAGTGCGCGTTTCTCCGGTCAGCCAGACGTCGGGACCGAGAAGTGTGGAACGGAGACCTCGTGGACGGCCCCCCAAACGCAGACGTGAAACCGAGACTGTCTCTGAAAGCGAAGAGGAATATGATACCGATGACCGTGAGGTGGCTACGGAACGCCGGCGTGCGGAAAAGCCCGCGCAGGCGCGACAAAGCAAGCGCGCAAGGGTAGACAATGGCCATGAAGGAGCCGGGGACGAGGCCCAGGTTCGACATCGGTCCAGGTCGCAGGAAGCTGCTGGTTCCCCAGTTCGTACGCAGGCCCCTTCGCCGCAGGCAGAGAACCGCCAGGCGATGCCACCACCGATATCTAAGCGGAGAACCAGAGGCTGGACAGATGCCGAAGATCGCCGGTTGATACGTTTGATCGAAGAGCACGGTGTTTCGTGGACGAAGATCGAAGATGAGAACACGATACAGCCTGAAAGGGAGGGAGAAGCCCGATTCGAAAACCGAAATCAGGTGCAGATAAAGGATCGTGCGAGGAATTTGAGGATCAAATTCCTTCGGTAAGTCGTCATTGCCTCTTTGATGTAGAAAATTCACTGATCAACTTAGGGAGTCCCTACCGATCCCCAAGAATTTTGTAGACGTGACGATGAAGGGGGTGGACAAGAAGAAGCTCCGGGATCAAGGTATTGACCCAGATCGTAGGGAATAAAGTGGACACTGTCTGTGGGCCCAGACCAGGGGTTTTTGATAATGCTTTGTGTGACGACATGATTTATGATACCTTTGGGGATACCGGGATATGTTTTCGGAGGCGTATTACTGGAGTCTGGTTTACGAACGATTGAATAATGCAGCGACTCCCAATAATGTTTATTATGACTATTAATGGCTAATTTCGGGGGTCCAGACTGTACTTGATGAATTTTTATTAATTGTCTTTTAAACCTCTCATTGCCTCGTTGGAAGCATCTTGAACAGCGAGCTTCGCATATCAGATGCGCGGCTACAGGCTAAGCCGTTCAGGGGGCCACTACTTCCCTACCATACTTGTCTCTGTGGTCTAGAATATTAAAAAGTAGACACCACTTCATTTCTCGGAGAAAAATTATTATCAGGCCCAAATTTACGACTATATGCTTAGTTACCAAAAGAAAAAGTCATGGATTCAATATTGATCAAGCCTTTGCATTCGCATAACAGCATAGGGAAACCTTCACCAGTAGGGAAAACCTAAGCCAAGACATGATGAAACAGGTAGGTTAGATAGATCACTGATAAATCTCGGAGCACAAGACAGCGTATTTTATAAAATACATGGTTGCCAGCCCCCAAGCAAATTTTCTCGAGTGATCCCTTAGCAGCCACACTTGCCGCAGCACTCCGGGATGTCAATATGGTGGTACTGGGCAGCACCCCAGCAAGCGGAACAGCAATCGCGGGCATCAGTGGTGTGGCACGTTTCAAGATCCTAAGTTAGATGAGAGGTTAGTATCCCTTCTTTGTGAATGAAGGCAATGATGTACACAACTTAGTTACTTACCAGGCGCTTTCCATGTGCAGACACTTTGCCACCACCTTTCACATGTTCAGCCGTGACGAGGGCTGCAAAGAGGGCTGTGAAAAGAACAGAGAACTTCATGGTGGTCAGAGATATTGATTGGTTGGCCTTTGGTGGTTATATGTTGGAATGGAAAGTTATCTGAGTGTAGAGTGTAGAGAATAATGATCAAGAGCTGGAATTATGAACCCATTTATATAGTAGCAAAGAAATCATAGAATAAGGCAACTAGTATATTGCCATCGATCCTCACCGTAATGAATTCTGGTGTTGATCAACCAGATCGTTGCATATTATTAGATGCTAGTCTGGTCCAGTGGCTTATTCGGACACTTCTACATGCAAGGAGGCTTCTAGATCGGGTTTTGCAGATCGTGCTGAGCGATCATATTGCATGTCGGCTAATATAATTTAGTACGGGAAGCAGATCCGATCTCTAAGACAGGAGGAATAATTGTTTGCCTTCTGCAGTTCGATGTAGTGTAGAAAAGTTTATGTTGAAAGTCATACATGCCTTTAGTAGGGCATGATACCAGAACTAGTGCTAATTTGGGCAGTGGGTTCGGGCTGTTTCACATGACGAGGCTGTGCTTCATTTGCTGACATCCACCCGCTATGTTGACCTCTTGTAGATAACATATTTCCCTCCCAGTGCATCCGTAGCTCATTATGGGTCTGCGACGCAGCTGTGTCTTCTGTCGTACCCGAAAGATTCGATGTTCCGGTAAATCTATTTGCAGTGCCTGTCGAAAGCGCAACCTCAGCTGCGAATACAGTCCGGAAGCTCGAAAGGGCCGGCCCGCGCAGAGGGGAACAACATCACAACCTCCGTTGGCGTCGCAACTACATGATAACAATGGTAGAGATGCTTCGTCGCAGCCAGGAGCGAGCGCAGAGAGTTCCTTGACGCCTTACTCAATAGCGCAAAGTTACGAGGAATCTGCAACCAGCTCCGACCTGAGTATTCAAGTAGGCGATGAACTGGAGCGGAGATTCAATGCCTACTTTATCACGAAAACTGACTCCGGCTCCAATATCTTCCAAACCGCAATCGCTACCTATCAACGGCAGTTGGAGAAGTCTCCTCGGAAAACACCAATTCATTCAATACAGCTTCCTTTGAGCTATGATGGGTTGCTGTCCCTTATGGCGTCGGAGATGGTGGGCATCCTGCCGCTCCGCTTTAGTTACCTAGGAGTTCAGCAGTTGGAGGCTCCGAATCAAAACTTTTATGTATCAACTCTAGCAGCGGACACTACGCGTACGATGTTTGATTCTCTCCAGTTTGCTGTCGATCCGTTGATAGTGCTGGGGAAGCATCTGATTCTTCAATTGGTTGATGTGTGGTTTTCGGCTCATCCATTGTCACCTCTAGTGTCTAAAACTCTTCTAACTACAGCAATCCAGGATGATACAGTAGATAAGGCTCTTCTAGCCGTCATACTGGCTGATGCATATGATATACAGCCCATCATGAGCGGGTTGCATAAATGTGCCCCAATCGATCCTCAGACACTATCCAACTTTGCTATATTGCAGCTGAAGCAGCGCACAATAGTGCTTGGACACCCTTCTGTTCTTTCTACAGCCCAGGCACTGTTTCTGGTGGGGTGGAGGGAGCTGTGCCTCGGCCATGCCCGACGTGCCACATGCTTCACAGGCTACGCCTGTCGCATAATTGCCACTTTGTACACCTTTTGGCAGGCGGGTGATCACAGAAAGTGTAGCAGAAAGCTCAACGGTGTGGATGTAGGTGCCGTCGAGCAAGAATTGGCACAGAATGTTTACTGGATCTGCCTGGCCACCACAACATGGGGGTTCATGCAAAGCAATCAGCCATTCTCGTTGCTCACTCCGGAAACGACGCCCGACTTCCCGTGCCTGGATGAGGCAGCTTCAGCTATTCTCCGCCTAGATCGCGCATCGGGAAACATTTCCACACTACAGGCACAAATCCAGGCTACCCAGTGCTTGTGGCCACTCAGTCACATCACCAGTACAGTGGCCCATATCTACACCCTGTATCTCAATGCACCCACAGAGAACAAAGATAAGCAATCTGTGCCATGGCAGAAACAGCATCTACACGAGTTACATCAGCTTTTCCAGCCTTGCTTTGATCGATCTGTTCTGGCGTCGAGGATGCATAGGATCCTTCTCAATGCCATCGAGCTGGTGAAGAACGAGGTCACCGTCGCATCGTCACGGTCTTTTCTTCTAAGTGCATATCATAGTATTGCTATTCATATGCTCTTCTCTGGAGACAAGAATGATCAAAAGCGGCCGGCGATCTCGCCGTCTGTCATCGATCCATTTTGCCAGTCGGCTTCCGCGCTTCTTACCATTATTCAACAAAGGCCTTCCAGAGTGTCAAATCTGATGCCTGCGCAAGAGTTTCGAAGCGTTGATGAATCGAGTATAATGCTGTATGCTTTGGACACTTGCAGCAGGGGCTTTTCGTACATATATGCGAAACATGAGCATGGCTCGATCGAGGAGCGCAATATGATTGGCTTGCGACAGAATCAGCTAGCCCACCTTGCTGATCAGCTGCACCAAGCCTGTAAAGGAGACGTAATATCTCGGCTTGGAGCAGCTTTACTGCCGGTGAAAAAGAGAATGAAGCGTGCGAAGCAAGCGTTCCAACAGCTTGGATCATCCTCCATTCCCCAAACAGCGCTGCTTTCCAGTCAGAACGCGCAGACACCATCGAGTAACTTGTCTTCCGCCAATGACCCTCTAATGGATCCAAGGCTCAGCGTTGGACAGATTGCAGATCCATCTCTTGCTCCTGACTCAGAGCCTTTTCCGCTCATGGCAATTGATCAGACCTTATCGCTGTCGGAGGACCCTTGTGAGATATACGATCCAGGCTTTTTCCTCGACGGACCGGTCACAGGGTCACTTCTGGGGTTCCCTGGCCTTGCCAAGATGAACATGCAACTTCAGGATTACGTATCTCTGGAAAGCGACCTGGATCAAGATGCGCTTGCTTTCTTGAGTCAAGGCACGAGTGGCATTTCGTTCAATGAATTGAACGTTCAGAGCGCTGATGCCAACCCTTCGGACACTCAACACAATGCTTTCTCATAATGAATTATTATATAGCACTTGCTGATGCTATTATTCAGGTTATCAAATTTCAATGTGTATCTCCTACATTCGTGAAACCATGGCATCGAACTATCAATCAACTCACAGCATCACGATACCAGCTCATGCCTCGCCCCATTGACTTCCAACTCAACTGGCGGTCGCTGCGTCTTCACCATGGGTGCAGGGTACCCTTGCTCCACTGCCAGGTTGCCACCAACACTACCACCGGATCTTTGCATCCGTTTTCTCTCCTTCCTTTCCCAAAACGCCCATACAAGCGAAGCACCCGCAATGACGCCCAGAGGGACCCCAACTCCCACACCAATGGCTGTATCCCGCCCCGCGGAAGACGAGGAGGAAGACGAGGAGGCTGAAGAAGATGCCATCGAGGCCGACGAATTTGACGAAGTACACGTACTATTCCCCGACGACGCATCCGCTGTAGAGTTCGCAAGCGCCGCATACCCATACAGCATCTTCCCGGTAGCAACCTCAAACGAGTTCCCATGCGGACAAATCACCTCACTGCCGTTGCTTATCGGAGTACCGCAACAATATGTTGAGACGCCATTCTCATACAGAAGATTTATTATCGAGCAACCGCCGCCTTTGTTGATACTTTCTATACAGTACAGAAGAACCAAAGATTAGCGTTATTCCCCCATCACCATTCACCAATACCATTACTCAAAAACACCGGAAGTATCATGTATGTACGTACGACAAACAGAGGGACAATTGTCCGACTCCCAATTCGGATCCGTACACGCCCCGCGGGACAGAACATACGGCTGTTCCCCCGTATCCATGCAGAGATTATTCGATAGACAGACGTCGGACTTTCCACAACATGCGGAATACGTGTCCGATGAACAGGGAACGTTATTGCTTGCGATGGTACCGTCAGGGAAGTAGCATGTCGCTGTTGCGCTGCTTGTCGGGGTGCATGTTGCGAGGAGGAGGCAGAGTAGCGCAGTCGCCCTGATCCCTCTGACAATCATACTGAAAGGCGAAAGGAGGCGGTGCCCGGGATAAGAACCGCGTTCTATATATTAAATCAAAAGAAAATCGACCCCAGAAACTCATCAATCAATCTAAAAAGAGAAAGAAAGAAAGAATCACGAAGTTACTCATGTCCCTAGGACACTTCTGCCCAAGAGAGAGCGAAAGAGTAAAAATTAAGGAAAACGAACGGGCGCGCGCCGCATTGCGAATCCAACTAAACATAAGTAAATCTCACTTATGGCAAGACAGGCAGGCAGGCAGCTAATAATACCTGCCTACAAGTGCAGAATACATGGAATTCCTACAAGATGACTGGTTATTGACTGCGTTCAGGCCTTCCAGTATTTTCCTTTTTTTTTTTTTTTTTTTTTCTGCAGAGCCTTGCAGGTAAAAAGTGGCGGCGGATTGCAGGGCTGGTCAGACAGATACCTATTATCTTTGTATCGGTGGTGTTAAGGGGGAGGGGTTGACGAATAAATGGGCTGTGGATTGGGGGCCGGGGATTCTCACTCACCGACTTTACTCATGTATGGTGTCGGTGCTCTCGTATTCGATATCTATCTACCCAGTAGGTAGATGGTTGGTACGTTAAATTTTATCTAGTCTGTATAGGCAGTAGTGAGTTGCTTAGCCTCAGTGATCCTGCGGACTATTGCTGCTTAGTTCTTATCTTATGGGGTAATTAATTAACTCCGATGGAGATGAGTTGTGGTATTGTTTAGGGCCGATGGCGTTATTTGTGGATTGAGTTTCGAAAGAAATAGTGAAATATAGTATAGCTAAATTGTAACAGAAATAGGGATATCTTAAACAACGAAAGTGACTATCACTAAGAAATTAGCTTACTGCTCAGCAGAAACCAAAAAGTACATGTCGCATCGAACCCGCGATTAATCCCAGCCTATTATAGGTATGTACCTTAGATCAATCAATGCCTAGCCCCGCACCTATACCGTACATCCGTAGCTACATATACAAGATGATCATCCCCTCTTGGACCGACGTAACTATATCTATACTCCAAAAGATAGAACGTCGAATGTAGATTGAGACATCTACAGTCCGAGCGCAACAACTGCCGCCATAAACACACCTCCGATCATCCCACTAGCAGGAGCACCAGCAATTGCAGCAGCAGCACCCGCGCTAGTTGATGGGCTCGCGGCAGCCGAGCCACTGCTCGCCGCTCCGGACGCAGTAGCAGTCGCAGACGCGGAAGCAGACGAGGCAGCAACAACCATCGACGAGGCCGCAGCAGCACCAGTAGCAGGGACAGTGACGCCCGTCATGGACGGTGCGGTAAGGATCACGCTCGGGACAGTAGACTTGGCTGCGCCTCCGTCTGCAGCGGAGCTGGCGATGGGGATACCGGTCTCCACCATGGTAGGGTTGACTTTCATGGTATCAGGGGAGGAGTTGGAGGATCCCGAGGACGAGTCGGAGTCATCAGACTCTGGGGCAATCACGATGCCGTTCTCGACGTTGTCGGTGGATTCACGTTTCAGTCCCGTGACAAGTTTGTCGTCGGTGGTGGACTCCGAGACAGTGGTGGAGTTGTTGATTAGCCATGCATTGGCGCCGCCGCCTATAGTGCAGTATGTATTAGTTTATGATTGTAAAGGCGATAGATGAGGGCGTAATGGAGGTATACGTACAAGTTTCAGATGGGAATCCCGAGCAAGGGGTCTGGCATTGGGTGGAAGAGACCTTCGCTGTTGAAGGAGGCAGGGAGTCGCCGCAGTAGCATTCGTCGCCATTGTGGAGGGCAAATACGGGCTTGTTTTGCTTCGTGCAGATTTGCTGGCAGTAGCCCTCGGATTGGAATTGATATGTGCCCGCTGAGGTTAGCTGGCCGGCACTGCTATAGCAGCCTGCGGTGGTGTAGGCAGAAGCAGTAGTGAGGAAGGAGAGGATTGAAAGGGAGATGATCTTGGTGGCACTGGCTTTAGGCATTTTGATGAACAAGGGAAAAGAATGGAAGTTATAAGGCTGTTTCCTTTTTCGTTTTTTTTCTTCAATGAACGAGAGTGGATTTTGTATGTATGTAGTAGCAGTTATATACCGGCAGGAAAACGAGAGAAAGTAATAAAAGAACGAACTGAAACAACTGATATCAGCAAAACTCACAGGCAGGCATAACCTAAATATGATCCATCCGATTATCCCATCGTTCAGGATGGGGTTGGCACCCGACCCAACCCCTTGGGATTTTGGAACACCCGAAGTTGACACAAAAATCGGCGTGTGAAACGCAGTAGAATGCCGATCTGAAGATCGCGTGAACGAACGCCCATCTGATTCTCCGGATTCCAAAATGGTTCGCTCGGCTCCACGTCCCGCGCGTTATGGCCGATCCCTTGCTGTCTTGGGGGCGATGTTTCATCATTGTTCCTGTCGAGTTGACGGTGTTGGTCTTGGGAGGACCCATTTGAGTGGCTACAAGCCTCCGCAATGCGGATACACCGTTCGCCAGGTACCCGAGCGAGGGATGTTGTTTGTTCCGGTGATGTAACGATCGTCGCACTATTGCTTTCTGAGACCACCACGCGGCCGACTATCGATTGTCAGACTCTTTTGGTCCTGTGGATGTCGTCAGGCTGGGGAGCCCCTGTGGAGAGGAGGATGACGTTCATGGTCTGCGACAAATTTTATTTGTTAGGTGAGGCTGTGTCTTGGTCGGACTGGGGCTACCTTGATAGTAGTAGTATTCTTAGCATCTTCAGTGGTGGATGCTCGCTTGTTGTTTGTTTTGTTCCTGACCCATGGAACCAAAGTCGGAAGGCAGAGTTGGCAGGCAGAATGGAGAAATGGAGTAAAAGGGGAGCCATGTTGAAGCTGCATTGTACTTTTTCGCCTCGTTTGGTGTCGATCACGAGACTGGCACCTGATACTCCCAATTCTCCCCCTTTTGGGCCTCACTCTTCCTCGTCTCCCTCGACATTCTTATAGTTCTTACTTAGTTGCACTCGCTGTGCTTTAGCGTCAGCCACTCCGCTAATTTGCTTCTGTCAGTGTTCGAATCTCCCGCATAAATCACCGGCCATGTTAAGCGCCGATCATCCACAAGCTTGATCGCGCCACTGAGATGCACTGACGTCTGCAGAACTTGTTGCAGACAGCCTCATGGCCAAGGCTGCTGTGTCGACCATTTTCATGTTTGACAATTGATACAATCCCCTACAATGGCAGGGGGAAGTCCCGGACTGGTGAAATCCGCCAGGCAATGTTGACTGCCAATGTTGCCGACCGACGATACTATGCAACAAGTGAACGAAAGGGGTGTTGCTATTGGCAATCCTTGTGAGACTAATGACTAACATTGCATCCCTTGATTTGTCACCTTTACGCAGGAGAGATCGCTGCTGGACGGGTTCGGCCGATGCTATGCTGAGGGCTCATTGATGACATTATGGTGGGAAATAATCCATTGTTGAGGTCTTGCTGGTCTATCAATGAGTGGACTTAATGTCACTGCCATTGCAACTCAGTTCCAATGCCTTCATTCAGCTCTCCGCTATATACCCAAATTCAATGCATCACAGAACCCGTTACTGCATGCTATCAATATCCTCAAGCTTACTTACCGCACTTTCATCTCGCCTGCCTCGACCTTCCTGCTATGGCAATTCTTTCCCCAGCTGAGCGGTTCCGTCCGCTTTCCGACCGGCAAACTTATCAACCCGAGCGATACGGAGAGGGGAAAGGCTATCACGGCAATGATTGCGCAACTCTGCGATAAGATAACCCCATGCTTTGACGTAGCCTCGGCCTTGCCCTTCTCCTCATTATTATCCTCCGATTCCCCCAGGGTTCCTATCTTCTGCAGAAAGTGCCCCAGGAATGGAATTGAAGATGTCCAAGTTCCAATTGCTTCCCCTTGTCGCAGGGCTGCTTGCCCCTTCAATTGCAGCCCTCAGCATCCCTTCCCCGCAGCAAATCCTCGATTCTCTTACTTTCGGAGAGCACACCGACGGCTTCTGTCCGCTAGCACCCAAGGTCGAGGTCCCTGACGACGGACTCTTCCCAGCTCTCAAGTTCGTAGAAGATGCCTCCTTCAAGTCGCGTCAAGTCAATCGTCTCTCCAGGGCCGTCCAGGTCCCGACCGCGATCGACGACTACATGAAGGACCCCTACGACGAGAAGTTCGCCCCATTCCTCGACTTCCAGAACCTCCTAAAGACCCTCTTCCCACTCACGTACGTCTCCAGTCCCCATCCTCACAACTCCATCTAACACAACCCAGCCACTCCTACGCCCGCGTAGACCACATCAACCGATTCGGTCTCGTCTTCACCCTCAATGGCACAGACGACTCGCTCAAGCCCCTGCTCTTCACCGCGCACCAGGACGTCGTGCCCATCAACGACCCCGCCGACTGGACCTATCCCCCCTTCGATGGCCACTTCGACGGCGAATGGCTCTGGGGCCGCGGTGCCAGCGACTGCAAGAACGTCCTGATCGGACTGATGTCCGTCGTCGAAGACCTACTCTCCCAGAACTGGAACCCAACCCGCACCGTCGTCCTCGCCTTCGGCTTCGACGAAGAATCCCACGGCTTCCTCGGCGCCGGATCCATCGCCAAATTCCTCGAGAAGAAATACGGCCCCGACAGCTTCGCCTTCATCCTCGACGAAGGCGGCATGGGCCTCGAAGTCCTCGACGACACCTCCAACGGCGTCGTCTACGCCCTCCCGGGCGTCGGCGAAAAGGGCAGCATCGACGTAGTCCTTACCCTCGCCGTCCCAGGCGGCCACAGCTCCGTGCCCCCTCCACACACAGGAATCGGCATCATCTCCGAAATCATCTACGAACTCGAACGCCAGGACCTCTTCGTCCCCGTCCTCGACACCCACCACCCAACTCGCAAAATGCTCGAATGCCAAGTCCGCCACTCCCCCTCGCAAGTCGAGTCCTGGCTCGCCTCCGCCCTCCAATCAAGCGACTACGTCTCTCTCGCAGAGAAACTAGCCTCCTCCCGCGGCGACAAGTTCCGCTTCATCCTCCAAACCTCCCAAGCAGCAGACATCATCAACGGCGGCGTCAAATCCAACGCTCTCCCCGAGAAAATCAGCGCCCTCGTCAACTACCGTATCGCGCTGCACCAAACCCCAGATGATATCAAGAACCGCGCTGTGGATATCATCTCCCCCATCGTGAAGAAATATAACCTCTCCCTCACGGCCTTCCCCGAAAGCGATACCGTCGACCCTGCCCTCAACAACCACCTCACCCTCACTACCCTCAGCGGCGCCCTCAGCCCCGCCCCAGTCAGTCCAACAGACACCGACACCGACGCCGTCTGGGCCCGGTTCTCGGGCGTCACTCGCTCCGTGTTCGAGTCTGTCCCGAGTCTCGAGGGCAGGAAGGTCGTCGTCAGCGGAGACATCATGACCGGGAATACCGATACGAGATTCTACTGGCCCTTGTCGAGGAATATTTATAGGTGGAGTCCGTCGAGGGCGGGTAAGGCGGTGAATATCCATACTGTGGATGAGAGGATCGATATCGATATTCATCTGGAGGCGATGATGTTGTATTATGGTATGTATATCCCTTGTTCTTCCTATTGGTATATTTGTGATGAGTGGGTGGGTAAGACTGACTTGTGTTTGTGTTATAGATCTTATTCGCTCTTTCGATGGATGGGATGATTCGTCTGTTGTGGATGCTGCTGTTGCGGATGATGATGATGATGATGATGATGAGCTTGCTCATGATGTGCTGTGAGTTTAGTTACTCGCACTCTAGGAGACTTAAGACTTGGTATGAGTATTGGTATGGGTATGGATGAATGACGGTTATGGATTATGTGGTGTCTTGCGCCAAAAGTTCATGTCTTTCTTGGAGTAGAATGAGATCCAGATCTGTTTCCATGAATAGCTCCATTATATAGCCAAATGCAGTTAACTATGTGTTTGTCTACCGATCTGAAATAATACAGTAAGAGTCAAGTAGGTAAGATAATCAAGTAATATTTGCAGCTTCCTAGGAAGATAATTATGTACTCGGCGATCGCCCAATGCACTGTAAATTGCCCGCTCCCCGTAATACCCATAGTAGAGGAAGTTTGAACGAAAGTGACAAGAAGGCGGGGAGGGGGCAATATCCCTGCTTAAGCAATATATAACAATAGTAACAATAAAGAGCTCAATATAAATGTAACGAGTGACCTGCACATCGAATGCTGAAGAATAAGAATGGAACGGCTCCACTGAACCAAGCAGGGGGATATCATGCACAGTTGCAAGGATGTGTCGGAATGAAACGAGAGAAGTGGTTTAATTGCCTTGGTTGAGTAGAAGCAGGGCAAAGGCACCGCCCACGACGGGGCGGTCGATGAAGACGTTGGATGGGTATCTATTAGTAACATGTCAGATGATTCAAGTTATATAATTTTCTGGTTCTTGCTTACCCTCCGCCAACTGCATCGTAGAGATCAGTCATTGCGTAGTTTGTGGGCGTGTCGTTAATCCATTTCGAGAGAAGCTGCGTGAACATGTCCCGCGTGCTGGTTGATGCGATGGCCGCAGTGAACATTTCCCAGTCGGCTAGTAGAACAGGTTAATAAGTGAACACCATGGTAGGGCTGTGTCAAGCTTACCCTTTGTGTAATTGTGTCTAGTGTCGAGCGGTACTCCGTACTCTAGTTGGACAGTGGGGTAGAAGGTGCTCTGCATGTCGTAGATAGATTGTGAAACCAAGTTCAGGCCCAGCTCCCGATCGGCATAGAGGTTGTATAGGAGACCTAGTAGCTGTCAGTATACGTACTCTGGCATTATTGAGGTGGAACATACCGTGGGTGTTGTTGGAGCCATAAGCAAGTGTAGCATGAGGAGGATTGGCATCGTGCGCGACGCCCAGGATCTGCCATCTGTCGATGTAGTTGTGAGCAATGGCAGTGTAGTTGGCCCCATTATCAGTGTGATCAGTCTCATTGCTAATGACAGCCATGGCTTCGATACCGATGATGCCCTTCAAGGCCAAGTTGGTCTGGTTTCTATACCTGTTGTTAGCATCTAATATCACATAAAGCGGGGTTCTGCACGTACGCTAAGCTGCCTGCAAAGTCATCCGTCGAGATTTGGTTGGCAGGGTAAATTGCATCCTCCACAAGGTACGCAGTCCACTGGTTGAGCAAGGTATAATGCTGAGACAGGTAATCGGTGTCGCTCGCCTTCTGCGCATATGCCAAGGCCATGATGACCATGTTGCCACATTCTTCTAGTGGCATTGCCTCATCATCGCCCTTTGGATGACCAGTAGCGTTGGGATAGTGGCTCCCTACATCATGCATGGCGTATGCGTTGGGGTAGTTGCCAGACTCCTGAATCTCGAAAAGTGGCTTCAACAAGAGATTGAGAAGCTCAGGGTTCGTGTATAAGAAGATGGGGTGTGCCGGGAAAATGACGTCGACCGTGTTCACGTTTCCATCCGACGAGATTTCCTTCATGAACAAGTAGGTGTTGTCCGTGGTTCCGCACAGTTGGGTTGCACCGAAAGCTTGACGGACCGTGAGAGAAGTGATCGTCAGGTAGTCCTGCCCAGCTGCGGCAATGGAATCCTGGGCTACCTGGGTATCAAGATCCGACGAGAGCGAAGAGGATGTCGCATAGTCATTATGGAAGAAGTCCAGCTGGAAGCGGCATTAGTATAGCCCTCGCAACCTTATCTCGTAGGACTTACAGCTTCTGGGCCCGTGCTGAAATAACTGGTCCACAGCGAAGGTAGAATAGTGGAACCACTGCTACTTCCTTCGTACTGAATTGCGTCGGTCTGGGCAAGACCGATAGAGTATAGAACTGAAGCTGCGGAGTCCACAGATCCAAGGTCATGAGCAAATGCAAAAATAGGCCAGTCGGTAGAAATGGCACGGTAGTCAGAGTCCTGCGAGTCGCCTAGCGTTCCGTTCGCAGCAAATGCTGCACGTACATCAACAGCTCCACCAGACTGGTAGGTCAGGCTTTCACTGTTGTCTGTGGCCCAGTACCAGTCTCCCCATTCTCCCTGGTTGCTGATCTCAGAGAAAGCAAGCTGGGTTTGGCGGCTGACTTTGTGATAGGCGACACCATTATCGGTGGTACCATAATCCCATGTTGCGGTCGTGGTTCGGTCTCCCGACACCCATTCTATATAGTTAAGTTAGACACAGCCCACCCGTTGCTACGCAAATGTAACTCCTGTCAGTAGGCAAGTACTCACCCGCCGAAATATCTGCGTACAGCTGCACATCGTGGGCCGTGCCATCGAGAGACTCAACCTGCACATCGACATAGGAGAACACGAGCGACTGCCGTTTGTAATCGTTTGGTGTAATCGGCGAAAGGAATGTAATGTTCATCTCCACTTTGTCGGCAACGTTCATGGTGAAAATACTCTTCGTAGATGTGTACTCATAGGAGGTTTGTGTCACAGTTTCCGGTCCAGGGATTCCCATCCAGGTGTAAGCACTGCCATCAACACGAATCATACCAGCCCAGCCAGTGATCTGGCCACTATTCCAGCAATATTATTAGCTTATATTTCCATCCAGATCACACACCATCAGTATGAGTACTTACGACCAGAAAATCGGCCATTCACCCGCAAGATACCCACCATTACCTCCATCACTCCCTGCAGACAGCCAAGTGCTCAAGTACGGCGACTTGACTGCCAGCGGTATCGCAGGCGGCCGGGCAGGCGAGAAACTAGAGGTAGCGCTGGCCGAAGCGGCCAGCACCGTAACCAATAAACTTATGAAGAACTGATACATTGTGAAATTTGACTGCAAGACAATCAACAGGCAAACATAGTCCTTTATAGCAGTACTTCTTTTGTTATTCCCCACAGGAAAGGCAATGTCAAAACACTTAAGGTTCCGCAGAATGAGATAGGTAACTCCAGGAATGGGGACTGGAATGTCAGGCACAGTCTCAGGGCGTAGACAATCGACTCAGCATTCCGGGAAGAAATGAGGGAATGGGGGCATATTTGAATCAAATGCAACAACCCTGATCGTCAGGAGATTCCAGTCAAAAACAAAACATCCCCAAGTTCTCGAAGACGGCACGGAACTGCGCGATAAGAAATTACTTCCCCCCAGCGTCGTCTGACCTGTCAGTCTCCGAGTGGACAAGACCCATGCGGTCTGCATCCATATGTCCGAGAAAAGCAAAGAGGTTATTCATGGAAGAAAGGGGGGCCGGTATGGGAGGGGGGCGTGGCTGAGTGTGATCAAATCTTACCAAGAAGTCTTTGATTAAGGTATGTGGTCTCGCGGAGCCATTTCCCATACACACAACGCTGGGCTTGCAGGACAGCCTCGGGCCAAAAGCAAATAACTCGGCCAAGAAGAGAATCAATGGGTCAAAGCAAGACGCCACTAGCTCGAGCAATATACTTGTTCTAAAATCCAGGTGAGCCCATGGACTGGGGCCCTAAGGAGCGCAGATGAACGAAACAATGTCAAACCAGGCCCCATGGTCTTTACAAGCGGCACGAGATTGCATATGACTACTTACTGAAAGCGGATATGACCGAGTGACAATATCATGAGTTCCGCGCCAGCAATAACGATAGATTAGCCGAGGAAACAGGTGACATCGCTTTTGACCGAAGTTATGGCGGCGGAGACATGAAGTGGATGCGGCCGGAAAGAGAGTGAAACAACTGACAAACAACTTTGCTGGAAGACACACACATCCTCCATGTGAAAAGGAGACCGTCTGAAAACGGCAGGAGACAACATGGCGTTGGTGCCAATCGATCCTCCCACCGAATAAGAGTTCTACGGTGTCTCCTGCAGAACTCTGAATTGCTGCATTCGGAGGGTAAATCATATATAGTATCGTGGCCATCGAAAGTCAACTCCGGGAGTCGATCAGTCACCGCCAGACCGGTTATCCCAACCAAGCCAGATTGTACCCATATCGATCGCAAGTCCCACGACAGTTCCCAGCAAGGGGAGGAAAGTAAAGCCAAACGGCCAGCATCGGGGTGGACTCGGAAAACCTACAGTACAGCGAGTGGACAAGCAGAATAAATTGGAGCCCCGTCAGTGTGACCGACATTTGTGATAGCATCATGTGAGAAAGTCGATACCTCGGGGTTTCCCCCTCATTCCCCTGCGTCCAGGAACCATGAAGTCCACCAGTCAGAGAGGTAGGTACAGGGAAGAGGTGCGCATGGCTGCAGTGTGACTATGCTCAACCAGTGAGCATCGACCATGGCTGGTGAAGATGTGGAGATGAGGGAGAGAGAGATTTGGAGATGGACGCCTTGACCTCCTCGGGGATCGGATGGCGGCAGGCTGACCAACGCGGAGTTCTCGCCGTGTCTTCCTCCCTCACCAACTAACTAATTGGACTATTCTACTATCAGTAAGATTATTATTATTCCCTGCTCAAGATCCCAGATCGTGTTCCACCGAAGAAATGATCCGTCATCTCGCCAATGCAGGTACCAGGCAACAATAAGTCCAGTCCAGTCCACTTTGCTTTTTGTTGCTGTTCTATTTTCAACTGTTCTTGTTATTTTTTGCGCCCGATCTTTACCACAAAGGACTGACTGACTGACTGCTAAGTAGTTAATGCAACTCGATCAATAACCAGCGTGATGTTCTTGCAGAGCATTGAGACATGCACACACAAGTAGTATACACTGCACCATGTGTCTCACAGACAAGACATCAATAGTAACCTGCACGAAACGCAGAACAGCTTCAAGTCGACAAAAAAAACAATCCAAGACACCGCTCCCACCTCGGTCAACAAGGAACTATAGATAGTTACGGTCAGGGGTAAGTAGTAGGTAGTATTCCACGGGTTAGTCCAGGAACAACAATGGCTTGGTTGTTTGCTTGTTTGATTGTTCATTTCCACCAGAGCCAAACTCCTCCGACCCATGGATTTGCTAAAACCCGACCCACCAACAATGTATAGAGCTGATCCGGACTGATCAGGAACAAAATAAAGCATAGTTACTGTTAAAAGCAAAGACACACTAGCTAATTGCTAGTAGATATCAACCTAACTCTTAAGGTTTCTCTTCAGCTAAACTAATAGATAAATATCCTATAATCAACAGAAACCATTCTACTACTAATGCAACTTCATCACTAGTAATGATGTCTCAAAGCTACAAAGACAAAGTAACCAGCGTCGCTAACTCCTATTGCTGCATGATGTATTGCATATTCTATTGTCTACTAGATACAAAGTCAATGATGTAGGGAGATACTACTAAGCAGTAAGTTGTAGATAACAGATAGTCCGAGAACTCCGATCGCGCCATTGCTCTCACTCATTGCGTTTCGCGAACTAAAGAATATTATCGAGCTAAACTACTGCTTAGGAGAGCATACCTTTAATTTATCGACATGCGTGGGAATCTCTCTTCTTGCTCATTAGAACCATCTATCTATCGAGGATCTCATCATGTCCCTCCTCTTATCTATTTAGACCGACCAAACAATTAAAGAACCAGTGATGGAATCTGAACACATGCCAAGGTACATATCTATATACAAGAATCATGCAACTATACTAACATATACAGAAAAATGATCAGTCTCTTTTATCTTTGACTTCATGAATCTCTAATCAGAAGCATTATTCCTCAGTGGCGTCTCCTCCATAGGGAAACTCTCCTCCGAAGGCACATGCCGATACGGCTGCGAGCGCTGGATTCTCCTCCTCCGAAGAACCCAAAATGCGCCCAAGAGAACTCCCGCGAAGGACGAGACAACCAGAATGAAGATGAGAAGATTTCCGAGGCCACGCACAACCTGATACGCTTGAGACAGCGCCGCAAGAAGGTCCTTGGTGTCACCATTTGACAAGGCAGAGGAGTGGTCCTCACCCGCCTGGGCCACCTTGTAAATGCTCGACGGGTTGATCGGGGAAGGAGCTCTCGACGAACCCACAAAGCCAGCGGCCTCCCAGTTATCGGGAACCTGGGTGCGATGCACGGCCGAGGTGCCCATCACATTGCCTTGGTGGTCGACAGCCGCAACAGACACCCAGTCGAGGAAGCCGTGGGCAACGAACATGGTCTCGAAGTCGGTCTTGGAGACGTTGCCGATCAGCACGGGAGCTCCGCCGTCATATGCCTGGGCGTAAAAGTTCCAGGCGGCTACGTCGGTCGCACCGTTCCAGCTGACATGGAAGATCGTGGTCAGGTCGTCTTCGGTCGTGCCGTATACGGATGCTACCAGATCGGGCGGCGCGCGAGGCCGGCCGGTGAACTCGTACTTGTATGCGCGGTAGGTCGAGAAGCGGTCCGATGCAAACCGGGCGGTCATTAGGACTTTTCCCTCTGGAGAGAATTCGCTCTGGTAGCCTGACTGGCTCCAGCCAACGAATACGTTGCCGTTGGGGAGGAGCTGGGTATTGCCGCGGAGTCGGGAGAGCTGGCCGTCAGGACGGTTGTAGCGTGCGATCAATCGGGCGGTCATCGGGTTGGCAGTCGTGTCCAGCTCGACAAATAGGGCCGAGGATATGATCTCGTCGGTGGTAATCTCGTCGGAGGCATTGTTCAGGAACGAAATGATATGGTGCGTCCCGTTCGACGAGACGAACTTGACATCATGCTGTTTGGAAAAGACAAAGTCCTGGACGAAATTTGTTTCGCGCCCACCCAATCGCCACATCACGCTACCATCTACGCCGGAAATCATATAGATGGTATCGGTGAAGCGCATCGAGATAATGTAGTCGCCGGCCTCATTCTTATCCACGGCATTCATATGCACAGAGTCGAATCCCCATTGACCCATAGGCTCCTCCCAGGTGTGAAAGCGGTCGGTCTCATGCAAGCCCAGGTGATCGGAAGAGTCCCATTCAAACAGCGGTGCACCAGTAGCCAAATCCAACTCTGCAAATCCACCCGTCAGGAAAAGCTTCTGTTCCCCGGGACGGCCCACATCAGCCATGTCCAGCATTTTCGACTGATAGACACAGGCCAGGGCTGTTTTGCCTCCATCCATGACTTTAAACTCGTGGACATTGAATTCCCAGGTATCGTTAAGCTTGAAAACCTCCGACTCCACCTCATAATGCTGACTCAAAATAAGACCGCTTCCGGGGACAGTTTCATCGAAGGACCGTTGCGCAATCAGGGACAAGTGAGGTTTATCGTCGATATTGTGCACCGCTTTGAAGTCGAAGGTGTTTCGGTTATCGAACATGGGGGATCCGGCCCAAATGAGAACCTGATCGCCGCGATTGAGTTAGCCATGTTGACGAATCGACCGATTCAAAAACTCGGTGGTGGGGGTAGAGTCTTACGCCATCTTGGTCATAGATATAGGGTCCGACCTGATACTGCAGATACTTACGAGTCGGAGATTCGGGATCGATCATGCCGTAGGGAGCAACAAACCAGTAACCCGGTGCGGCGCGGTCCCGATCATGGTGAGTGATTTCCCATTTCAAGGCCCGAACTTCGGGGAGCTGAGGCGATCATCATGAGCACGAGAGCAACACATGCATTACTTAGCCGTTGAAAAAAAAAGAAATAGTCAACTTACTGTCACAAAGGACATGAGATCCTCATCGTGGCGCTGCGCAAAAGTGAATTGCGAAAAGAGCAAGGCGAACAGACACCAAATCATGGTTCGGGCGGAGAGTGATGATGAACCCTCCCAGCAAAGCAAAAACCCAACGAGCGGAGGAGGGACAGGCCAGGGGCGGAGAAGGAAAGAGGAAGGGGAGGAGGAAGGTGAGAAGAGAGAAAAAGGAAAACCCGATCAGCCATGGCGCAGGAAATCATGAAAGGCTGATTTGCAGATACACGCGCCTTATACGGATTGGAGAGTCCCAACCCACGCCGCGGGCCCAGATACATAGTCTCGTTGTTCGACTGGGGCACCCCGAAGATCGGCATAGGTCTCCCAAACACCCGTCCAAACACACCCACCACTCTTGCCATCGGTCAGGACTCAGGAGAGGGAAGATGGAACCAGGAGAGAGAGCGCTAAACATGTTCGCACCCACGCAATCTTGGGACGGGCGATCCAATAGGGCAGAGCTGACTGACGGCTAATGTTGCCTGCGATGCCGCGCCCACCACTAGAGAGGCCCGGTGGCTTGGGTTTGATCTCGGCGCAGTGGACAAGAATAGCATGGCTGGACTGCTTACGTAGGCCGGCTTGCCCTGTAAGGAGTCAACTATCGGGCCATATTCTGTAGGTACTAGGTAGATAACTAGGCAAAGAGAGGGAAAGGGGACTTGGACTATATTCCGAGTCATTAAGGGTCTGGGAGAGGAAGGGTGTGACAGGGTCTTCTTCTTCATTCCTCATCTTCTTCCCGCTCGGTCGCGGCGGGTCCGCTGCTTGGCTTGTCTGTCCCGCCTCTCCCCTTTAGATCTCAGATCCATTCATGAGGAATAGAACTCTCTCAATTCCAATACATAACAACTAAAATAGTAGGAAGATACTTTATGATGGTCTTAGATACATACTCAGGGATCACCGAAAACATTGATTATCATTGGCTAACTATCCTAAATTCAGAGTCAACTCCTGATGTATCGGGGCTAACCAAAATCTGACCCTGTTGATGGACTCTGGAGATGCTGCTAGACTCTCTAGCCGGTGTTTAGGGGGTCACTAGTCAGTTTGGGCCCAAACCCACGGTGGATTCGCTAATCTTTCAAAAAAAAAAAAAAAAAAAAAAAAAAAAAAAAAAAAAAAAAAAAAAAAAAAAAAAAATCTTTCAGTCCAGCCAGCCGCATCTCTCGCCTCAACCCCCCCCCCCCCCAATCCAAGAAGAGTAGTAGGTATTGTGGTTTTCTTGATACTTGATGGTAAACATTCTAGCCTCCAATATCTCCCGAATGCACATTCACCGCATCGTTATCATTTGCGTCGTCATCATTATCTTGATCGTCATGGTCGTTATCGTTAGTTGAAACACACATGCCAAATTATCATCATACTGTTCCTCTAGCCATCGTGGATCATGAATTCCAAATGGTGTCGACACCCCCTCTCTTTCCTCTCTGTGAGTGAGTGAGTGAAAGTGAGAGGGATCTAGTAATCCCGAGTAGCCAAGACTTTCGAACTGCGCGCCAACTCGATACAAAACTCCGCCCAGTCGCTCTCACCGCTGCTGGTCAACACCTCTTCCTTGATGGCCGATTCCAGGCGCTGCCCGTATCGCTGCTTGAAGTCATCCTTCACGCGCTCCAGGTGCCGCGGTTCCCAGTGCAGCCGGACCAGGCGCGAGATCAGTAGGTCTGACCGGTCCTTCCCCGGGCGGGACTCGCGGAGGGCTTGGTGGAGGAGCTGAGCATCGCGCATCGGCCGGTTGATGGCTCCATTGAGAATATGCGCAAGAGTCTCTCCCTATTCTCGGTTAGTCCATTGGCAATGTTTGAAAACGATAACTCCTTCGGAAACATACCACCAGGTTGCGGGACTTGCTAATCATGGCTTTGGCAAAATTGTGGCCGTATCTCTTTTCATACGCACGGAGGACCTCTCGCAAATGCGAATCACTGCGCCGCACAATGATGTAGATCATGGGCGTTTCTCCCCCATGTTGTGTCATTAGTGCGGCATACAAATTATGCACGTCTTCATCCACCAGACGCATATCAATCGGGTCACGCTCGCTCTGTCGGCTCTCTTCCAGGACAAGGAGCACCGCCGTGCGGAATTTGTCTCCTTTTAACTCGGCCTTCATACACCTCTCCAGACTGTCTTTATATCGTGAATCTGAGAAACCCTTCTTGATCTCGCGGATCTCTCGGTTAGTGCGACCAAACAGACATTCGATGAGGAGTTCACGCCTAGAGTTGCCCAACTGGTAAAAGCAGTTCGCCCAGAAGCCTTCGGATTCCCAGCGACCAAGAGCGGTGGCGTGGCATGCCTTGCCAAAGGCGTCGACTCCAACCCTAAGTTTAATGAGCTTGGCGATGTTGATTCCCTTCCCATGCAGTTTGTTATGTCTTTTGAACTCGTCGCGGAGTTCCATGATTTCATCTGCGCTCAGGCGCGGCAGTATGCGGATCAGGGCTTTTCTATCGGGATGCCGTGGCCGTTCCAGGGCATCGTGAAGCGCTGCGGCATCCGGACCCGCATCATAGAATGACACGCGTTTCTGGCTGCGACTGGGGGTTCTCACCACGACATTCTCAAGTTCCCCAGAAGCACGGTGCTCGTACCGCACGCGGCTACTCTCCCTCTTTCGGCTGCTCTCCCGCTTTGGGCGTTCGACTGTCAATGTCGTACGCTCCCGATCATCCTTGGATTTCTTCCGTCTATGTACCCTGAGTTCTTCATCCGAATCATACTCAAGAGGCTCCATATCGGAAATGTCGCCGTCCAGCCTGGGGGCAATGACGATCGGTGATGGCATGGGTGATATGCTCTGATACGTGCCTTTGTATGGTTCCAGCATTGGACTGACAGGCCTGCTGGTCGGGTCGGGGCCCTCGACCGCGAGGTTATTGACGGAAGATACGGAGCGACTGTGAGGACGCGTGGTGGTCCGAGGCGCTATTTCAACGTACTCCATTCTATTGCCCGAGCTGGTGGTAGGCACCTTAGAGAATTGAGGGTTAGCAGAATATTTGACATCGGCAACCTGTGGCTGTTTGGCTGCAGTAGCTCCGGTTTTGGTGGAGAATTGGGGTGTTGTCGAGTATGCGACCGGCTTGGCTGCGCTATCTGCTGCGCTTTTAGAAGCATATTTAACATTTGGATCTATGTGCGCGTATTGGTACTGAGGTGGGGCAGCGTAGGGTGTCTTGACAGTCGCGTCAGTCGAAGCAGTGCGCTGATGTGCCGAAGCCACATGAGTATAGGCGTTGCCCCCAGGCATCGACAGTGGACGGCCATTAAACGATGAATAAGTTTCCTGCAAGCCCTGTGGAGTCACGTAGCGTACGGAGGAAGTATTGACGGCTGCAGTTGTAGCCGGTACAGAGGGCTCAGTGGTTGCAGGATACGGAAATGCCCCGGGCATGGATGGAGCTTGCGCCTGAGAAGTTGGCGGCACGAAGCCCGGTCGCTCACACTCTGGGACCGGTGCCCAGTTGGCCTGAGCTGTGGATGATGCAGGATAGCCGCCGTAGGGGGAAGGCTCGGGACTGGCGAAATTACCTCTGATTTCTTCTCTCGAAGGGGTGTGAGAATGCGACGGCCTGCTGCCGTGGGCTGCATCGTTATTAAGAGCCCCGGACATCATAGCAGGATCCTTGCGACGTGCAGAACCAAGCTTAGGCATATAACGCTTGAGACCTGAGATTCCGTATGTTTTGTTGTCGCGGCTCCCGGGAAGATCACCGTATGCAAGCGCATCATCATCGTCCGAACTCAGCGAGTCGAGCGAAGACTCACTTTCATAGTGAACAGATAGACGATGGCGTGAATTGCGCGGCCCGGCGTCACGCCTTGCCCCTTTGCTTTCTCCCGAATCAGATTGATAATAATGATCGCGGCCGAGTTCGGGTCGCAAATAGGCTTCCCGTCCATCAGACTGGAAATCGGGACCAGCAGCGCCATAGCGCGAGCTAGTCCGATGAGCGCCACCAGGGCTTACACCTCTGCTGCGTGATCGAGCACGGAGCTTTCCATCATTGAGGTCAGAGGTGTAATAACTGCGGGGATCAGCGGCGGACGGATCGCGATAATCGCGAGACTTGGAACGCTCGCGGATACGGCCGCTTGGGGACTTGGAACGGCCTCGCGACCATGGGTCGTCCACCTGGAGCGACATGGATCAAGGCTGGGGAATGAACCACCACGGGTAGGTGAAGTGCGACAAGTGCGACAGCCGATCGCCCACACAAGAGGAGCCAAGATATGGTGCAGACTAGGAACTAGCTTTGCACGGAGGACACAGTTCTCAGGTTACCGTTGAGAGCGTAGGTTAGCTTGATAAGCGTGAATGAAGACGGAAAAGAAGGGCGCAAGAAAGAAGGAAGAGAGGACTGGTAGAAGGAAGAGAGGAAGGGGAAGAAGAAATGAAGAAGAAAGAGTGGCACTGCTTGTGGGAGGAAGCGGCCAAGAGCAGCAGATGGTGGTTGTGTGGTGGGAGGGAGACACAGCAACTGATCATCGGCGGGATCGCGTAGAGTTCAGCTGGGGAAATTGGCCCAGTCGGGGTTTCAAGCAAGCAGTTTATGTGTAGTGGGACTGCAGGATAAGGGCACGGAGCTTTGTCATTGGTGTTCCGGGGCATCAGTGAATCAATCCTCAACTGAAAGATTCGCTACTGTACTTTCCCATTCCAATCCTTCATTCGAGGCAACCAACGCCCTCTGGAAGGAGCCGCACACTGTTCTGTGTAAGTGCACTGTACAGTATTAGTCCTCTGCAGCCTTGCGAGCGCAACGCCGGCCCACTGGGCGCGATATTAATGTGCGACAGATATCCACTGGTCTCACGAATGACGGCCGAGAAAGCTTGGGGTCCAGAATCCACATTCCTGCCGGCCAGACCGTGAGTCAAACCGCCCCTCTTTACGTCGCTCTAGCGCTCGTATACTCTCCGCCGGCAGCTGGACGAACCCCTCGCACAACGAAGCGTCATTGGTCGTCTCGTACTCAGCTTGGCCGATCCCGCCATCTTTAGCCTGCAGGAAAGTCTTCCAAGGTGCAGCATCCTGGCATGGCGCTGAATTAGCTGGCCGGCGCTGTCCACCGGTTCTAAATCTATTGGTGATTCATTCAGATGACTGACCATCGGAAAATCAGGCAAGCAATTTTTTGATGCTTCCTGACTACGGGAGGACTGGCCTTCCGGGCTCCGACTAAGCTGGGAGTGGATGATCTGTTCTTCCTTCATAGGTAGATGATTGATCGACAGAACAGTTCATACAGATAAAGCTGAACAGTGCATAAGGCAAGCGGCGACGCCTTTGGCAAATAAGAACTGGTTCAACGTCTACAACAGCATCAGCCGGGGTTCCTGGCCAATGGACCAGAATAGGATGTCTGGGACACGAAGCATGGCCCAGCAACAAGGACCGAAGGATATCAAAGACTGAATAGTGGCTCTTTAATCATGGCAAATGGCCGAAGAGAATATGGGAGAATACATGAAGATGGAAGATAAGATTTAAACAACGGTCAGAAGGTTAAAGCGCGGGAGAGGAGGCATAAAAGAAAAAGAGTAACTTGACCAACTCAGCCAGATGCTGTGTTGGGCACACAAGATCGGGCTTGTGCAGATGTGGAGGCACTAAAACACCAAGTTTGATATCACAGGCGCGTAGAAAGGGTAGCATAATCTCGCGATAGTTCATCAGAAAGAAGAAAAAAAAAAGTCACTCAATTCAGTACAATTGCGCAAATACATAGGAAATCGGGTGTCTCTCTCAACTATGCTCGAAGGCAAATGGGAAACAGAAAATACAATGTCCAAGTCAGGCGACTTCGGAAGAAGTAAAACACAACATGCTGGGACGCTTCGCTCATGAGTTCCGGGGCCCATTCAAGGCAGATAAGGGGTATCTTTTCTTTCCATATTAATGGCACTTTTGGCCAAGGTTCCCAACATTTCTCCGCAAGAGGGCTTGGGCAGTCAATGAGACAAGTCGGCATTAACGTCATTAGTCAAAAACTACACAGTATCCCTCCGGGTCCAGGACGGTACACGGTCGCGACCGCGAGCAGCAGGTAACAAGAAGGGTCGAAATTAGTCCACACGAACAGAAAGAAGAGAAGGTTCGCGAAACAAGATATGCTATGCTGAAGGGGTATTGAATGATGACCGGCTGCAAGTCATTAGCGGAACCGGCGCACATCCGGTCCAGTTCTCCCCGCATACAGCTTCTTCTGGGGTGCAGCGCTGGCCACAGCAACATTACGGTTCAAGCGGCTGGTTCTCCACCTCTCATACCAGACCACACGGCTCGCTTCGCGGAGATCAGAGCGCCATTCGTTGAATACGGCCTCCTTCAGTTTGAGGAAATCACAGTGCTCGGCGTTGTACGGGTCAGCGAATCCCCAGGCAAACTTGCGCCCAACAGGCTCATCGCCAGCCCTAAGTGAATGTGGATCGGGAGACAAGATGGTGAAAGGAATATGCTGAACGACGGCTTGGGAACCGGAAGACTTGCGCGTGTCCTGGCTGCGCTGGGAGGGCGAACGTGGAGACCGGGCCTCTGCACCTTCCTCGTTCGCAGCGCTGGCCTCCGCATCCTGTTCGGTATCTTGACCTTGCGCCTCCTCGTCCTCATCATCGCTCTCAGAAGATGTGTACTCTTCCTGGTCGTCCAAAGAAAGGATCTCCAGCGGGTCAATATTGGCTTTCTTCAGGCTATCCCAGACAGCCTTCCTGAGGTACGCCATGTGGGCTGTGGTGATCGTATCGGCCTTGCTGATAACCGGAACAACTGTGGTCTTGCCCACTATGGTTCGCAGGACCTGAACATCAAGACGCTCGTCGAGAACACCAATGACAGGTGTATCGGTTGCCCTGGGGGTTCCCTGCGCAGCCCGCTCTGCAGCCGCTATATTCTGGTCCAAGCGGACTGGATCCAGGATCAAGAAGGTGCAATGGATATGGGTGTCGCGAGCTCCAGGTGACCGAACAACCTTCATTTCCTCACTTAGCGTTTCCTCGAACTTACTTTCCAGGAACCCAGTCACCCCTCGTAGCTGGATGTCAACGATGTTCTTCTCCAGGCCTTGAGAGTCCCAGAGAGTCAGACCGACTCGTTCGCCGTCGATCTCTGTCTCCAGATAGTGGGAAGCGTAGCCCTCATTGGCGGGGGATTGGCGAGCTTGGTATGCGATTTCCTCTGGCAAACGGGAGGGGTGCTTATGCGGCGGCAATTCCAAGGACTTCTTGAGGAAATTGAGAAATGAGGTCTTGCCCGAGTTACTTGCGCCGACAACAAGGACACTAGAAGCACATGAGAATTTGACCCCACCGAGCGATTGACTGTAAACAATGCGACTTACTTGTACGGGGTGGGATCCTTGCGCCGACGCAGCCGACGCGGATTGTTGACGGTACTAACAGCACTGCTTGCGTAGCTATAGCGTCCACGGTGTGTCATGCTCTCTGCTCGTGCGTAGGCGTCGCTCGGTTCCGGGGCAACTGGCGTGCTTATCGTACTGCGGGGCACAGCTTGCTGCTGAGATGAGTCGGGCTGGCTTGCAAGTGCAGCAACAGTGTCTCGGCGCTCATCGCCACCAAAGGTCTCAAGAACTGGAGCCGGCGAGAGATCAGGTAGACGCGGGGGTTGTTGATACATCATTGACTCGCGCTGGCGGCGAGCTTCTTCTTCCGCCGTCTGAGCCTTCGGCATCTTCTTTCCGTTCTTGCTTCCGGACGAGCGTCTTTCGCCTAGAATTTCAATAGACTTGGAGCGACGAAGAAAACCCAAAGAAGATGTTCGGCGTTGGTCTTTGGTGTCCGTGACGACAGGAGGGACTTCTGCGGAAGGCTGAGTCCGACCCGGGGTCCGGGGTGCTGGTGAAGCGGTTGCCATTGGTTTTTATTATGGGCGGGCTCTTCCCTACCCTTATCACTCACTGGCTGTAACACAAATTGGGGGGATTTGCCAAAGAAAAGTGGGGACGCAGGGAATGAATCGTGTCTCAGATATAGACGCAACTCTTCTTTTTCGTCCCAGAGGATCAGTTAGTTTAGTGTACCCGGGTTCTTCTTGGGTTCGATCTTGAATAGGAAGGCCCAGAGCTGGTTCAATTGATTTAAATCACCCTAGCCCGAAAGACAAACGAAGTCAGTCCCAGCTCAGGAACAACAATCGGAACTTGACTCCATCAAGACTGAGCTAATGATTGTGCGGTCTTGCGGGATTGTTGAAAGATCATAATATTATTTCGGGTTGTATGATTAACGTACCAAATTTACACGCTTATTCTGTAACCAGTCGCGTGTTCCTCCTCCTTTTTGTCCAGTTGTAGCACAACTGCCTCGATGAGTGAATTGATCCTCGATCAAGCAAGAGAATAAATACTCGACCAAAGTTAGAGTGTCGGTGACCAAAGATGCAATTAAAAACGACACGGCTTTTCAGTAATCACAGAATCGACATGCACAAGCCCAGCAAGCGATTGTCGATCTTAACCCACGTCGCCTGTAGAGAAGCAGCGGGGCTTTAATGGAAAGAACAAACGGGGTTTTAAGTCTGTCTGTCCTTTTTTGACTCACGATCCTACCAGGGAGAGTTGAGGAGAAGCCTGCTCACAGCGTCCGACTAAGGCGGCGCATACAATTGCGATAAGATCAAATAATATCAGAAGAAGAGAAGGATGAAGAGGGTGGGAACAGAAAGAAACGGCACAAAAAGGATGACGGCGCTGGAGGGCAGATGATGATCGACCAGTGAGAACGGAGAACAGACAATGCTTTCCTGTCACCGAACCGACTCGTTGCGCAAACAAAAAAGACCCAATTGACTTGACCTCTCACTTTCCTGTCACTGTTTGTTGGGAGTCTCAAGAGCTTGCTGAGTTCTCCGATACCCTTTTGTGGTTGTTGTTGTTGTCTTTTTTAATTTTTTATGCTTTTCCTTTTTGAGGCGAATGTTGTTTTTCCTTATTTCTTTTTTTTTTTCCCTTCTATAATTTCTTATGTCGCTGCACCTCGTCGTCTCGTTCAGGCGGAGAAGCAGCTCGGGAAGCTTTTTTGGAGCTGGATGAAATTCAGGGGCAAAACGGCAGCCAGCAGGGGAGCTCGACCTTTCCCATTCTCCCCCACTCAGCACGCTCTCCGAATGTATTAGGTTGCTTCTAACTCCCGACTTGGTCTAGGGCCGGACGGCTAAGCTGGAAACTTTGGCTCGCACACTGGAGGGGCAGCCCGTTTAGCGATTTCAGTCCACGTCTCTCCAATGCAGTACGACACCGTCTGCGTTGGTATAACCCGGGGGGGATCATAGTTGAGGGGGGCGAGGTCAGCTTATTTGGAATGATATCTGCATCATATCTCTTCTCTGCTTTGTTTCAGTTGGAATGCTAACACCTTACTGAGAATACCAAGGGCAGTCTGGAAAGTAAAAAGGTCGATCAAATCCACTGTACCGACGGAGAACGTCCAGATGGAGGGAGCCACAACTGCCTGAATAATGAATGATCTTCCCCAACACCCATATCTCAACGCTCGTGCAGTAACTAACTCCTACTTCCTTAAAGGAGTCGGCCAGAATTGGGGTAGTTAGATAACTACTCGGTGGTCTAGAAGTTAGACCGGAACCAATTCAGTAGTGTCTAGCCGATAGACACGGATTGGATACATCCTCATGCTGGATCAGGCGGTGATCAAAACTCCATCCACACGTGGGTACTCCGTGCTATCGACTGTCATCCCATCCCTTGAGTCCACCACCAGACTCTGGTTGCATATGGCATGCATCCATTCCTACTGTCGTCACTCTGCGATCATATCTCCTGTCCCAGCATGCCGATCAGACTCTGTCCGACTGCTTTAAAATACAACAGATGATCACTCACACAGAATATAGTAAGTATCCTATCAAAAAAAGGGGCGACAGGAACAGTTCGGCATTTCGGTTCTTCCCGATACCTCGAGACAGCAAAACAGCAAAACAGACAAGACAGACACACACAAAACCGCCCCTTTTCTTAGTGCGGGGAGGCAACCCCCCAATCCAGTATAGTCGGAAAACCTTACGTGGTCGGGTAATAATAATACTGTTATTAAACGATTACTGGCAGCCCAGCAATGAGCAATCAGCTTACTCCCTCCCAAATTTGCCCATGTTCCCGTGCTCATCCGCCTGCTCGTGCCGGTCAGCCCCTGAGTTATTAGAGGTTGCTGTCGGACCACTCCCTATCAGGAACAGCCAAACTCAAGAAGTAGGAAGTAAGCATAGTCTACAGTAAATACCTGATGGAAGAACATCCCTAGGCCAATTCTACCATAAGCTTCTGTAATACAGACTAGTTGATGTGAGTCCCAAATTTGCGTTCTATCTAGTCAGTACTCCTCCCTCTTGCCCTGCAGTGGGAATGTGAATCTGGACTAAATGCAGCAAAAAGCAGCCGTAATCAGAACATCAGATGATCAATCTCCCAGGAGGCTGACTTGAAAACACACACACGCACACACACACACACACACACACACACACACATAACAATCTAATCCACAATCCCACACAGTAATAGTGTATACCCTGTCTTACAAAGTACTCCGTCCTGTATTCCGATCTCCACATATATCCACTCCCCTCTCTCTGTCCCCTCCCCGTTCTCAACGGTTTATGCCATTCTACCCTGCACTGTAACCAATCAACAAAAACGGTATGTATAAACAAAGATAAAAGAAGAAGAAGAAAAACTACCACACTCTCTACATCATCTCACCCTCCTCATCATCCCAAATACGAAAAGGCAGCACGACGCAAGGACTATCCGGACAAACAGTCGACCTGACAAGGTGTTTGAATTTAGGCCCGTTCGGGCCCGCACTGTATTTCGCTTGTCCAAAGAGCTCCGGTCCCCCCGGCAATGCGTCGTCTCCCCACTGCCCATTGAACTCTAGCCAGTTGACTGGATATCTGCGGTCGTAGGGCTGGAATGTCTGGCTGGCTGCGTCGAAGCTATATGCGTATGCGTTTGCGATGGGATCCCATAGGGTTCCTCTGTCTGTGTAGTCCATTACGAAGCCGAAGGGGAGGTTGAGGTGTGGGATGGCGTGGTCGTGGGTGCTATGTATTCCATTAGGTTATCATATGTTGTTTTAGCTATAGTTGTTTTCTGGGGAAAGCCGATATTATAATGCTCTCTAGGGGCAGTTCATACGTACCCAGGTACTGCGTATACGGCATGAGAGCCATTAGCGGAGTATGCGATCGGTCTTTTGCCCTGCTTCTCGGTTGCGTCGTAGGTGAAGGCTTCGCCTCCAGCATGTTGGCTGTACCAGATTGCTTGTGGGAGTCCGTTATCAAAGCGAATCATGTTGTGTTCCCTAGGGATATCAGTTGGGAATCTATGTAGAGAGAATTAGAGGTGTTGCGCACCAGTCACCGACGTGGTCTCCAAACTGCATTCCCAATACTGTGTTTCCCATATTGTACCTTTCATATATTCAGCATGGGTTGTAGCTCGCTCTCGGTACTACGAATCACTTACGCATAGAAGTAGAAGTAGAACGCATCTACTGTCCCATTTCCATGATCACGAGTGATTATTGTCGATGAGACAGCTCCATTTGTCTTTCCATTCTTATCTGGTCTCACTCCACGAAACCATGCTGGCTCTGGAGTAGCATCAATGCCCTCTATCGAGGTTAGGTAAACGCTGGTGTTTCCCAACTTGTTGAGTTCCGCGAGGTTATTGAGTGTTAACGGTGATGGTGCTCCTTTGATTGCAGTATAATTCACCATTGGTGTCGTGTGTACAAGCTGCTGTCCGATATCCGAAGGCATGTATGTTTCCTTGCTATATAGCCATACCAGCGGTGCTGGTTTTGGATTAGAATAGTGGTGCAGGCAGCTATCCTAGAAATCGCTTACCATATTCCATTACATAGCATGGTAAAGCGGTTGATGTCAGATTATAGGCCACGATCGTCTCATTGGGCTTGGTCATTGACAGGCGTAACTGCAGCACAGTGGAGAAGAACTGCACTAGAAAGGTCCACATGTTGACTGGTCGACTGTCATTGATTTCTCTGTCAAAAAGTGTAACCAAGTGTAGAGAGAGCTCTTTCCACTATTGAAGGCGCAAGTGCAGATAACGCGCAGCAGGGTTGTCCCCGAACTGTAGCCGCCAGCGTATTAGCCAAGTTATATTGCAGAGGTGCATATCAGGTGTAGAGAGTATGGACCTGCCACACGGTGTGGTACAGTCTGCAAGCCAATGTCTATCTGACCTTCTGACACTTCCATGTCGAGGGTGGTTGCTGGGCCCTCACTGGTAAGGCTAGTCCGGGGATAGTGGCAGGTGATGGGCCAGAAGAAGGCAAATCATTGCTTTTTCCTTAGCCCCGTGTGGAATACTGGCTGCAGAAACAGATGTGGCCGTCTCCTCGCCCACCTGCGATCTTCATTGCAGGGGTAGACCCAGGGTCCAAAGCATTCTGCAACCATAATGGTCGCGAATGAGTAGTTTTGCGATAAGCATGATCTGGAGTGGTGCATCTGATGGGCCCTTGTTTGAGATCATAGATGAATGTGATCGTCCGGTCACACTCTGCTCCGGCCTGGTCCCGTGATGCTGTCTGTAACCAGTCAAGTATGCGCTTTTTATCCCATGCCAAATTCCTTGCTTCTCAAACCATACAGAAATTGACCACCTCACCGAGGGGATTTACTCGGGTGTCTCATGCACGGACTGGTGCATAGCTCATTCAAATGCTTTGTTAGCCTTATGAATACCCCTCGCTCGCTCAGGTCCAGAGAATGCTTATATGCTAACATGTTATTGGATATCATAAACAGACAAGCCTTCTTAGCGTCCATTCCGGGTTCAAACTGTCGGAGTCAACCAAGACAATACGACTGACTACATAGAAGCCAACACCATCCCGAAGTGAGCACGGATCAACAGAGAACCGAAATCATAACTTCTCTTCTGCCGCCGCCTTCTTCTCCGCCTCAAGCTCCTTTCTCTTCTGTGCCTCTTTCATCAACTTGAATAACCGTAAGTCGAGAGGTATTCTTTCACCCAGCCAAGTAGCACGTTGGGTGTGATTACGCTCTTCCTCAGTTTCCACCGTATTCGGATGGATCAATGCACTCAAGGGTCCCCGATTGACAACAAGCCAGGGCACAAAGGCACCAAATTGTGCAGGAGTGAAAAGGTTAACTTCGAACATGGCCACTGGATGAGGCCCTATCGGCCTGTCGAAGAACTGATAGATTCGTAACTCGGGAACTACTCAAGTCAGTATTGTTACTACACGAGTATGAAACTGCTATTTTAGCAAGGGGATAATACTCACATTCACGCCGGATCCTCTCCCACAGAGCTCTCGCAAAAGTGACCTGATCTGGATTGTTCTTTAATGATGCAAAGTCAGCCAGGAAACTATGATGCTCAGTACACAAGTATCCACCAACCTGGAAGTGATAGATATGAATATCGAAGCCCCCACGACGACCCTTGGTGAGAGGGTCCGGGAACTCTTCGTATGCCTTACTCAGAACCCCATGTTGGGGGTTTCTTAAGGACTTTCCATCCTCGTTTCTCTCTCTGTACCATGACACGGGTTAGGCTCAACGCGTAAAACAATATATCATCCATTCGTCTATCTGAATCGATATTTCACCTTACTTACTCAGATAGCGGTTCTAGGTTCTCATATCCCTCTAACGGTGAGGGATACGAATATGCAAACTGGTCCGTCATTTGAGCTCAAACGTCGTCGGAGGTACACAAATGAGATGTGCCTGCTCCGCGTGTGGAAGACTGTTTTAAGACAGTAATCTGATCAACTGCTGCTTTGACCTGCCTTTAACCCAATCTGCAGCGTACGGTCGATAATCCCCTAACACTCTAGATGTTGTCTGATAGTAAATGCAGTAGTATTCTCAAGCAGAATGATGGTAGGAAAATCAGCTGCTATCCGAGTCCATATCCGACAGTACTACCAAGTTCCGCCATCGGATAGCGGCGACAACATATACCAATCAACTATGGCCAGAAAGACCCCCAATACGTCTGTCTAATGTCTTACCAATCAAGTCTTGGACTGTGCCACAAAGAGCGTCGGGTTTTATCCACTCATTGTTACCAGCGATGAGGCCATTTTCAGGTGATTATGCAACAGTATTGCGATATTCCGCACTTATGACAAAAGTGCGGAACTGGGTGAGGGGCTTGTCTTGGCGTGTAGACCCGTTGTTTTGTGCCTGAGGAAAATAGAGTTTTATGGGGGAGCAGTATACTATAGAGTGATTAGGAAAAGAAAGAAGCGTTTATTTATGTTTCTATTCGAGGAATGTTGGGCTTTAAGTCGGCATTATTGTAAGATGCATAGCTGCTTTCACTTAGAGTGGTTGGTATGCAGCTTGAGAATCCTTCGGGATTCAAATATATTCTCCTAGAGTTCTGATAAGCTGAGGCCTGGATTTATGTAGACCACACCCCACAGCTGATTTAATCTATAGTGATTACTATCATTGCTTGAAGAACAGATACAAGCTACTGGCCCGTATCAGTGGATATCATTGCAAGAAAGTAATCTATATAACGCCAGGGAGCTGTGATTCACAATATGATAGATATGTAAAGACCCCCAAGATCAACTGATATCACCAGGAAGCTTTAACGTCAATATGCCCATCCTGATCTACAAACTTGCCCCGATCCCACTCTCGCCCCTCACCCTTCTTAGACCACTTCACATCCTCTAGCCTGCCTTCTGAGTCATCCCCTGGCGTGGAGGTAGTGTTGCTCTTCCAACGGTCCACAAATTCGTTACTGAAGCCAGCTTCCCGCAACCTCTCCTCGCCCCTCTGCTTCCATTTTGCCCGATCACGCAACGCCTCCAGAGAGAGTTCCCAGTCGTCATCTCCAGTCATTAGACCAGCGACAGGACGGCGGGTAGGCCTGCTACCTGCCTGCCCATCATCATCCTCCAAATGTATATCCGTAGTGGGGTCGTAGTCAGGGGCAAAGTGTGCATCGATGTTGCTCATGTTGGGTTTGTAGGCACCGCGACCACGGGAACGAATGGGCGCTGAACACCCATGATCGTTATCTTTCGCCGGTAGGGGTCCAACAAGGTCTTCAAGAGGATCCGACTCATCATCCAAAGGCGTTTCCTCCTTGAATTGTGCATGAGTAAACGTTTGTTCTTTGCTTGTCGATGTACTATTTCTTCTAGATAGTTCCTTATCACGAGAACTGCGGTGACCCCTGCGCTCGCTATCTCTAGTTCTGCGCCTGTCAGATGCTCCTGGAGACCGCGAACGTGATCGTGACGACTCATAGCGGTTGCGATATCGTCGGCGATGGCTGCGAGAATCAACATCCCGGCGGTGTTCCGGGGATCGACTCCTCGAACGAGAATCAGATCGGTGGCGACGACTCCTTCTCGAGGATCTATGCCGGTCGTCATCGGTATCTTGAGGGTCACGCCTCCGTCGGCTCCTATGCGATTGGCCTCTCTCCTCCGATGCTGAGCGACTCCGATGTTTTCTTCGACTAGATCCATATTTGTCCTCACGATCCCGTCTTCGATCGCGTCGCGACTCTCGATCGGTTGACGTACGCCGACTGCGACGTTGGTCGCGATTCGCATCGTTCGCTGAAGAGGATGACGCCTGGTTCCGCAACTGTCGCATTCGCTCCCTGGCCTCCCGTTCTTCTTTCCGTTTCAGTGCTGTATTGTGATTGTCCGTCTCTCGGATTATATGTCGGAGGAATCGTGTGTTTGGTTTAGGAGCGGCGCCTGTAGGCCTGCAGCAATAAACTGTCAGCTCAATGATCGTCGTAAAGTATTCGCTAGAGAAAGTATATACCTTTTGGGCATGTATGCTTCCAATCCATGTGCCGAGTATTTCAGTGAGCTATCCCGTGCCTCTCGTGCGAGCACCTGTGCAACGTAGGCATCATCGCTGGGGTCGCCGATTGCATTTCCGGTGTTGGGAGGCATGCTGTCGGATCGTGGGACTTGAGCAAGGGTGGAAGGGTAGAAGTAGGGAAGTAAAAAATTTATATCATATTAATATACAGCGCCCATCCGGTAATTATATCATCCAATCCGAAAGTGAATATATAAAGAGAAAGGAAAGCGCGGCCAAGTCTACAAATGTGGGAGGCAAGAGCCATACATGCGGCGATATTGACGCTGCTGACCGGTGACTTCACCGCCCGGCTGATAAAGTGGTGGGTCCGATGAATCTGTTTACCTCCGCAATGTTTCTGCCAACGCGCGATAATGAATGGTTTTTGCCTTCACCCCTCATCCCATTGATTCGAAGACGCGAAAGATCCACCCTTACACTGCCATTGCAATTGACTATATTGGGTTATTGAGGGATCTTACAGATTCATCAAGGATACAATGGCCAGTTTAACACCCGCAGAAGCACGAAAGCAACTGCAGCAACTAGCAGACGACAATGGCGACTTAAAAACACAATTGAACATCCTCCGTATCAGCGAGCCGATATTCTCCCCTGACTCTGATACCAGGCGCTCATCACCATCTAAGCGCAGGTCAGATGTATCCACCTTTGAAACACCGACACCTGCTTCCTTGGAAGCGGACTTGACACACTATAAAGTATGAACAAATTCTCCCGAAGTGGGGTCGCTCTATAAGACCACCTATTCGTGCTGACAATACTCGGAAAGGAATTGTTCTCGAAGTTACGCTTTTCCTACGTTGAGCAAGTTACGAAGGAGAAATTTCTGCGTGCAATTGTGGGCGATCCGCCCCTGGTGGTCGGTCACAATGAAAATGTTGAGATGGAAGCGCAGTTGGCGGAAGTAAAGGCGGACCTCAAGGCTCGCAAAGAAGAAGTCCGAACTATGGTGGAGGAGATGGAGAAGCTGGGTAGGGATCTGGCGAATCGTGAGTACTCCCTTGTCTTCTGTACAGTAATGACTTATGTCCGTGGAGCTTCGATTCGTGACCATATCAACGACTGTCCTAACGATGGAAAATCTTTAAACAGGTTACAAGAATGTCCAGCTACAAATGACCCAACTCTCAACACTTCCAGAGTCGATTGAAAACCTCGAATCCACTGTTGCCGAGCTACGTGCAAAACAAGGATCAGACGCAAACGGCCCAGAATCGCAAAACCTCCCCCTTCCTGCAACGCTGAGTCTCCTGTCTGAGCGGGAGGCGGAGCTTGCGGCTCTTGATCGACAACTTGCAGCGGTGCAGAATACCCTGCCCCGCAAGACACGAGAGGCCGAGGCGGTGGAGCGTGAATTGGGTGTTCTAGAACGGCGGAAGACAGAAGCGATCGCACAGGCCCAAGAGGTTAAGAGAAAGAAGGAGGAAGGCGAAAGTGACGGGCTGGTGGAGACGGGAAGATGGTACCGGAGCGCGGAAGAAACTCTCAAAAGCCTTCTAGGTGTTACAGGATGAGGGCACTAGGCGTAGGCATGATTTGACGATATTGGGTCTTGGGACATGGCGTTTGCGGTGGATAAGCCATACATGATTACTTAGGTGTTCAGTGCTCAGGGATTACTACGACTAGGGAACCAAATGGTATGGGAATCGAGCCGTAGGCTACTAGTTCATTAATGGAATCGCATGATCGTACGTTATACGCTATGCTGCAGCCATAACGGAGCCCCGTGTTTTTATTTTGGCTAACGAAACCCGTCCGTACTCCAATTTTTAATCCTTTACTCCTCGTCCTCCTCAGCCTCGTCGTCACCACCACCGGCAGCAGCGGCAGCCTTCTTGCGCTGGACACGGCCAGGGCGGCCACCACCGTAGGGGGAGGTAAGGGCGAAGTCGATGTGCTTCTGGGAGTCCAGGCGGACCATGTAGGAGGGGACGTTGACGATCTGCTTGCCGACACTATTTTAAGGTTAGTAACTTGGCGTCATTACGCGAGGGAATGATCGGTTGCGCATACCGGATGTGACGCTGCTTGATCAGGACACGGGCGTGGTGGATGGACTTGGCAAGACCGAGCTTGTAGACGCAAGTCTGAAGACGACGCTCCAAGAAGTCCTCAACGCGGAGGGCCAGGACGTAATCGAGCTTCATGCGAGACTCATCGAGGACACCGATGCGGACCAGACGGCGAATCAAAGCGTTACCTTCGAAAAGACGCTTGGGGTCCTTCTCGTCGAGGGTGAGAAGCTCACTGTTCCAACAGTCAGCCATTGTTCCATTACTTTCTCCTGGCCATTCTCAAAGTCGATGATCCATGCGAAGTGGGGTGCGCATACCGAGCAGCACGACGAATCTTGGACAGGGTGAGCTGGACACGCCACACCTCACGCTTGTTGCGCAGGCCGTACTCGCCGACAATCTTCAGTTCCGAGTCACTAGCGATGACAGTTAGGCATGGGAACACACGACTTAAACAGAAGCACGCTTCTGATCAGTGGCCGGAGAGTACTAACAGACGGGCCGACTCGAAAGCTATATCAACATGTTAGTATATCATTCCACGTCGCAAACTTATCCAATTTTTGCAAAGACTGATAAGGCTACTTACGACGACGGGGGACCTTGTAGGTCTTGGAGTAAACGCGGCTGTTGAGAAAATTGCCATTAGAATGATGCGATACAGGTGTAGCTGATCGCTGGTCGTATACTCACGGGACGGGGGCCATGACTGCTGATTTCGGCTTGTCGCGAGGTTGTCGTACACACCAAACTTCACGAAAATCGCGGAAGATCTGAAGTTGAAGATGCGTTTTGGAGAAGGGAACTAAGCGAGCGAAGGTGGAGCCGGAAGCGGACTAGCGCAAGGGCTAGCCCTCGGCGGCGGAGAACGGCCGCACTAAGCACCCGAGAAGTCTACACCATCGCGAAGGGCGGCATAGCGAGGCATTTCTTCGACGTCGACAAGTTCTCAACACCAGCACCACCAACACCGCCGACATGGGTCACTCGCACGGTTTGAGAGCCGGTACTCGGGTATGTCGATTTTACCCAGGAAATTTTGCAGCACCATTTCGCTGGCCCGAAACGCGACCGCTGACGAACTTTTCAGTATGCCTTCAGCCGTAACTTCAAGGAGAACGGCCAGATTCGCCTGTCGACCTACCTGAAGACCTACCGGTACGCCGAAAATTCTCGCCGATTTGGATAATATTTGCATGAAGGAGCAGGATCTGATATTTTTCTTAGGGTTGGCGACATTGTCGATATCAAGGTCAACGGTGCCGTTCAGAAGGGGTCAGTACAAATTCCGCCCGGTTGAGATTTATGGGGATTCCGACATGAAGGGTTTTGCGTGTTGGGATGCCCGAAAACTTTGAACGAATAATTGGTTTGCTGAGACATTTGGAAATAGTATGCCCTACAAGGTCTACAACGGTAAGACCGGTGTCGTCTACAACGTGACCAAGTCCTCCGTCGGTGTCCTCCTCTACAAGGTCGTCCGCAACCGCTACCTCGAGAAGCGCATCAACGTCCGCATCGAGCACGTCAAGCACTCCCGCTCCCGTGAGGACTTCATCAAGCGTGTCAAGGAGAACGCCCAGAAGAAGCGCCAGGCTAAGGAGCAGGGTGTCCACCTCCACCTGAAGCGTCAGCCCCTCATGCCCCGTGAGGCTCACCTCGTCGAGGGTACCGCTGCCGAGACCATCACCCCCATCCCCTACGACACCCACATCTAAACGAATCAAAAACGGTCGATGCGGTTGTTTGGTGTTTCTGGGTTTTTCAAACTTAGGGTGGGCCTTTGCAATGAGACGAAGCGAAACAGAGGGTTCCCAGATGTTCTATCACATCTAAATCCTGTGCATAGATTCCCCGGAATGAAAGAAAAAACAAAATTTCCATTTCCCTGTTCGAAAAATGATATCCATGCGTTTTGCCAACTACCGAAAAATCTGCGAATATGGCTTCTGCGACACAACACTAGACTTGATAAACCCAGCACTCTCTCTCAACCTTGAAACCCGCCACCCGATTCTTCAAACCCTACAACATGGTATCTACGGTACGCAACTGTATGTCTGGGACGAGTGACGTATGGAGTAGTTTTGGTTATCTTCGAGTTTAAGCCTGGGACGTTAGATGTAGCCTGCCTATCCGAAAGCCATATCGAACATGTACACGTAGGGCTGATTGACGATATTATTTGTATCTCTGGATAGTACCCATCTTCGTTCGATTCCCCGCAGTGGATATAGTATTCAAGTGCTATTCTCAGCCTCCGCCCGCTGAAGGCTGTCCCCCATCGCTCTTCACTTGCTATATGTAGATTAGTTCTCCATCCCCAGTGATTTACCCTTATCGGGTTATCGGTGACGTGCAGGCCAGATTCAATGTCTATACTAGATCCTACGCTGCGCCTTATATTTATCATACTAGTGATACATCGTCGACTGCTACTAGGATGGCGAGTGAAATATATACGTTTAGTTACTTGAAGTTAATTGTTCGAGTCTATGAATCCTCCCCTACTCCTTCTAACGGGTCTCCTATTCCACAGAGAAATGTTTACTTGGCAAGGCTACCACTACGCTACTAGATCAGACGTCGCTAACGGTCAAGTGCTAGAAACCATTTTCAAACTCAACAGGCTCAGATCGAGTGTCACTTTCATCAGGCGAACAGTTACAACGATTCGTGACTGTATGCTTTCATGAACGTGCCCAGAAATTCCCCGGAAGGTGTTAGTCACAGCAAACACAGTGGCAAAGTATGTTTGGTATTCAAGACGCTATGCTTTGTTCTCAGATTCCAGTTTGCGACAGGTGCTAGTCGATTTGCCATCAGGCAGCACTGACGGATCCAGTAGAGACCATCAGCTAGCACCGTAAGTTACTTCGTCAGACAATATGACTCCCAACATACTGTCAACCCGAATGGCGCATGGGCAAGCATGTTTCCGTGCAAATGGGTCAGGAACTGAGCCAAAGGCTGGTGACCTTTCTCGGAGTCATAGCGCACATGGACAACGGATTTGTTGGGAGTCAGAGGCGTCCGCTTTAGTGACCCGGCTAAGACACAGACGAGTATATGTGGAAAGGATGTAGCATCTCCAATAAGAAGACCTTTTGTAGATGCTGACTATTTAGTTCAAAGGACACGACTTTAGTCAGGTCCGGATCGACCAATGTATTCCGTATGGTTCCTATAAATGATTAGTAGGATAGGCCGCAATTTGGGTAGTCCGCAGTAGCCTATGGTGCCTGCATTGTTAGTGCCCCTTTGACCATGTCGATGCTACCATAGTCACCAGATCCGGTGGTGAAGTTATGCCAGGAAGACTTGACAGTCAGTTTGTACACCATGAAACTTTTTGCCAGCTTCCTTCTTGGAGCTGGTCGAAAACAGTAGCATTTTCCTTGCTGAGACAGGAAGCTAGTACCCCGGCAATGCGGTCCGGTGCCGTTTCGGCAGGTCGATACACCTGTCAAGGGAGGGTCTCCGAAACAGTAGAGAGTATTTTTCTAATAGAGTGAATAACAGCACCGGTGAATAGGAAAGGAGTTAATGGGGAACCCTAAAAATAAGTTGGTCCTTTTTTTCTTCCCCCTTCTCTAGGGGGGTGTGGGCAAGGTTGAATCGGCCCAGGAGCAAAGCACAGCAGCAGTTCGGTTCGCGAAGAGAGTAAGTAACTCCAGCGCGGCTCCAGCCACAGGGTTTGCGGGAGGCCAGCGCGCTAACCGAAAGCAGCCCGCCTTAGTGCCTCAACCTGAACCGTCAAGTCATCGTCCATGACTGCAGCCATCACCCGATCACCATCCCGAGAAGCACCACCTCCTTCGACACGAACCTCCCTTTCGGGACTCTCTCTCTGGGCAGCGGCCTTCTACCATAATACAGCCAGCCTTCTCACGCCCCCGCCCTTCTGCCTCGACATTCACTTGGTTACCAGCCTCCTAACACTGGTCCCCTCTCCGCCGTCCACCTGGTCGTTCGGAGCTTTTACGGCTCAAGTAGTTGAGCTTACAGTTCAACCGTGGCGATTCTTGATACCTGACCATAGGTATATTCTCAGCCCGTCCCTTCTCATGCATTCATAAGTTCAGGATTACAGTCGCCACTTGTTTCCGTGTTTACAGTTTCAGAACATTTGTCTAACAGATGTTGCAACCTGTTGGCCTCACAGACTCAAGAATTGTTATGGCAGAGCAGAGCAGCCACGATGTGGTAGACCAAACCCTGTCGGGCGGCGATCCTTCGCCTTCCGACGTTCCTGCGAGCACCACCGACAAGAGATCTGCTGGAGGGGACGCGGGGGAGTTTAAAGACACCGCTACAACAACACAACCGGAGACGAACGCGAGTGACAAACAGGGTGAACAAGGAACGGGAACTACCGAAAATTCAGAGCGAGAAAACAAAACAAAAGATACCGATCAGACGCCGAGCGTGAGTGATGCCGACAACGACCTCGCAACATACCTACTGAACCCGACGCAGGATACCCCAAGATCTGGTCCTCTGCCGGTCGCCGCACGGGCGCTCGAGATGAATGGAGTAACTTCTGGGTCAGATGCTGGGGAGGACACAGCGTCTCAGGGAGGTTCAGAGTCTGATGCCAGTCGAACAGAGGGCAGGCTCCGTGCCGGCTCCAAGAAGCCAACCTCCTTCAAGCCGGTTACATTTGCCAAGTTTTCTGTTCCCAAGGCGCCGGGAACTCCCCCGATAACAAAGGCTTCTGAGAAAGGTATTTTACATTCACGTGTAATACGGAGGAATTAAGTCTGATTCACTACAGCCCCTATGACTTCCACTACCCCCCTGGGGACGCCGCCGCCAACCTCCCGTCCTCGCTTGGTCGTCAAGACTACTAGCAGCCTACGCGACTCGTTATCGAAAATGGGAACAGGTGCAGCCAAACCCGGTGGAGCTGGACCGGATCCGAACCAAGTCTGGAATAGGAATCGGCGTAAGACTACAAACCTCCCAGTTAACTGAGATGTGCTTCTGACCATCTTGTCCTTGCAGCCGTCCAGCAAACGCCTCCCAAGCACTTGACCGACGAAGAGTTGAAACAACAGTACGGCATCCATATGACGTCAAGGATACAGGAAGACGGCGGGGGAAGCGAAGCGAAATGGGCAGACATAGATGACGACGAGGATGATTGGGCTCCTGAGACGATTGAGTGGACTGATGGCACGAAAACTAACCTCACCAACCAAGAGCCTGCGCCATCCGCTCCAGTACCCAGCCAAGACACGGTGGCAGATGATTTTAAAAGGGAGTTTCCTCCAGTTGAGCAAGCAGCAGCAAGCATCAAGGAGGCGCCAAAGTTCATACCGAAACCTACGACGTCTATTGGGCCAAATCCCACGGTGCTTCGACTCGGAGCAAATGCAGAAAGACAAGCAAAGAATGCCGGTCTTGCTGCAAAGGGACTGAATGACAAATCTCCTCTACTATCCACAAGTCCGGCCCCTCCGCCCGTCAAGTCGCCTTGGGCACCTCTGCCACCGGTTGAAAAAATCTCACCTGTTATTCCTCCAATCCAGGTTCAACCGCCGATGCGGGCTCCTGCTCGGGAACCTTACCCGACTGACGGTTCCAGTGGTCCCTTTCCTCCAAAGGAAATTGCTGCAGACGATTTCAACCGGTCTTGGAAGGAGATGCAGTCTGGGACCCGGGAGCTCTACAATTCTCGATCTGGCCGCTATGAGCCTGCTCCTGACACGAGGAAGGGGCCTTGGCGCGCTGAACAGAGTTACCGTACCCCTGCCTTGTTGCAGAGGCCTGCTCAAGGTGAACAAAGTGGACCAGCAGAGCCCTCAGCCGCTTTCCAGACACACCGATCGAGCGGTCAAGATGGTATGCACTGGACACGGCGTCGGACATCGTCTAATGTGAGCGGGGGAAGTGGCAGCTTTGGGCGTCGGATGTCGATTGGTAGACCCGATGTGCCCCAGAAAGTGTTCGAATCGAGGAGAGGATCACAGGTAAACGGAATGATAGAAGCGGCCATCCCTCCTAGAGATATGCCACCTCCCAAGGAAGCTTCCCAACGCGAGATATCGCCTTCCCGACGTGGTCCTGGTCCTTGGCCTTCAAGAGGTGCTGCAAATGTGCAAGACAGAATAGCCAATATACCGGGCGGGACAGTACAGCCACCAACTGCCCCGACAGTGGAAGAGCAGCCAGCAGTGCCCCAACCGCCTCAGGAAGACCCTGTCGCTATGCAAGAACGCATCATGAAGGAAAAGAGGATGGAAGCTAGGCAGCGGAGAATAGAGCAGGAGGAGCGGGAAGAGGCTGCGAAGCGTGAAAGGATCCGGCAGAAGCTCGAGGCGCTTGGTCCTCCGCCCGAAAAGCCAAAATCAAGGCGTAAGGAGTCCATTGATGCCGGTAAGCCCGAGGCAAGCATCGCGCAGGCTACCGCGCAAGCGGCCCATTCTCCTCCGAAGCCTCCAGTACCTGAACCGAGCGGGGAGCCGAAGCAATATGGCATGATGAAGGTCCACCATCCAGACACTGTGAAGAAGCTTGTGGATAGGGAAAGGGGCAATACGGATAAAGCACCACCGGTTGCTACTGCGCGACGCACGTCTTCGCCGGCGCGTGAGCCCAAGCAAGAGACTAGCCTGCCGAACGGATCTCAGCAACCTGTTGTTGCTGAAACATCAAGCTCAGATAACTTGCCGGATCCCAAGGTCGACGAACAAAGTTCCCAGTGGAGAGGCAATCTTACTACCCCCAACACCTATCTGCCTTGGTCCCCGAATCCAAAATTTGTGGGACCGGCACCTCCTGCCATCTCAAATCCTTGGAAGCCTCTTAGCAATGACAAGACGCTAGGCAACGGTATCTTTGAGCAAAGCCTAGGGGGCTTCCCTGGGAGAGATATCTCCATACGCAGCCATCTAGGTCTTGACCAGCCACCCATGGCCCCGGCGACTCAGCCCTTCTCCGCTCCTTCGCGATCTCCACAGGATGGGGTATCTATCTCTCCGTTACCGTCCCCGGAAGCTAGGCATGTTCCTTATGACAACATAAACCCTATGCTGCGTCCCGGGCCTATTGGACCACCAAGCTCGCAGCACTCGCACCGGCAACAACAGACAGTGGCCTGGAACAATTTCCATGCAGTCGCTGCCAAACGTGAGGCAGAGGAGAACGAGAGGCTTCGTAACGAGTATGATTCGATGCGTGAGGGACCATCTTCTTCACTCCCTGTTACCTTCAACGAAACCTGGAAGCAGGTCCGGACCGGTGACCAGGCTGGACAGAGACAAGTTGTCGGAATCACTAAGTCAGCAGACAACAACGCGCCTCTGCCAAATCCTCTCCCTGGTTTTGATCCCACTGTCAGCTCTTTGCCTTTCACTGAGACTCCTGCTCGTCCTCTCGGCAGCGTTCCGGTTCGAAGTTCACGATTCTTCCCTCAAGCAACGGAGCATCTGAGGAAGCCGGCGAATGACGAAGGTGATTATTTCCGGAGTATTTCGCCGCCTCCCCCTGAAGAGATGTCAAGCCACCCAGTTTATACTGGTGCGTCGAACAGGCCCCTGGTCCATCTTCCTGCGCCGAAACCCATTGTCAAACTTCCTCCTAAAGTCGTAACTCCGCCGCCACCGCCTCCCACCTTTGCCTCGATGGTTGCTGCCCCTCCTCGTCCAGCTACATCCTGGCAGGAGAAAATAAACACTCTCTTTGGCAAGAAGACGATACCCGAAAAGAGAAATGCGCTGGCAGTCACATCAGCGACCAAAGAACCTCTCGATGTTCAGTTGCATATTGCTTCAGTCTCAGTCTCCTTTCCTTGCAACGGCGAGCTTCATGTCGGAGATGGTGAAGTAAGTGCGAAGCAAGTTGAAGAAGCTGAGGAGATTTTCGAGGATCGTGAAGTAGGGTCTCTACCAGTCGTCAGAGTCCCAACCAGAGCGCCTCCAGCGGCATGGCAGGCTGCGCGAGCACCTTCGCAGTCCCGGTTGCGGTCCAAGCACTTGAAGTCGATGCAAATTCTCAGCGTTGAGCCTTTCTTCGTTGGATATAACGATAGGGATTCCGCCGGAAACACAAAGGTTTCGATCCGATTCCCCGGTGCGGCCCTGGCAAAGACCCTGACCCTCCCTCGAAAGGCAGGGGCAAATAACCCTCGCCCACGCGGCCCTTCAGGCTATAATAAACCTCGAAAGACTGCAAAGCCGCGCGAGGGCAACGTCTCCTCACAAGCAAAGAAGCCTGCCACGTCCCAAACTAATGGCAGCAGCTCTCCGCGACGTCAGTCCCGGACTGCATCCTGGGGACCCCGTACTTTTAGCGGATCCCAGTGAAGTCAATCGTTCTTTTCCATGCGGAGTGAAGTCTCATGATTCGAGTTTCAGCTGTTAGCCTTGTGTTGGCTTTTGCCGGGTTTCAGAAATTCATTGAGCGTTACATTTCGGTAATGATTAGCTACGCTTGCGAGGGAATCCGATGGATTTGGGTTTGGTTTGAAATTTTTCAGTATTCCTTCAATGTTTCTTCGCTTGCCGTGCCATATTCCCTGCGTGCGCATATTGTCAACGCCTCCCCCTCTTCACAAAGTAACATACGCCATGAGTTGAGCGGGACGATTGCTACCAGATTTTATACAAACTCTCATCACACGCTACTACCATGTTCGATGCTTCCTTCTATCTCTGTCTTCGCGGGGGTTACCCAACCCATGTCACGTCTTTCCGAATCCCCCCACAACATTTATCTGCTCGTACCCCGTCATCCTTACCTCCTTTCTCGAAACTTGACCTCCCAAATTCCGCATGTACGGTGCTGTATCATGATCAATGCAGTTCACTCACACAACCCTTCCTCCCCTCCTACTCTCTCATCTTACGCAACCCCCTTTATCCATCTCCCTGTCGCTTTCACCTGCTCCGTCGATAGTACATCGTCGTCGTTGAGCCATTTGGATCCCCCTTCTTTCTTTTTTCTATAGCTTGTGGAACCGGAGCCAGGATTCTGGGAAAGGGTAAATGGTACGGGAGCTTTGTGTTAACGTGCAGAACCGTGTATCTAGCATTTGTTCTGAGGTGTGCATTCGAATACTTTAAAGTTATGTGTTGTTCCTTTGAGTGTAGATGTAGTGACATGTGGTATGGAGGCTTGCCTGATCATGGTGTCAACTGTGAAATCAGCTGGGAAGGTATAATGTTCGCCATTCACAATGTTTGCCGGTACTTGTACAGCATTACGCCATCCTGGATACTACCATTTACTGAATTTTGGGCATTCATAGTTATATAAGATAGTAGTAACTGACTAATAAGAATAAATTCCACAACACCAACCCTGCTAACGCTAAATATAACCATCCATCCCATGTTAAGCCACAAAACTCCTCCTGCAAGGCACTAAGTAATAGTAATCTAATATACAAAACATCCATACACCCCTGAAAAGAGAAAGAAAGGAACAAGGCCTCCAAAAACAGCCGCAAGCATACATGAACATACATTACACCACCGACTCCATGTATTAGGGTATCAATCAACCTCCCCGGCTTCCCCGCTCCCGTCCAATAGCTTTTTGCATCAGTTAGGTAGCCCTACCAATTCCAGGTACGGGATGAAGCAGTGAAGACGGGCGGTTTCCATTGCAGCCGGGCGGGATCGATCTTGCGAACGCCCTTGATTTTCTCCTTCTCCAGGCGCTTCTTGTGTTCTTCGACGACTTGGTCGGTTAGGACTATGACCCAGTTTCCTTTCTATATCGTAATGATTAGTTAGTAGCTGTATCTTTCGGGGTACCTAACTGGTAGTGGGAGGGAACGTACATGGTAACGGAGCATATTGAACACAACCAAAGTCTCGTGGACGTCTTTCTCCGTCATGGAAGTCAGCATTGAGAGGTCGTGCTCGCTGACGGATTCCCGACCGGTTTCTAAGAGCAGTTCCACGAGGGTTTCTCGCCAGTATTGTCGGTAACTGAGGAGACCGAGATCACTGAGAGGTTTTTCGGGCGATCCGAGCTTTCCTTCGCGCTTGCCGAGCTCGTAACTGAAGGAGATGAGGAGACGGCCGTACCCGCGGCGTTGGTATTGAGGGAGGGTTAAGATACAGGCCAGGTTGTAGCCTTCCGCGGAGTCTTTTTCCTTGGAGAAGTAGCCGACGAGATGGCAGCCTGTTTCATCTCGACTGCACATGCAGTAGAAGAGGAAGGGGTCGACGTCGTAGTACAGTGTTTTGTGGTCGAGGAAGAGTTTGCTCAGCAGACAGAGGTTGCGACACCAGGTTCGTTGGCGGCGACCGTCGACTTCGAAGAATGAAATGTAGTCGTCCCGGTAGATTTCGTTTCCGGGCGGGTGCACGAGGGTGCATTTGGAACGGTGACGCTCGAAGGCGCGCTTGTTGTCGAAATATCCCAGACAGAACTCGTCAATGTATACGACGTCTGCGTCGGAGAACGATGCCGGGTATGGTGAGAAGTACCAGGGCTCGATATCGTATTTGCCCATTTGGAGACGGGTCAAGTTTCGCACGCGGTGAATCTCTGTTGGGTTCTGGGTCATACTACCGCTAGTACGTAGGCGTTCGATTTCTTCTTCGCGCGACATCAGACCTAGTGCTTTTGCTTCTTCTTTTTCATCCTTGGAAAATCCGACATCGATCATGTCGACATCATCCGAGTCGGGCTTGGGGGTTCCATCCGCGGAGACAGCTTCTGAACCCCCGATGGAGAGGTTCACGGGAGTCTCGTCGCGGTTCTCTTTGCCGCCCGCTTTAGACGGACGCTGGGCTTTGCCAACGTTAGTGTTCTTTCCAGTCAGAAGATCAGGCGTTGCTGATACATCCCGGCTTTCGGCCCTAGCACGCTTCTGGGCGTTCTTGCTAGGTGCCTTGTTGCCAGGGCCGGTCTTCTTCTTCTCCGGTTTCTCTGGCTGAGGCCATTCGACCTCATGTGACAGGTCTATTCTTCCGGAATCAATCCATTCTAGATGCAAAGTGAGTATGAGCAGCATGATAGGTCAATCACTAAAGCACGACTTACCATCAAGACGCTTGTTGAAGTCGACATAGTGGACGCTGAGGTTGTCAGTACAAACATCACAACACTTCAAGAGGGACATGAAACATACTAGAAAGAAGGACCATCTTTCCGCTGCTTTATCGAAAGAATTTCTGCTTTTCGTAGTTCTCCATCCTACACAGACAGACCAGTCAGTGATCATTCCGATATTGGGCAATCCCCAGTATAGAGAAGGCATCATGTGACTTCCACGGCCGCACCGCAAAAGATCACGACGAACAAACTGACCTTCTGCACCATGGCCTTGACACCGATCCTATCGCCTTGATTAGTTCATGCGACCGAGGAAAGCAGGGCCGTAAAGCCCAAAGCCTAATTCAAAGAATTATTTCATCGACTTACCGGATGGTATTGAGGGTGGCGAACCCCTTCTCGACGGGGTCCGGGGTCCCGGTGGCCTCGTCCCTGCCGCCCATATTGAAGAAGGGGTGATTCTCAGTATATCTATAGAAGTTATTTAGATGAAATCGCTATGTGGAGCGGATTGCGCGATGGAAACGCGAAAGGGGATCGTAGGAGGTGATGGAGGATTCTCCGTTACGATGCACCGGAAGAGACCGCCTTAGATTTTTGCCATCCGCTTTTGGTCATCCATCCATCCCCAGCTGCGCCGGTTACTTGGATGGATCCGTCGGGTTCGTGCTGCTGCAGTGGTAATGGTCTATATCGCCCTACTCACCATGGCATTGCTTGCGGGTTGAGGTGTCTGAATTGTAATAGCTTAAAATATGGGTATTACAGTAGCTAATATAAAGTATTATGGAATTCGTTTAAATTGGTTCTGGTCATTGAAGACGAGAAGCATACTACTACTATATAGCTTCAGTATATTTATCCGCTAAATAGTACAATCATGTGAGTGTGATCGCAATAATAGCATCAATACTTAGTACTAGCAATGCCGAAGCACACACCAGTGAGCCAGCAGAGCACGTCGGTCAGTAGTACTAGCCTCTAGTAGTTGATAGGAAAGTATAATTACATTTCGAGCTGCAGAAACGCAGATTCAAATTCAAGCTAGGTATCTGTTTTAAACCACTCAATGCCACCCATTAACCATTCCCCCTGTTCCTGCCACGAGCTCATCAAGCTCGTCCTTCCGGGTCCTATACAGGTCTTGAGCTTCCCGCTCTCTGCGCATCACGAATGCCACGTCATCTCTCAATTTCTCAAGTCTCCGTGAGAGAGCGGACTGTTCCGAGATCTGCAGAGTACGGAAGGCATCCAGCTCATCCGTCGTCTTCTCTAGGGCTGTGTGGGCTTCCACTATCTTAGTCCGGAGCATCTTCGCCCGGTTCTGATAGCCTCCGTAATGTAAAGCGAGCTTCTTCTCCAGCTTGTTGCCCCGTTCTGCCGTGGCCAGCAGAGAGTTTTGTACATTGTCGAATGCAGCAATCATTCGCTGTTCTTGTTGGTACACATCCTCCTCTTCATCGTCAGCATAGTTGGAAAGCCCTGGTAGCGCGCTGGAATGTTTTGTGGTCCAATGCTCGTCGAAGTTTTCCTGCCACTCCTGCTGCTTTTCGGATGTGGCGGCTTCCGCTGCAATAGCCGCACGGGCTTGTTCCATGAAGCTGTCATCTAATTGCTCCAGCTTGCGAGCTTTGCCCTCCACTTTAGCACCGGGGGTGGGGAATTTGCGGGCGTCGTGCGCAATGAGAAGAGCAGCTTCCTTTGCGACAAGACTGGAGATGGGATCCGTGATGTGAGACACCCGTTCCATCATCGCATCGATATCAAGTACACTCGGCCGAGGTAAGGATCGCTGGTACACCTGTGATTGACGCTTGAACTCGGCCGCTGCAGCGCGCTCTCGAGCCTCTTTCTCCCTTCTATCGCGCTCGGCGGAATCCTCTTCCACGTACTCAGCAGCAGCCGTTGGTTCCGTAGATTCGGAAGGAAGCTCTTCCAGCTCCCATTCCGTTTCTTTGGGCTTTGGTAGGGCTGCCAGCTTGCTGCGGATGCTTTGACGCATGAAATTCTCGTGCATCTTGATATCTCTGGGGGTACTTCCAATCAGCTGCCCACCTTCTGCCTGGTTCAGAGCGAAGTGATCCCGAGGGGTCCGCAAGGGAGTGGCACCAGGCCCAACACCACCTCTCATAGGGGTTGCACCGACGCCATTGGCTTGCCTAAATGGTGTTGCCATCGGGTTGGGCGTAACAATTTGCTGACGACGCGGAGCGATTCCATCAAATCCAGTGGAAGACCCTCCCTCATGCAGGGGAGTGTTCTCACCTCCCAATAACGATGATTGGGTCTCGGTCAAAGCTCTGATGTTGCGGATTTCGTTCGCGATGTGATCTTCCTCTGGCGGCGCGCGAGGTGTTCTGATGGGAGTTCCACCGACAATGCCAGTATAGTTTCCGACCAGACCACGAGCCCCTTCTTCGTCTCCCGCCATTTTACTGGCTCTATCACCTGCCATACCCATCTTGATGATGTCTTCCATTTCACCTTCGCTGACCTGAGGGGCCGGGAGGACAAGGGATCTTCGCTTGCTGCTTTGCTCCGCCTCGCGGATCTTCTGCATCTGGCCGGCACGAGCAGCAGCGGCGAACGCCGCGGAGTTGCCACCCTTGTCATTCTTCCTCTTCTTCCGCTCCGCCTCGTCATCCTGATCTCCCTTCCGCTTGTTGGCGAGCTGCTGTTTGCGAGGATCGAACATCTCACGTTGCCTCTCATTGCGGGCTTCTTCGTCCATGGTATCGTAGAATCCGGGGGCTGCTGGCTTTTCGAATGGGATGTCGGCGTTATAATCCATTTCACCCTGTTTGCGGGTAACGACCTTGATGTTAATGCCAGCATTTTTGAGTTCACGTCGTTTCTGGAGGACTGCAAGTCGTCGCGATTCTTCCAATTGTCGCTCTCTGGCCTTCCGCTTCGCCTTCTTTCCTTGTGTGTTCGCCAAACGAGCGCGAGCTTCACTCAGCATTTCCTTCTCATCTTCGTCGAGGTCAATGGTATCAGGACGAGCGGGCTTAGATTCCGGATCGGGGTCCAATTCGCCGGGTCTAGGTACTGTCAGCATATGAAAGAGAAGCTAGCAAAGCGTGTGGTATCAAGAGTCGTACCGTAGCCGTCGCACATCGTCAGCACTGGGAGCAGCTGACTCTGCGCCGGGTCCTTCCAAAGCAAGTTCATCGTTCTCACGCGCTTCCGCTTCATCCAGCAATTTCTGATAGCGTTCCAAGCACTGTGTTGCTGTCCGTCCCACGATAGGTGCGATTGTACGCCACTGTGTTGGCATCAACTTGGCCAAATGCAACAGCTTCTCATCCTCCTCCCTCGACCACTCGACCTTGCGGATGCCGGGATCCAGCCATTCCACCCATCGCGCCTTGCACTGCTTTGGTGTCTTTCGTGCTAGCAAGGAAGAAACACGCGCCCACTGGTTGAGACCATACTTCGAGACCTATTATATGTAGCGTTAGTATCGCCAATCGCAGACCAGTCGGCTTTTGGACAGGAGTTAGCTGTAGCATACCGCCGCGCGAAGCACCTCATCCTCGATGTTCGTCCTAGCTACAGTTAGTGAAATGCAACAAAAAGCATGCATAATAGCTATGCACTTACCAGACACCTCCTTTGACGACAGGCATGGCTGGGCAGTTCTGCAGCCGCTGACAGCGACAAATTGATAAAAAACAAAAAGTAGTATAATACAGCGACGAAGCGCAACCAGAGACGAAAATATATTAACGATTTGGACTGCTTGGTCCAGGCTGACCAGAGTCGATAAGGAACCGACGCGGGTGAAAAGCAAGGTCAAGTCCTGAAGCGGCGTTCGTCACTGCCCGCGATAGGCGCGCAGAACCTTAGCGCGACAACCGCACTAGCGTCGCCCCGCGCATTCTTAGGTAAGCGGGTCCAGAATTTTGGTTGGAATATTCAAAAATTAGTACTCCGAAAAAAGATCAAATATTTACAAGAGTACTGCACACCGATTAAATTCCGGTGGGGTCTCCGAGATGTCTGAAGCCGTCAGTGCACCAAAGCAGTATAAGCAGCCTTCTCGCAAAGGCAAGAAGGCCTGGCGCAAAAATGTCGATATCGATGAGGTTCAGGAAGGCCTTCGGGTTCTGAAAGAAGAAGAGATCAAAGGGTAAGGATTGATGTCACTTTTCTGCCAACGTGGGTCACAACAAGCTAATTCTGGTCGCTTTCTCCTAGTGGTCTTCTTTCTGAGAAGCCGTCCGATGAGCTGTTCGTTATCGACACCAAGGGTTCGTCAGAAATCCGTGAAGCGTACAAGAAGAAGCACAAGCCTTTGAAGTCGGAAGAAATCTTGGCGCAACGCTCCGCTATCCCAGGTCTCGACACACGCAAGCGCACTAACTCCAAGGTTACCGACGGTGTTATTGAGCCGAAAAACAAGCGTCAAAAGAGCGACTGGGTTACGAGGAAAGACTGGTTGCGTTTGAAGCAGGTGGCTAAGGAAGGGAACCCGGTCATCAAGCCCGCTGAAAATGACCTATACGACCCTTGGGGAGATGCAGAGGATCCCACGCCCTTGGACGATCCTCAGTTCGACTTCCTGGAGAAACCGAAGCCCAAGGTAGAACCGGTCACCTTGAAGCAGGCTCCGATCTCACTCGCCGCGAACGGTAAGCCGGTTCCTGCGGTCCGCAAGCCTACTGCCGGAATCAGTTACAACCCGACGTTCGAGGACTGGGATCGGCTGCTACAGGAGCAGGGAGAGAAGGCGGTTGAAGCTGAGAAGAAGCGTCTGGAGGAAGAGCGTAAAGAAGAGGAAAGGCAGCGCCTAATCGCCGAAGCCCAAGACGATGATGGTATGGTGAAGTCCGATGATGAGAGCGCGTGGGAAGGATTTGAAAGCGAATATGAGAAGCCGGACTGGCTGAATAAGAAGCGTCCGGAGCGGAAGACAAAGGCACAGAGGAACAAGATAAAGAGACGCAAGGAAGCAGAGAGGCAGGCCAGGTGGGAAGAGCAGATGAAGAAGAAGGAAGAGCAGGCCGCAAAGGCTAAGGAGGCCGCCGAACTTGTGGAGGCACAGGAGCTTGCTCGTGCCGAGGAATCTTCGGACAGCTCTTCGGAAGAGGGTGATGATACCGTTTTGCGTCGGAAACCGCTTGGTGGAAAGCTATAGTAAGTGATCTACTCGTCTGTGTTTGCTTTGAGCCCTGCTAATCCAATCAATAGCGCTCCTGAGAAGCCTCTGGAGGTTGTGTTGCCAGACGAGTTGCAAGATTCTCTGCGTCTGCTCAAGCCCGAGGGCAACCTGCTGGACGACCGATTCCGCACTTTGGTTGTCCAAGGAAAGCTGGAGTCTCGCAAGCCGGTGACGCAGGCAAAGAAGGCAAAGAGAGATGTGACAGTGAAGTGGTCTCACAAGGACTTCAAGGTTCCGGGTCTGTAAATATTTACTCTTTTGGCGTTTGCTTGTGTCGGTTCTTTCAAGATAGATTCCACGTAATATGGCTAGTGCTGGACATAGAAAAGTTTGTATGAGCCTCAACTAAATCCATGAACTTTACGAATATAGGCAGGTCTCAGTGCTTCTGGTAGTTATACCCACCAAGACCCGATATATACACTGTAAAATAGTCCGTAGAATACACTTTGCATGTTGACCAGCAATATCTACTTCTCAGTGTTCGAGACTTGCAGGTGGGCCCGTCCGAAAATTTAGCGCGGACCGTTAAGGTTGCTTTTTGGAAAGTTGCCGGGCCAGTCTCCGCAGCGCCCATCTTTTTTCTCCGGCCCCTCTTGGATTCTCAGATCCCTTCACCATGCAATAGTTGGAGGCTCATCACTGGAATGGACTTGAAAAACCTCTCCAGCAATTGGAAGAAACTCCAGGGGACGCTTAAAAAGGACAGCGTCTCCACCACGAAACGGAAACCCTCAGATCGCGAGACGGAGAATGGTGTGGTAAAGAAGAGGAAAAGAGAGACTGTCGACGGACAACAAAAACCTGAGCGCAAACCGGTCTCGGCCAAGAGAAAAAGAATGTCTACAAACGGTACTGATGGCGGCGAGAATGGCGCTGAGCAGCCTACGAAGAAGTCGACGTCTCGGAGGAATTCTACGGTCACTGTTGCGGAATCAAAGCCGAAGATTAATGAAGGCCGTTCACCTACGTGAGTACACCTTTGCTGCCGATTTTGCGAAAAGTCATTACTCTGAATAACTACTAACGTCCTATTAGCGCGGAACTAGGAAAATATGTTGCGATGGATTGCGAAATGGTGGGCGTTGGCCCCAATCCCGATCACGACTCCGCTCTCGCGCGAGTCAGTATCGTCAACTTCAACGGTGAACAAATATACGACTCCTACGTGAGACCCAAAGAGATGGTTACGGACTGGCGGACGCATGTCAGCGGTATCCTTCCGAAGCATATGGTGGAGGCGCGAACACTCGAACAGGTGCAGAAAGACGTTATCAATATCCTCGATGGGCGAATACTCGTGGGACATGCGGTCAGTAACGACTTGGACGCTCTTCTTCTCAGCCACCCCAAGCGCGACATCAGAGACACCAGCAAACATGCCCCATACAGAAAGATTGCTGGCGGTGGCTCCCCTAGGTTGAAGATGTTGGCTTCGGAGTTCCTTGGATTGGAAATCCAGGATGGCGCGCATTCCAGTGTGGAGGATGCTAGGGCTACGATGCTCCTGTACCGGCGGGACAAGGATACATTCGAGCGGGAACATCTTAAGAAGTGGCCTGTGCGAGTAGTGGTCGAAAAGAAAGACCAAGACGATGATCAGAAGAAGAAGAAAAAGAAGAAGAAGAAGACCCGCAAGAGGTGATTTTGGATGCAATGGCTGGTTCTGTTCGATATACCCCAAGTTCATGAAGTTGAAGGTTATCCATAGAGAAGTTTAGTAAATAGAATATAGACAAGCATTATACCAAACTACTTAAATTGTAGAGATGTGCCTCGTAACACTTGTATATCAGTTAAGGACATGCCGCAATCAATGACCCCCCGCCAGTTGGTACTAAAGCGGACCGCGGAATTAACCGCCCTTTTCGCGACTACGCGTCGCGTTTGCTCAATTATCCTTGCCGACATCATTCCGAACATCTTTAGTACAATTGTCTACTCAACAGAACGAAATACGCAGATTTTCGAACTCTACATTGCTTAGACTGCATTACACGCAATTCCGTTTGACACACTTCAATATGTTCGCCATCCAACCCGCCCAGAACTCTTCCAACGAGACATCAACCGATAAATTCACTCCGAACATTCTGCCCTGTCGCATCCACCACGATGGCCCCGTTGACACGCTAGGTCGCTACTGGACGCCTACCACTGATGAGAAAGGTATAGACTAACTGCTTCGCGCCCGGCAATTCTCAACAAATGCTCATAGATCACAGATCGGAACCTGCAGACAGCCTACTTCCGCGGCCGCAAGCTAAGGGGTCGCCGAGTCGCAATCCCTGAAGGCTACGAGGGTGAGACCTACTTCAGGACATCAAATTTTGACAGTTCATTAATCTTATCGATTTAGGTGTCATTGCAACCCCCACAGACCGGACGATGCCTGCTACCCGTACGAGCGCCGACGTCGAGGTCGAGGAAGTCACACCAGAAGAGCCCGTGAAGATCCTTGAGAAGCAAGGCACCTTTGACGAATATGTGGTCTGGGGACATGAGTTTGTGCCTGCGGCAGATGAGACCTTTGTTAAGGGAGTGGAGGAGTGGATTAAGCTGGCTGAAGTGGTAGGTCGATATTCTTATAAGGGTTGTCCTCAGGCTAATGCAGTGTAGATGCATACGACTCCTGACAGTGAAAAGCAATCGTCTACTTGAGGGAAGGCTTACGGTGAACAATCTCATTCAAAACGAGGGCACATATTTGTGTCCGCGGGCTGGATGGGTTCCTTGACTAACCCTGTCAACACATGAGCAAAGCCCCCTATTCGATGCGTTCCTATCGCCATACACGAAGTCACACCACCGACCTACTGCAATCAGCCATATATGGACAAGGACTATGCTAGAGCCGTGGCGCTAGCGGCATGCCAAAGGTGGAAGGGACGTCCAAGCTCCGAGTCGCTTTATGCAGACTGCGATCTTGCCGGAAGGCTACGATTCAAGGACAGGAAATGGAGCACCAGGCTAGCTGCGCATGACTAGAGATACCCAACGGAAGAAGTTCTGTAACCACAACCATCTAGATAGCTGCTAGAGCCAAGCCAATACCACGATCAATCCGATAGAGATTCCATATAGATAAGCCTGACCGCCCTCAAGATTCTGCCGCCAGAACAAATATCTGGGGTAGGGTCAACGCTTTACAACAACTTCTATAGACACCCCTAATCTTCAACAGGCCCCTCACAATGTCCACTAACGATGCGAAGGTCTCGCCGGAGGCGCTCATCTCGAAATTCGAGGTGAGCAGACTTCTCAAACAAGGCAAGCAACCCTACCACCAGCCAGCCAGCCCCTCCATCACCCCTCCCTGCACATCCAGACAAGACCACTCTAAGCAACACGACTAACCCAACCCCCAAAGACCAAAGTGGCCGCCGCATCGCTATCCTGGGTAATATCGACAACCAGCAAGGCATTCTAATCGCCGAACGTGCCGCCTTTGCAACCGAAACTCCTGAAGCCCTCCAAGCCTTCCACGCCGCCATCACCGATGTCAACAATCTCGGCGACAACGACATTTACCGATGGTATCTAGCCTCTTCGCACTCCGAACCTGGAAGCCAACAGCCCCCGGACCTCAAGATCAACCTCATCTGGCCCTGCACGGAGTCACACATCAAGAAATACTCGGAGCAGGTTGTGCGCATGGTCACCGAGACACCGGAGATCTACCGGGACTCTATCCGTCCGTATGTGAGCGCGAAGCGTGAGGAAGGACGACTGAACTGGGTATTTAATATTCTTGAGGGTCGCACGGAGCAAGAGGACGTGATTCTTCGGGAGAAGGGACCTGATGGAACTGAGGAGGGAGGGTTCTTGGTGTTGCCGGATCTGAACTGGGATCGGAAGACGATGGGGTCATTGCATTTGCTGGCGCTGGTTATGAGGAGGGATATTTGGTCTTTGAGGGATCTGAAGAAGAAGCATATCCCTTGGCTGAAGTATCTGAGGGAGAGGCTGTTGGAGGAGACGGTTAGGGTGTATCCCCAGTTGGAGACGGATCAGCTGAAGCTTTATGTGCATTGTAAGTTTCCTTTCCTTTCTGGTGCTTTGCGCGTTGAGGTGTGTTTTACTGATGTGCATGTGCTGTATAGATCAGCCGACGTATTATCATTTCCATGTGCATGTCGTCAATGTCATGCTCGAGGCGGGTGCAACTCAGGCGACAGGAAAGGCGTTCGGGTTGGAGAACATCATCTCTCAACTGGAGACACTGGATGGAGACGGAGAAACTGGAATGGCGGATGTCAGCTTGACTTATTTCCTGGGCGAAGCCAGTGAACTCTGGTCGAATGTATTTGGGCCTTTGAAGCGGGGAGAGAAGCCGCTGCCGAATTGATAGAGTATACTAGACTCTAGAAAGTGATGAGTTACGATGCTACACCAATTACTCTTTTTGTAAACCCCATTAAACCAAGCATATATTTAAGTAGCGCTGTAAGCAAGCACGTACTTCCATTGTTGACGTAAATCTAATCTATAGACTACTTACTATATCGGAGCGGAACTAACTTTCCCTCGATTCGACCCCGCAACACCACCAACGACGTCAACCCCTCACGGCGCCGCCACACATCGCAAACTTTCCTACACATCTCTCACCCCTCACACAGTCAACATTTCCTCTTCTCAACAGCAAACCTCACTACTACATACAATCCACACATCCTCAAAATGGCCGACACAGCCGACGCCCCCCAAAGCAACAAGGCCTTCGTGCCCCTCGGTACCTCCCCTCCCCCATCACAACCACACCACACCACCCCAGCTAACACAAAATACCCAGAAAACAACCCCGAAGTAATGACCCACCTCGTCCGCCAACTCGGCCTCTCCCCCACCCTAGGCTTCACAGACGTCTGGTCAATCGACAGCCCAGACCTCCTCGCCTTCATCCCCCGCCCGTCCTACGCCCTCCTCCTCGTCTTCCCCGTCTCCGCAGCCTACGAAGCAACCCGACGTTTAGAAGACGCGCCCCTCCCCGAATACACGGGCTCCGGGGCCAACGAACCCGTAATGTGGTTCAAGCAAACGATCCGCAACGCGTGCGGTCTCATCGGGCTCCTGCACGCCGTATCGAACGGCACGCCGCGGAAGCACATCACCCCCGGCTCGGACCTAGATAACCTGCTGAAAGAAGCGGAGGGGCTGGGGCCGATCCAGCGTGCGGATCTGTTGTACGAGAGTAAGGCGTTGGAGAGTGCGCATGCGGATGCGGCGAAATTGGGGGATACGGATGCGCCGGCGGCGGAGGACTCGGTGGATTTGCATTTCGTGGCGTTTGTGAAGGGCGAGGACGGCACGCTTTGGGAGTTGGATGGGCGGAGGAAGGGACCGTTGGTTAGGGGGGTGCTTGGGGAGGAGGAGGATGCGTTGAGTGAGAGGGCGTTGCAGTTGGGGGTTAGGAGGTTTTTGGAGGTGGAGAAGGGGAGTGGGAGTGGGGAGGGGGATTTGAGGTTTAGTCTGGTTAGTTTGGGGGAGGTTTTTGATTGAGGGGGGTTAGTTGGTGAGGTGGATGTATGTGGTTGTTGTATACCCGATTACCATTATCTAGTATGGTAGATGATATTAGCGATGGTTGTGGCTGTTGTATGAGTATATCAAGCTCACATTCACGTATCTTTATCTTCTTCCCTATCAATCAATCAACCCACCATTCCTCAGAATTGAACTTCAGAACATCATCCCCACAAGCCCACCACCCAGCAGTCAGATTGCGTGCAAAGACCTCCAAAGCAGCATACGGCACACAACCCCCTGCCTCCTCACCAGAGTTAAAGAACATCCTCTCAAACAGCTCCTTCAAATTCGGCTTCCGAGAATGCACATCCGGAACAGCAGCAATAACCCTTCTCACAATACCCCCATCCCCATGCCCATCCCCACAAGCACTCTGCACTCTACCAATAACAAGAACCTCATACGGCTTCCTCCACAACCCACCCACCTCCACAATCGGCCTCCCATCCATCGTAACCTTGCACCAAACCCACTCCTCACAGACCTCAAGCCCAGCACCCCGAATAGCCTCATAGGCTGTTTTCCGCGCCTTCGCGGAATTAGTAATCCAGATGGCTGCTACGGGGCCCTTAGCAACTGCACTAGTGCCGTCTTCTCTGTTGTCGAAGGCATCATACTGTAAATACCCCCGTAAGACACCACATATACGTTCCGTGAGCAAATCCCAGCCTTTATAGAACTGCGTTTGATAATGCCCACTGCGCCGCACGGAGCGGTTCGTCCATGGTGGGTCGAGGAGGATTAGATTGAATTTTTGGTCGTGTGGTAGACCGGGGAGTAATGGCTGTGATGATGAATTGTGGATAGGTTCGGAGATGGGGATGGTGCAGCGGAGGAAGTAGGATGATGGGGGGATGTGGAAGGAGTGATGGCTGTAGTTTGTGCTGCCATTATTTGATGCCTCTGTTGTTGATGTTGATTGACAGCGTATCTTCACTGTAGCTGGCTCGATAGAGGTGTTTTTGACCAGGTTATTGGAAAGCTCTGAGATGGATGCGAAGGTGTTTTCTCCAGGTGATAGAATCAATGGAGGATCGTTGCGAGTAGGAGGTCTATTGAAGTGGATAGAGCCAGACTCTGAATTCAGACATGAACATGAACATGTGGTATTGCTGCGTTGCCGTTTCCTCTTCTTTGATGGTGGGATCTGTTCACTCTGGGCTGGGTCTTCTGGACTGCCTGGCGCATCGTTTTTTATGAGACTGCGAGGCAGGCACCACTCTTGAAATTTATTTTCAAGTGCTCCTTTGAGCTCCGCCAGCTTCTCAACCACTAGCGGCTCGATGGTCTCGGAGTGATATTGCCTCTCGGCAAGCGGGATTCTCTCTAGAACCCTCGCCCGCGCGGCCTCGGTCTTGGGCTCTGTCAAGGTTGGATAAGGTTCTCTCAAGGGGGCGGAAGATAAAAGAATCCTTTCTCCATGGTAGGATCCTCGGGTAGAAGAGGCTGGATGGGGTTGTGATGCCGGCGGCGTCTGTCCTGGAAGCGCTTGTGCCTGCGCGATGGAGCTGGGAATATCGATCACAAAGGCGGTGGCACTGGGGTTTTCATAAAGTATTGGAGACTTGATGGCCATGGTCTGCCCGGGTCAGACCGAGGGATTACTTGGAATAATGTGTGTTCTGACTTAGGGTGGCATTGTGACGGTTCGAAGGTTGGGAGAGGGAAAATGAAATTGATGGAAGGTGAGTTTTAGTGTTTGTGGTATTGGACTATATGCTAGGGACACTGGCGGCTTTCTATCGATAGCTACAACAATTATTGCTATATACCCATGGCTTAAACATTGATTACCCCTGTAACTAGTCTCTCGCTGTAAGCTTGTAATGTGTGATTCCAGCCACAACCAGTGGAGCACAGCTCAGTGGCTAATACAGCCAGACTCATCATCATGCAAACGCAGGCCATCGGTTGCATCCGCTTGGCTAGACCATCCACTCCTTGAGTAACCGAATAATAAGAATGAACAATACCATCTGTTCTCATATCCAACAGAATAATAGCAAAGAAAACATATAACCAAGCCACAAGGGGCAGAAATCACTTAAATGCTTATTGACATGACAAAGGCAACACCACTATGCTCTCAAATGGACAAAAATTCACAACACTTTTTTCTCATCTCGTTCCTCCTTCCTCCGTTTCCAAGACGATCCAGCGTCGGTCTAGGTGTGACAAGGGTCATTTCGTTATAGCCATACTACTCTCTGTATCCCGGAAATCGAAAAAAAGGGTAAGGGCAAAACTTTATACATCAGGTTGAAGTCAATGGCGAATTAAAGAGTTATAAAAAAGCCTCAATGCTGGAGATCAATCCGCATTAGCGTCGGTCGCCCAGGCAAGCCGTAGGCTCTCACATATGCTGGGGATGACTCACACGGCCACGTCGTCCACCCGCAGACTGTGTCTGAGCTGGCTGCGCTTGGGAATAGAACTGAGTAGGATACTGATACATCTGAGCAGAGTTCGTAACAGGGCTGAATTGCTGGGGGGCAAAAGTCGGTTGGTTCATCATAGGGTTGGAGTTCATCTGGCCAGGACCGCCAGCCAAGGGCACTCCCGGGGTCTGCAGAGCCCGAAGACTGTCAGCCGAAGGTGCTCCAGCCGGGTATCCAAAGCTGGAATTTCCGAGGCTTGGGTATAGTCCCGAGGGAGAGAGGCCCCGGGACTGTGCAGCTAGGTAGGCCTGATACTGCAGTTGTTGCTGGGTCAGAGGCGCCAAGGGCTCCTGGCCGAAGCCGGTACCATTAACACCAACTCCACCAACCCCGTTAAGAGGATTGAGACCACCAGCAGAACCAATGCTGTTCATTCCATTGATACTGTATGGATCAAAAGGAGCGGGGTTGGGCTGCTGCTCGGAGGCAACGGGCCTGGTCGCATCCAGACCTGGGCCTAGCATGGTAGGAAACTGCGCACCATATTGACGTTCCATGGACTGCTGGGAGCCGTAGTTTGACGCCGCCTGCCGGGAGGTTGGGCGATGCTGTTGCTTGTCCGAGTTGGAAACATGATCACGTCCATGATGATTGTCGCGAGCACCTCCCCGAGATGACAAGCCAACTTCGTCCATCAAACGCTTGTAGCCTTGACTGGGAGTTGCCTTCAGCTTAGTGAGAACCTTGGAGACGTTCTTCACCACTTCGGCGCGCATAGACTCATCAAAGAAAGGTGTGGTAAGAACCTTAAAGATCAGTGTCGCGCCCGATGTCTGGTCGCTCAAGATCTTCTCCAGTACCTCGTCGCCCGGGCTGAAAAAGAGAGCCTTCAACACTATCTCACGGGCATCTGGCTCGTTGCGCTGGTTAATCACCTTCAAGACAGTCAGGTAGGCGACCTTGTGGGTGCACAGGTGCACGAGATGAGGGACCAGGCGTGGTGCAAGCACGGTGCGACGGCGGGGGAAAGTGCAGGTATCCAAGAACCATGTCAGCAACAGAGCCCCGTTGGCATTCGTCGCAAGCTGGACGCTGTGGAGAGCAATGGCCGAGGCAAGCATGCGTTGCTGGTCCTTCGAGGCGTGGTGGCTTTCAAGGCATGCTCGCATGGCCCGAGCACCGAAGCGGCCCTGGGCGATCTCCCACATCCGACTGAGCATCGTCTCGAAGATGAAATCATTGAATGGTGCGCCAAAACGCAGGCAGCACTGGAGAACATAGTTGCCGTACTGGTCAAGGAATAACGGAACGGTGTATGGCCTCAGAGCATCAACAATCATCTGCATCTGGTTCGGAGTCTTGGCCACATCAATGATCTTCTGTGCGGCCCAGGTTCCGTTCTTGTGGACACCAATTTCAGCAAGGTGAGGCGCAATGGGTCCGAGCATCTGCTCCTTGGTGGATTCCGAGCAGAACTCGAAGAGCTTCTGGACGACAGTGTTTCCGAGATAATCCGACGCGAGCTCTGCGATTTCCGGCAGCATCGCAACGGCAGTTTCCTCAATCTCCTGGACTGAGCAAGCTCCATTATCGATCCTCTTGCGGATATCACGGAGCCGCGGTGCGTCGAACATCCTAGTTTGGCTGGGCTCGGCGATCGGGGGAATCTCATCTTCAAATGCATCAAAGGCAATTGCGCGATGGATGCTAGCGCTGATATTGTGAGCATCGTCTTCCGTGGCCCCGAACTCGGTGACGATTTGTGCCATTTCCGGCTGCAGCTCGGGAAGAGAAGGTATATGCGGAATGCTGGTGCCGCTCTCCGGTCTCACAATACCATCAGGTCCGTTCATGCTTGGATCAGGAGTCGGAGAAGACTGAGCTCCATTGACACCGGGCGTGCCAGAAGCAGAGGTGCCAGGAACTTTAGCATATCCGATCCGGACAGGGCCAGCGCCGGGGAAAATCTCCTTTCCGTTGAGAAGTGACTTGGCCTGAATGGCACTCTCAATGCGCTCATAGTTGACAAAGCCACAGTTCTTGTGGGTCAGAACGCGAGTAGACTCGATTTTGCCGTACAGGCTGAAGATCGCCTCCAAAGACGTGACCGTGGTGGAGACAGGAATGCTGCCAATCCAGAGAGCACGAGTAGGGCCATCCTGATTGTTCTCGTCTGCCAAGTCTCCCGTTTGCCGCATTCCCACGTTAGGCGCACCACTTCCACCAAGATGCATGAGCTGAACAGCTTCCGACAGCTCATCGTATTCTCCGCCTTCCGCGATGTTGAGGTCAGCGGCGCTAAAGCTGTTCTCGAGACGCGAAGGAGTAGCGAGGTAATTGCGGATTGACGAGCGCTGGGGAGGGGCCTCCAAAATTCCAGCCGTCCTGGCACGAGGTCGGCTGGCAGATGCGTGGTTGGCGAATGCCTGTACAGCAAGGTTGTGCTGATGAATCTGAGCCTGGGTTGCGGCCAACTGGGCTGCTGTTGCAGCCGCAGAAGGAGTAACGGTGCCAGAGGGAAGTTGCGAGTAGCGGCTCTCATACTCCAGGTCCTCGTCATCAGCATACTTCTCTTTCGCGTTCACCGAATACGATCGGATACGGCTGTTATTCTTCATCATGGCCAGTTCCGCCAGCAAAGGGGGCAAAGAAGACTGTTGTTGTTGCTGCTGCTGCTGTTGCTGTTGCTGCTGCTGTTGAAGGAGCATATTGACATCAGGCCGCACAAGCGTAGCTCGTGCCTGTTGCGGTGTCTCCGCCAAGCCCAAGTAGTCTAGCGTTTTCACATCGGTATCCGCAAGCCCGTCCCTTGAGAATGACGACTGGCTGGGAGAGGCAGGTCCTTCAGAAGAGCGAATGCTTGTCAGTGTTGTCGCGCGCTCACGTCCGGTTGCCCAGCTAGTAGAGAACAAGGACGGTCCGAATGGACCAGAAGAACCCAAAAAGTTTGCTCTCTGGGGCATAGAGCCTGCTCGGAGACGCGAAAGAGATCCCGCGCTGCTCCCACCAGGGGCAGTTGCGGTCTTTGCGCCTGTGTCGATACCGGAAACGCCGGATGGGCGGAAAGGGCTAGTTGACGGCGTAGGGCGGGAGGTCTGAGGCATATATGGTTGTTGAAGATTCACCTCATTCAATGCACCGACGGGCGAAAATCTGGAAGGAACAGTCCCAGCTCTTGCTCTCCGGCCAGGGCTATTGATCGAGCCGCTGGAGGTAGGCACCAGATCTGGGAATCCTTCTTGGCTTGGGGACTCCGGGATGTTCTCGCGAAGAGGGGTGGAATGACCGCTAGTCGGCGGGCCCCAGATACTGGGCGAAACGCCTTCCTCTGCCTGGATCTCTCGCGCTCTAATGTAGGGGGGAAAAAACAGGCATTAGTCTGCGAGAAACGAAATAAGCGCATTGAGATAACTAGGGTGCTTACCGTTTAGAGTACAAGCGAGCCCCAAGTTCATGAGAAGGGGATCCAGCCCCTAGCCTCGCGCCGCCAATTGCGCCTGCGGCTCCATTCAGACCATTCGACGGGCCGAACGGCGACTTGATGGCAGCAGATCCAGAGAGATCACTGGGAGAGCTACGCCCTGTGCTAGTTCCCGACATTGGTTGAGTGGTCGGAATGTAATTGAGGTTCATATGACCATCCGGTCGTGAAACAGGGAGCATTATGAATTATTTCCCTCCGCCTCAAACGAAGGCGGACACCGGACACCTTGTGTATGAATACAAGTAATGATATGCAGTTGTCGGATCGGTAAAGATGCTGCTCAATCGGAGGATTGTCTCGCGAGGGTCATGTGTCAGTTCAGTGTGTTGAGAACCAAACGTCGATAATTGAGAGCCGATGCCAATGGGGAGCACCGGAGCAATCAAGGCTGAAACGATTGATCAATGAACGTAAAGTTCGACGCTCGAGGAAGCCAGCGTTCTGTGCGTCCAGCCGGTGTGTGGATGTGCTCGTGGCGGGGTTGACGGAGGACTGGGTCCGAAAGAATACGTAAGCTTGAACAAGCACGGATGCTCAGGAAATAGGAGAGACAGCGAGATCGATGAAGTAGTTGTCAATAGTTGTCCGTTAAGCGTAAGGCCCAGTCAGCTTTGTCACCGTGGGTAGTAAAGATAATCTTTGGACTAGTGGCCAGATTCGATTGCCACGATCCACCGCAGTGATTAGGTCCCGAGTGTTCAAAAATATCGCTAACCCGCAAGGACCCGCTCGAAATGACCGCAAGGACACGAGGAGATTGAATGGGAAAAATGTCGAGCGAGGGGGTGGGAAGAGCGAAAGAAAGGAACGCGGAGGTCGTTGATGTACGGGGGTGGTGGTGGGTGGAAGGGAAGCCGAAAAGGGTCGCTGGACTCTTTTAGGGTGGCTGGAATAAATTGCGCGGCTTCGGGCAGAAGCCAGAAAAAGATACAAGAATGGAAAAGACCGACGATGGGACGATACTAAAAGGGATACTGAATTGAAGGATTACTCAAAAGAGAAGAGATTGGGGAGGGAAAAAGGGAAGGGGAGGTAAAATGGGAGAGTAAGACAGGAAAGGGGTGCATGAAAGGAGGAAGCGTAAGAAGGAAGAATAGATGGCGGTGGATGTTTGGTGAAGAAGGAAGAGAGTAGAGCTGCTGCACCGGCGCGGAGGGAAAAGGTAAAAGGTGGAAAAGAGACTTCGAGTAGAGAGAAGGAGGAAGGCGGTTAGTTTACTCAGTTGGGGAGCTCAGGTTTGCCGGATCCCGGGGGGGGCATGTCATATCCACTCGTCTGGTTGGCCGGTCGGGTTCACCCATTCCCTACTTATTTTTTTTTTTATTACTCGAGAAGTGTGCCTGTGAAGTGCATGAAAATAAAAAAAAAAAAAAATAATTGTCTTAATTTTCTGACTCTTATGGTCTTTTCTTATATTGGTGAAGGATCCTTCCCTGTTCATCCTTCATCCCCATCTTCATCCCTTGGTGTGCTCGTGCCCACTGCCCAGCTGGCGATCAACCATTATTTCCTGCTGCTTCTGCTCGAACCCCCGGGGGAAACAGAGAGGGTCAGGCCTGTTCGTTCGGTTCATCGATCGATCCCCCTCCTAATTCCGATTTTCGAGAAGCTCCTAAATAGCGCATTTTCCACCCTCAGCCTTCCACAATTCCATGATCGGCTCTCTTCGCAATAGTCTTTTGTCAGCGATAATTGATAATTATCGGTATACTTCCATAGTGCTTACTACATCGTTCAATATTTCGTCTTATAGATCACGTAGATGTAAAAATTGCTCAGTAATAATATTATTTTATGGTCTTGCTCTCACCGAATACTGAGTAGAGTTCCCACCTGATTTCGCTCACTAGATGGGTGTACAATTCTAAAAGCGGAAAGAGATCAGGCCCGGGTGGAGTCGATGCTTTTGGATAGCATCAACAGTTAATGACCGACAGCCTTACAAGACAACTTTCTTGGTTTTGAAATGTTCAATAATTCAGTTTCACTTCTGTATATCACTGTGGATGACAGTTTATTCGGGACTAAGGTCACAGTGCAGAGCTAAGAGGTAGACTACAATTTGAAACCAAGATGAATCCATATGTATTACTGCGGCACCTCTTGTCTACACCCAATCCGGATCAAACCTTCACGCATACGGCAATGAAAAGCGTACCAATGGCCTTTTCGACATCCTTGTCGAAGCTGAAACGGGGGAGGGATGCGACCCAGTTCTGGGTGATTGGCACTCTGAAACGTCCTAAGACCCCGCATTCCACCGTCCGTCATGTGTTTTGACATTGATCACCTCTCTTCTTTCCTCCCTCGATTGTGGCAATGAGTAAGTATGTCTATCGGATGACCTGCCTTTTCATGATGTTAAATGGATCGGCGCATAGCTGGAAAGGCTGTTCGATTGATTACTCCCTTGCCGGTTTCTTTCCCAAAGAAATTTACTGTCAGCTTTACTTATACTCGAACTTAACGGAGCCACATCTGTCATGATTACGGAATATATATCGGGTACTACGGAGTACTGCAGTAGATACTAAACCTGGAGCAAACATGTCAAATCCCTCTCGTGGGTTCAATGTAATCCATAACGCAAGGGATGAAGACATTCTGTTGTGAAGGGATGGATATCTCAAGTGGAATCTTTCAAGATGTGAAGTCATCGGCGGAACTCTTATGCAGGAACGCTGCCTGTAGTCTGTACGACGGAGTACTTCCTAAAGTAAACCCTGCCACATCCCTTGAGGATCCGTCATGACATACAGCAAGCTAATCAACCATGGCGGTAAGACAGTTAGTTATGCGGGGGCCAGGCTAAAGGCTACTATGGATATATGGTTTTCACTTTTCTTATTTCAAGCCAATATTCCTGCAGCTACTGTGACTTACAGGAACTTGTGCAACGCGGTACCTGACCCAGAGTATTCTCGGGTCGGGCTGGATGCTTGCGGTCCCCTGCCCGGAAGACTCGGGATGCCCCTCATGCTATATCGTATCAGGTAGGTTGGATTTATACGCCCATACAAAATTTCCTGCTATGTGAATTAGGGATTATTCCATCTCAATTATTGGGGTGACATCCGGGTTCTGAATCCCATTCATCACATATATAAATCACGTGACCTAACATATAATACACCTGAGGCATCAACTTACCACCCGCCACTGCCCTCCGCTGTATCTGCAATGATTTCCGGCACCGCCTTGCCAGAGCTCCGGTGCAACAATTAAGTCTCCAATAATTTGGGCTCAACTCTTTTTTTGCTCCCTTTTGCTCTCCACACATTATTGATATTTGAGGATTAACTTTCTTACGTGATTCTTTTAGAATGAAATAAATGAACAATTTTACCACAAAGTATCACGCTTGGCCGATCTCATACGCGCCCGACCGGACTCGCGTTTTATCGTGATTTTACGGTCGGCTTCCGATAAACGATTAATGTTCCTCACTTGCCGACTTTGAATCAACAACTGTCCTCACGAACAATGGCAGATGATCATGAAAGCCCCTCCTCAGTGGAGGAGGCGCCGGTTGAGTCCCTCATTCAGGGGCGTGCGAAGCGAAGCACAGCCGGCCTTCATATGTCAGCCCTCCTGGACGCCGCCGCAGACGATGACCTTGCGCTCTTGTTCGAGGAAGTGGAGGATGACAACGAGTTTGCGATGGATGTGGAGGAAGAAGGGGGCGAAGAGGATGATATGCGCTTTGAGTCTTCCTCGGATGATGAGGATGATCAAGGACCCGAGTCTCGAGCTGACGACATGGAGGGGGAGCAACAGATACAGAAGGAGGAGCGACAAGAGAAGAAGAAAAAGAGAGCTCGAGAAGACCTTCGATTCAAGATAGCCAGCAAGAAGGTCAAAATCGATCCTACTGCTGTGTCTACAGTGCCTGCTCCTCGCCCTAAAAAGAAGTCGGAACGTATCTCATGGATCCCTACGCCGGAGGAAGGGCCCACGCGATCATCCTCTCGTCGCCAGACTATGCAGAACAAGGAACTCACGCATGCACGCCTGAAGGACAGCGAAGAAAAGCGCATCCGTCTCATCGCCACCATGGAGGAAGCAGCTAAAAGGAAGGCCCAGTTCAAACCGAAGGAGATGACGCAAGCCGAGCGTCTTGCAGAAGCAGAAAGGGTGGAGAGGCATAACAGCAAGAGTCTAAATCGATGGGAGGAAATGGAAAAAAGGAAGGCTGAAGAAAGACGTGCGAAAATTGAAGCCCTTCAGAACCGCCGCCTTGAAGGGCCAGTCATGTCGTACTGGAGCGGCATAGCAACCTGGGTTAATGGTCGCTTAACGCGCATTGGCAAAGTTGACGTTACGGCCAAACCAGAGAAGGAGGATACCACACGCAAGAAAAGCAAGAAGACGGACAAAGAAAACAAAAATGTGATAGAGCAAAAACCGACCGAGGATCCCACTGTTGCTGGTTCTGCCACGTCGCAAACAGCCCCTCCTCCCACCCAGAATGAGGGCTCTACGCTACCACAAACACCCGGCGATGCAGAACCTGCAAAGCCGAACCAAGACCTTGAACAGCAGCAAACAAAGTCTGAGCCCACCCAGACCAATGGCGCAATATCGCAAGAGAAACCCGCTGATACACCAGTGGAGGCACCCACTGCTACGCCAAAGGAAGCACCCACCGATACGCCAATGGAGGAACCCACCGATACGCCAATGGAGGAATCCACCGATACGCCAATGGAGGAATCCACCCCCTCTCATGTGAACACAGAGGCTACTGCTGCTGCCCCTACTCCGGCTGCTGCTGCTGCTGATCCTGTGCAGCCTGCCACAGATGCAGTTAACGACGAGTCGGCTACAGAAGCAGCACCAGACTCTGGTTCATCAAAAATTGAAGATGAAAAGAAAGAGGAAGCCACCGAGGCCAAGGCTCCAGATGCAGCTCCGGAGGAGAGCAAGTCAGATGATAAGCCAGATGTACAACAAAAAGACGACGCTGTACACGCAGCCGAAGCTCAACAGCCTACGTCGCAGGAGTCTGGCGAGAAGCCTACGTTAGACTCCGAAAAGCAGCCTGACCAAGATCCACCAACTGCGGCCGCAAAGTCCGATGATGCATCGAAGGAAACAGCTCCTGAACCAACCACAGCCGCTGAACCTGTGTCTGAACCTGCCACGGTGCAGCAGGAGCTATCCCCTACCACAGTACCAGATGCAAATGCCGCCCCTTCGCAGACTAACCCGCAGAAGGAGACGCCCAATCCAGCACAACCGGGCCAGGAGGCTCCGGAGGTGCATACGGACCAGCCAGCTGTTGCGAATGGGGAAACCCCACAACCGCAAGTTCCAGAGGTACCTCAGGTTGTCGAGCAAACAGGACGAACCCTTACGGTGTTGGAGAACTTTGATGACAAGACCGCCCAAAGCCGCGAGTTTAGTATCTACTTCAACGCCAAAAAACCCCCTAGGCTAACCAGTATGCAATGCACCTATTCCCCCATTGCATGCACGAACACATTGGACATGCTAACACCGCAAAATAGAAATCTCTTCATCCCTCTGCGTTATTACATCACTACCCTCGCGCTATCGGGATCCCGAAACCTCCCTGCCCTTCGCAAACTCACATGCTTACAACGAGATCCGACACACGGTGGCACAAAAGTATAGTTGGAGTCCCATGCTGGGATGCTACGTTGGACCTGTCGGAGTCGCTGCGCGAGGAGTACCAGCGCGGTTCCTCGGCGGTCCTGAAGCAAAAGAAGAAACTAAAGAGAGCGGAAAGGACGACAAAGCCGCTAGCAACGAGGCCACCACCACTACTAGTGACAAGACAGAAAAAGAGAAAGAGAACGAAGCAAAGACTTCCGCCGCGGAGGCACCTGCTCCATCTACATCCGGCCCTTCAGCTGCAGCCGCACCCGCGTCCGCATCAACACCCACACCCACACCCGTTGCGGCTACCGCGGGCGATCCGATGGATGTCGATAAATGATTTCCCTCTCCCATTCCAGGTCTGACCTGGAAAAAGAAGGAGTGGTTGCTATTATGTTGCACCGGCGTGTTCATGTTCCTATGCCCAAGATACCCACTATTACATCTACACCATCAACTCTAATCACACGTCTACAAATATATCATACGTAGTATCAAAGATGAACAGTAGCGTAATTCAAAATTCATTCATGCCACTAACTATCTATCTACCTACTACCGAACTCATGCAGCATGCACAACATACCGGGTCACACCTCCAACAATTAAAGCAACGAACTCACAGCCCCACGGTTTAAAATAAGTACCTCAAAAAAAAAAAAAAAAAAAAAAAAAAGTAACCAACCAATCACAGCATACAGTAGCCAGCTAAATTTGCAAACCAGCCCAAAACGTCCGTGCCCAATGGCACGCGACATATTAAATGATACAGTACTTACATCATTTACATACTTATTCCACAGCGAAACGAACGCATTATCAGGGATATGTGAGACGCCCATTGGCACGGGGCATATATCACGGTGACCTACTTAGTAGTCTCATACTTATGCTCCTGCGCCATGGCGCAAATGCAAAGGATTGTGGCCCACTCATAATATGACATTTCATATGTATGTATAAGTCGCTAGATCCGAGCTGTAGAGAGTATGGTAACCAGGGAAACTTGTATTAATCTGACAAATAGTAGTCAAACAGACTAGGAAAAAGTCACTGTTTTTTCCCCTCTTGCTTGCTTGCAGTCAGGTCAACGAGGACTATGGATCTGAATGTTACTTCGTTTATCAATTATGGAAAGTGCCGGGGGGAGGTTGGTTGTTGTACTTTACTTACTTACTGACTGACTGACTGCTGGGAAGTGGTTGACGAGATAGGTGAGTAGTACTAGGTGGGTGCTAGTACATACTACATTGGATGTCACAGTGATTGTGTGGCATGGTTGTGTTACGGCTTATATACATAGTAATAAAACAAAGCTGGTAGGTAGTTACTAGTAAAGAGAGACAGGAAGGCTAGTCTGTTCTGGGAATAAATGGGTAACTGCTTACAATGCTGTGGTGTCAGATTGGTTGTAATATTTGGTACCGGAATAATTCATGCGTAAATTAACCCGTCACAGTATGGTATTACTGCTTTGCTTGAGACTAGTAGGGTAGTATGAACAGTTAAACAGAAACAAACAAAACTGAATAAAGACATTTGGTTGTCATTTCCAACTATTTGATTCCTATACTTCTCAGACCTAACCAGATTTAAATACCCGGTTAACTGTCAGATCAATCATCCCCTAACAAGCAACCTGATACCCTTACTCCCCTCCTTCGTAGCGGGGATGAACATATCAGCCGCAAAATCCACATCGTCATTGGACGTTTCAAACAGCTCCAGCATCCCTCCTTTCCCACCCGTCTCATCCCCCGTGCCGCCATACAGTCTAAAGATCCTCGAGATGCAAATATAAAGTTCCGCATAGGCCAAATTGATACCTACACATTGTCTCGAGCCCTTGGTGAAAGACACGAGATACTTGTTCAGTCTTTTCCCCTCTTTGTCGGCCTCGATCCATCGTTCTGGACGGAATTTGCTTGGCTCCGGAAATATAGCGGGGTCATTATGCACGAAAACAGAGTTCATATTCATGGGTGTTCCTGGCGGAATCACCCAATCCTTGCCGCGTTTTCCGTCGTGGAAGACCAGTGCATCGTCGGGTGAAATACGGGCAAGGCGGCCAACAACTCCATAGGATAGACGTAGACCTTCGTGTATCACAGCGGTAAGGTAGGGAAGTTGTTCTAGCACCTCGATCCCGACGGGTGCTATGGGATCAGAGATGGAAGAGACTAATTCGGCACGAAGACGAGATAGAGTGTCCGGTTGCTTCAGCAGGAAGTATGTGATAACTGATAATGCCCAGGCTGTGGTTTCAGTGCCCGCACCCACGACTATTTTAGCTTCCTGGGCAAGTCGCTCGACACTCTTCTCGGAGACAGGCAGATTTGGGTTTGCAATTAGGTCGTGGAAGATCGTGGATTGTTTCTCTCCATGGGGGACATCTGCTTCATTAATGATCTGGTGCACCTGGGCTAGATTGTCGCGAGCGAAGGACTATTGACTTCTGGTTAGCTCGCAGTTCTCTTAAACACTGACAAAGAGGTATAAGGATTTAGTAGTACCTGTTCATCCTCCAGCACGGTTGCAATGCTATCATTTATCGTGCAGTTAGCTTAAGTGTCATAGTAGCAGAGGGGCAATCAATCATACGTTGGACTAATCCACGAGACGATCCACGGCGGAACAACCTGGCCAACATGAATGAGCCAGTGGAAATGCTTCATCCAATGCACAACCTTGCTGGCAGCAAGCAGCGCCTCCTGAGCTGATGCACCAAAGTCGTCCTTTTGCAGTCGCTCACGCGACCGACTGAAAGTGTACTCCATAATTACATCTGCGACTCTGTTAGTTACTTCGCACGGAAACCCTTTTTGGGCTTTCATCATTCCGTTCATACCGTTTGTAAACGCGGCGTAGGCCATATCAATGCGAACCGGCTGGCCAGTATTCTTAAAGCCATTCAATCTCCTCAGGAGGATGTCGACCTTCCCCCATATGACGGGCTGCAAGCGTCGGACGCTTGCTTTTGAGAAGAAAGGATTCAAAGCGGACCGACGCATGCGATGTAAATCATGGCCGATAGAAGATATGGTGGAGTAGGGTGTCCCGAGCTGCTGATTGTAGTGGGAGGTTTTATTTCTCTTCTTACTCCCGGGCGCATATATTTCATCATAGAAGGCCGAGGTTTCTATATGAAGCTCCTCGGGATTGATGCGAACAATCGGACCCTATGTACTTGTCAGTAGAAGGTATGGAGGTTTTTACTCTAGAACATGCATATAGAAAGTCATACTTACATAGCGTTTATGCATATCACTGATCTTGAAGATATAACGGCCACCACATATTGCATCGTAATAGAATTCATAACTCGAGTGTGCAGTTAGCTTTCAACTATTCTCACTACAGAATCCACATGGATACGCGTAATTCGAACTTACAACCATGTCACAGCTGCCAGCGGTGGCCCCGGAAAAGCTGCAATGGGGCTCAGGTACAAACGATACACTATACAGACTACTAGGTAGGCAAGAAACACAGTTGATACCCCAGTCACGGAGAGGGGACTGAGCTCCTCGACGAAAGCCATTCTAAGTTCCAACACGTCACGAATGAAAGCCGAATCATTTGGTAGTTCTTATCAGAAAAAAATGAACAAGAAAGATGGAGGGTGGAAAAAAGTGGCACAAGATGACCGGGTGTTGGGTTAGAATTTTTGTTTCCCCCAAGTGCCTGAAAGGGTAGCTTTTCTGCACCGCTTTAAGATCGGGAGGATCGGTGACCTAGGACCAATGTTTACGACGATCGATGGATCCTGATCTTTCAGGGAGGTGGGTGTTCGTCAGGCTCTAGTGGCCAATCGAATAGTTAATCCCTGCGTACTTAGTCACTTGCCTCAAAGATAACTAACTAATTAAGTAACTACGTAGTAGTATTTGCAGGGAACTGCTAGCGCGCATACTTGTGAACAACTCCGATGCATCATCCTTTTCAGAGGATGTCCCACATACTTGAGACCCGAGAAAACCCCTATCGGAAGATAATCGAATTTGCGACGGGGCAATAGTCGCGAGCTAAAGGTCCGCATACTTGCTTTGGCGCCTAATTGACGGGAGAAACGAGCATCTTTGCCAAAAGAAGGTTGTGCAAGATCTTGGGTGGGGGCTATTGGGAGGATGCTCGGAACCAACTTCGATACAGGGAGTGGGAACGGGGAGAATAGTTCCGGCGCAGAGGTTGCTCTGAACCTTCGTAGTATGAAGTATGCGCCCATGTGGCCCGACTCCTGCCAATAATCATGCCTTGATGGAGTTTCGCGGTCCACAGGTTTGAGAGATTTTTCGAGTCAGGATCTTCCCGATTGTTTCTTTCACTCGGGACCCATACACACCGTGACAGATGAGTTCCTCTTTATCTCGCCTCAAATTTCTTTGCAGACTTGATGGAGTTCAGCTGTGCCGGTATTGGTAATACTGCACGGTACACTCGAATTGGGTAGTAGAAAGTGGAGGAGGAATCAAACAATAAACTATGAGAAAACAATAATTTTTAAGACTAGGGGAAATCTTGGAAATGATGAGACAAATAACTAGATAATGTTGGAAAATTGAAGGTCGGGCTGCTCTTAGAAAAGTCGATTTCTCTCCACAGAGCTGGAATTTGTTTTGAATACATGCATATATCCTTTGCCAACATCTCCATTGCCTCTTCAGTAACACAGAATTGCTGCCGGAGAATAATTGGAACATCTGGACGGAAGCATTTTACTCGCCCACACAATGCTAGCATATCAACAGACCCCAGTCGTCTATCCGGACAATGAACATGCGGCGAAAGACATTCCGACAAAAGCCATCCGGTCATTCGTAACAGCACTAGGGTGTGATTTTGGTCGATTCCCCGTCCCCAAAGACCCTGAATTATTCCACGCTGCTGAGAATGCTATCCACCAACATGTCAATTCCGAGCCACATCGCCAGATGCTCATCAAAAGGCTACCAGTTGGTCTAGGCGTCGCCAATTATGCATACACCACCTATCCGTTTGAAGTTCGACTATTTATCGGGATGTACACCACCCTATTCACATACATTGATGACGCAGAACCCCCGGATCTGATATCTAAACTGGAACGTTTTGCCATGAACTTCGGCCTTGGTGCCTCACATTCAGACCCAAACCTTGACTACATGGCATACCTACTATCTGTGGAATTGCCAAAGCTGTGGGGCCCATTCACATCCTCATGCATAACCAAGGCAACAATGGACCTGATATCTGGCTGTATGCTTGAAAGTTACTTTCCCTCCGGCTTTGATCATCTAGCTCGCGGGTTCCCCTCATACCTGCGCAACAAAACAGGTGCTTCGGAGGTGTATGCGTTCTTCATCTTTCCGGAGTCACTCTTCCCAGAGTCTGAGTTTCTTGGATCATATGTGCACACGATCGGTGGGACTATCGAGATTACCAATGCGGTCAATGATATTATATCTCATTATAAGGAGTCGGTGATAGGGAACGAGATGAACGGCCGGATTGTCAGTGAAGCTATAGTACAAAGGCGCCAGCCCGTCGATGTCCTGCTTGAGGTGTGTAGGGATGCAGGTACAATGCACGAGCATATCAAGCACAAGCTAGGGGAGGCCGATGAACGACTACTACGGGCGTATTGCTCTTTTGTTGATGGTCTGTCAGCTTTCCACATCTTGAGTGAACGCTACAAATTGTCTGAGATCGGCATCACAATCAAAAACGGCTTGCTTGTTTGCTAGTTTATTGGCCTGATGCATATTTCCTGTCTGTGTACATATCTGTCATTAATATGCCAAGTTCAAACGTATGTACTTAGACAGCTAGTTGCTTAGTTGATTATAGATAGCATAGATAGCGTTGTTTCAATACACCAAAGTACTACTAGCGTTTATGGATTGTATAACAACTCAGTAAATGAAGCGGAATAGCTCTGTTGATATTGGAGACAGCCACTATAATATAGTCATGTCACATACTCGTAACACTGAGCTGATAGAGCAGAGCTCTGCAAGTAATGGCTGTTCCCGGTTAAGTTTGAGGAGATAACACAGCTTTAAGAACCAGGACGAGATGGTCGGCGAAGGCCTGTCGGTATGACAAACGCAGGTTGCATGCGTGGTGTTGCACGGAAATTACTTACTACCAAACTGCCCACTACACCATACTACCGGGAATCATACGAGGGTCTTGTAATCATGGTAACCATACAGGAAAGGTGACGTAAATGGAAGATTATTATTCCGGTATAGCCTTTCTTATGTATGGCCGTCGTTATCATGTGGGCAGAAGACCGAAGTTGACAATGCCGACAAAGTAAGTTTTATCTGTATGCCAACCCCTCTTTCGAGTCCGTGGGTTCTAATCAGCGTTCAACGCTAATGAACTTCTTGTCCTTGACTCGATCATGGTTTAAGTTGCAGGAAGTTGCGGTGTAGAAACCTTGAATAATGGGAGTAGCTACGTTATAAGACTCTCCATATTTGATAATAAGAGATAAGGGGGATTGAAGGGTGTCCGCGTGCAAGTAGGATATCTACTCCTATCATACTTGATGCGGAAATCTCGCATGTGACGGTGATTAGCATGATGGAGGAGAACGTGTGATAGGCCTTTAAATCGAATGATTCGGTTTAAATCAAGGCAGGGGGCAACGATCGCATGGTGAGAGTATCACTCTACTCCCGTTGAGTGAGTCGGCTTAGTTCGATTCGTATGAATGATGACCCGTGAAACGTGCAGTTGTTGGGTAGAGTAGATACATCATTGTACAGGCTTCGGAGGGGACACAACGCCTGCCCCGCATGTAAGAAGTAAATACGGGGCCATGGAAGCACAAAATGCAACAGGCCAGATTGGACAGACAATTGGACTTGTGATACTCCGTAAACGTGTACGCAACATGGGAAATTACAATCTTCTAGACATTCGAAAGAGTAAAAACATCAGCTAAAAGGACTTGACCTTGATGGGAGAGAATGGACGATCCTTTTTGCTCTGTTGATACTAGTCCAGACTCACCGCTATGGTCGAGACACTGAAATGTGGATGTGTGTGCCTATCAGATTATGGAGCCCTAGATCCAGAATATCCAGTTCAAATGATGTGTTGCGGTAAAGCCGAAAAGGGGGACGATCCCTGGAACAAGTGGGTGGGAATCTCCATCCGTCATCGAGTTTAGTAACATCCAATCTCAACGTCGGATGTATAAATATTTGCTAATGGATGAAGAAGTTTGATCCACAGGACGATCGAGAACGTGTCAACTTCTGTTGTTTTCTACAAATGCAGAATGCATTATTCACCAGTCTGTACCAAACCAATTATCTGTCAGTTTCCAATAAGTTGATCTCCGGATAATTGGTGTGCAACTAGTAAATATAGTCTGCGCTGTGGTTGCCAGTCAGTCTGTGACATTGCCCCACTATTATGGACTCCATCCCCAGTTACTCGCATCATAGACTGATTTGAATGTTGCAGTCACTGATGACATTATAGTTAGTAGACCTTTGTTTAAACCTCTGCTGCCGTGTGGGACTGCCGAAATATGGATGGAATATTTTTGTTTCGCCCCAGAGAATTGTCTCATCTATTTCTGTCCATCACGGCTTTGCTTCGCCTCATGGCGGTAGCCACCTGAGCAGGCCACTATCGGTTTCGCCGGTTCTTCTTGCTGCCTAGTTCCTCCCCTTCTCCTCTTTTGCCTCTCTCGCGATTACAAGCTAGTTTAAGGAAAAAGTACAACTACTACTCGAGGCATTTATGGCGTCACACAATATAGGCCATCCCGAAACGACAGAAAGCCATAGAATTGATCCGGGTCGGCATTTCCTTGTTTGCTAGCCAAGGTTAACTGCCTCCCTGGCGTCCAGTTCCGAATCACTGCTTCCGCACTGCGATAGGGCTCACTCATTGGATCTAACGGCGGGTGATCCTGCCGCACAGATCCAATTAAGGGGGGCGGACACTGCAGAAAAGCACTGAGCTCTGGATGGAGAAACAGTCCATGTGTAAGCCTGTACGTTAAGCATTGGTTGGTTCCCCTTGAGTCCGGCCACCAAGGCACTGTCTAGACCAGCAGATGTGGAGCTGGGGTGTTTTACAGCTGACGCTCCGTGTTGACGATGGCTGCCCGATTTGAGGTGACAAACTGGGCTGGTCGGCAGTGATGATCAGACCTCAAGAGCCCCGCGTAGCAGAGATCCAGCCAAGCCAAGACGACGACATGTCATTCGCATGCGACGAATGGTTGAGGACATGGTGGTGTTCCTTCACCCGATAAGCGTGGTTCGGTCGGTTAAGGGAAAAATAAAATATCGGAATCTCAAGGAAAGCCAAATGAGGATTTGAGGGGCAATGGGAAGGGCTTTTATCGCTCCGGTCTCTGCACAAGATGGACGCGGCAACTAATGGTTACCTTATCGCGATGGGTACCCCGCCTGCCAGTGGACATAAGAGAGACTCCCGAACACTAGTAGAACACCGCAGTACTTACGCACAAGTACCATATAAGAGCAACGAGAGGAAACAACGGATTCGGAGGAGAGGACGAAAAATTCTTTCTGTGTGCTTCGTCTTCCATCCGCTATACACTCCCCACCGGATCCAGAGTGACAGCTAAATATAGCCAGTCAGTCCACAAGGAGAAGTCAAAAAGAGTCGTTCCGGCGGAGCATTGCAACGTTCCCCAGTCATATACTCCGTACGCGGAGTGGATTAGATCATCTATGGGTGGTGAGGTAAGCCGAATCTGTTGTGTGCCTTCCCCATTCAGACGGACGATTGCGCGTTGTGCTGCCTGAGGCAGGCGGCACACGGCAGTCCGGCAGTCTAGAACTCCCTTCCCCAGCCCAATCATGGCGTGACTCAACTGAGTCTCGCCTTCCCTCCCGGGCCTGACGTGCTCGGGCGTCACCCAGGGTGGTCACGGTAACTAGTAATGGGCCGAATGGAGGCACACCTGGGGATGTGAAGAGAAACCAAGGCTAACCTAATCCCCCCATCATGCTCTCCCCATGTAGGTGGAACAAAGTTCTAGAATTTCTGTTGCTTGAATCGATTTTCCGGCTCTGGTTATATCTATCGGGCTGTTCGCTTTTTCTGCCTTTGGTGTTCTTATCGTGAGACGCAAACAGCCTTGACACTTTTCGACTACCACAACAGGAAGACCTTTCGATTACTCTTAGGCTATTCTTATACAATTGATTGACCGTCCCGGCGCCTGTGATCTGATGCTCCCTTCGGTATCCCTCTTTCAGTATTGCCTAGTTATTCTCCGAGCGATTTTTCTGCTTTCCAGTCGGCTGCACGATACTCTCTCATCACCGCCGGTCAATAATCCCGCTTAGCATTACTTACACCCGCCCTTTTCGGTATCAGGCCCATTGCACGTGCGGTGTACCTTGGAGAAGACGGCACACTGGTTTATAAGAAAGGGGCCAAACCAAGAAGAAAACAAAGAGGGATTTAAATCGCAGAAAGGGGGAAACAGAATACACTGCCATTCCTTTGGTATGTATGTCTCCCTTCCTAGCTATAATTATCCTTTACGATTTTCTTTTCTTTCGTTTGTCGATTACCCGTTTGTTACTTTGTTGTCCCTTATCTCTCCCCACTCAGAGGCCGGTGATAACGCTCCCTCAGCCGGGCCACCAACGTTCTAGTAGTACTACTAGTGAGACTGGTTTCATTTGTGACCTATCTGACCAATTCTGGTACCACAGCAGATACACACAGAGCAGAAAAGAAAAAAGCTTATCGTTGTTACTGTCATTACAAAGAATTTGGCGCTCACCCGCTACATATTTGCCTCTCATTGCCAGGGTTTTCTCAAAAATAAGAAACCACTCAGGCGTGTATTCCCTTGCCGTTTCAGCTCGATTCATTCGGCACATGCCATTTCGGCTGAACGAGGACTGAGGCATTATTACGAAACTATATCATCCAGTACTACCGTGCGAGGCCATTGGTCCAACCAATTGTGCAGTTGGATCCCTGCTAGACGCAAATCCCTCATACTTTCTGACCCCATAGGGGCAAGCTCTCGTGCTCCACAACTGGCGCGGTTCGGCGCAAGGTACCATCGCCGAATTATTTTCAGATAGATGGTTTTTCTTTTGGACCGGTGTCATATTTATACTTAACCAGATCCTCACCGCCATCCATGACTCAAAGCAATAACCACCATCGCCGCACTTCCTCGGGCTCCAATGTCCCTAAGCTGAGGAACTCACGGCCGGCTTTACATCGGAGAGGAACATCCTTTGTCAACCACTCTATATCCAAACTAGGCTCTGGACAAGTCACCAAGCAGTTAGAGTTGGACGACGACCGGCAGCCCGAGATGGCGGCTAGCTTTCTCAACTTTTGGTATGTGTTATGCTATATCCTAGTATCTTCTGCCCTGCCTTCTCCCCAGCATGGTTGCTTTTGCCAATCCTCGCACATCCCCGTTAACCTTGTCGCTTATTCCCCTTGCATATCAAATGATCGCTTATCTTCAGGATCAAAGCTAACCGATCTACAGCGCCATGTGCGAAAAACAGATAACAGTGCCTGACAATTCCCTCTTATATTGTAGCGAAAGGTATGAGACTCCTTATCGCGCCACAGCCTTGACTGCACAGCCTCCACTGCTGGTTTAAATTCCAACCCAGTTCCCCCTAGTCCTTCCTTTGTCTCATTGCTATCTCTTTCCTTTCAATAAATTTCTACTAACACATTATCTCTGCAGCTGTCGCCGCAAAGACTCCCACAAACCACTTTCAGCTTCCTTCTCATCAACCTCCTCCATGTCTTCCTCAACAACTCCACCTGCCTCTCCTCCTATGTCTCCTCGAATGATTGTAGCACCCATGACTCCCACGAAAGGTGCCGCCAGATCCTCAATCTCCAGGATACCCAGCGAATGGAATGATGCCAAGACGGATCAGGATCCATCCGAATGGAAGCCAGTGATACCTATGGGATCCGGTGCCAGTTCTCTGGCGTCGTCAGAGGCCTGGAATTACCTCTCCCAGTTTCACCGTGATGACACTATGATGCCGGTCCGGCGCCCTCGGTTTGATCACCGCAGTTCGACCAGCTTGTCGGCACTCTGGAGTGCTACGGGGTCTGTTCCGCCGCTGATGCACACGCCGTCCACAGCTGCATCGTCGGTGAGCAGCAATGGGTCGGACTATATGAGCTATATGCATGACTCGGCCTATCGTCCACTGCCCCCTCGGCACAAGCCCCAGATGTCTGGTTGCCCAAGCGCCTCGAAAGGGCTCGACTTAGTGGTGCCTCATGTGCATGTGAGCGTGGAAGATGCCCCTGCCGTTAATATCTCCAACGATGGGTCGATCTTCCCCGCCAGTAGTGCGCTATGGGATGAGAAGCCCAGTGAAAAGACGCCGACCCTGAAGACGGCCTTGGGTTCGCCGACCTCTGATATACCTGCCCGTTCCCTGGAGGAGACTTCGTGATCATACCATCACAATTTTGACGCTTTCCAAGTCGACTGAGTTTACAATTATTAGTCGAAATTGCAAGCGCTCAGAGGTTGTGCATGTGGGTCATGGAAAGGGCTAGCCTCAAAGCATTATCTTGATCTTTCTTTTTCTTTTGGTTTCTGTTGTCAGTCATTTTGGTATATGCAAATATTGAGCGGGAAAAACACAACAGATGCATTAGAGCCAGCATGAGTACTACGAAGCGATGGATGATAGGCGTGGAAACGGCACCTTCCTTTTGGACATTGAGCACATAGCGGATGCTTAAATAGATTCTTAATACCACACGGACTTTGGGCATATGTATAGACGAGTGGGTGTCACTATATAGAACTGAACAAGACTCGGTTATTTATTGGACCATCTACCTATCAACTTGTGATCTACCACTAGACCGACCATGGGGTAAGGTTAATTAGCTGCTGTCACAGACTAACAGTACTGCCGAGCCACTGCCGAGCGCCCTCTATTGTGAAGTATAACTGACTAAGCACATACATACAATGATGCATAATGTTATGCATTCAACGAGTGGCAAGTAACAGCCAGCAAAGAGAGGATAATTGCTCGCAGCATCCTAATGCTATACATGAATCATACAAAAAGCTTAATTGGCGAATAAGCTACAACATAATGCCGTGCAGGTCATACAAACTAATGACATGCAGTTCACCTACTAAGCAGAGAACGCCTGCTCCCCAACATTCTCTCTGCTCCTGATGTGTACTATAGCATAGCTTTTGAGCATCATAGCCCGGAGTAAATTCCTGTTCGTGGATGTGCCCGGTTTTAATACAAAATAATTTTCATTTCGCGTTGGATAAATACGCTTACATTCGTTGGACCTCACAATGACAAGTTATGGTGGCAAAAGAGCAAAAGAAGGAGAGGCGATGAAGATGTCAGCCAAGCACTAGACATGATGCGTTTATATAGCTGCAGGGTGTCTGCAACTGGTGCATCTTCTGGTGTGGGTTAACCATCTTTTGAGGACTCAGAAATGCCACTATCCACTCAGCGATTTTAGCATCTTTAGCCTATCACCAGTCTTCTTCATCTCTGGATATCTGCTAATGAACCTGCGTTGAAGAACCCAACTCTTGAGAGGTAAATAATCAGCTCATAGACGAATACTTTAGCATCAGAGTATTCTTGGAAACTCAAAAATACCTGTACAATCTTGCAAGATGAGTTCATCGTAAACTCAGAATCTGCCCTTTTACTGAACCCTGAGATTCCCAAAAGCCTAGATTAGGCAACTTGAAGCGAACCTCTCGTATCATAAAGAACTCGTAAATAGAGCAGATTCATTTGTCAAAGACTAGTAGCAAGTGCAACAGAGCTAAGGTACCAAGGTTAGTTTGGTGAGCTTTCCTGGGACGGCAAGCATATTTGCCCTGCCAGCCGGAAATCATTTCCATCCATCCCCCGTCAACTGAATCTTACGAGCGTCCCGTTCTTTCTTTCTTTCCATCTTGTCATCAGCCCGATGTCAAATTCTGCATCGAATGAGCACCAGATAACTGACCATCAAGATTTCTTGTCCTTTGCATCTCGTTTATGCATCCATCTCCCCCATCCATCGACTAGGTTCTCTTCAGGGATTCCACCTTCTGCTCTCCCAGCCTCCTACCAGACCTCCCTGTTCGGGCTCCAGGCTGTAATCGGCAGAGAAGAGCTAGGACTTTGATGAGTTCCCTCTTTTTCTCGTCAGTACGCGTGGATCGATATGTTCATTATGCCCCATGATATCGCAACCTCGTCTGCCCTGGTGCGCCCAGGAAGAGCTTGATGGAAGATTACTGCAGATTCGAATGTGGCTTCTATGAGAGGAGAACGCTTCAAAAGCTGTTATTATACCGAACGGCTATCCCTGGCTTATTTGGACACGAGACAGCCTGGACTAATCACTGGCTGTGAAGATGTTCGAAGACTCAACCTCGTCTTCCGAAGGCTACAAAATGCCTGGTTAAGAACAAGTGTCTTTCACCAGATATACTCATTACTACCTATGGGATTAGACGCTGTGTTCACCTAACTTTCCGTGTCCAAGTCCATGCTATTATTGAATTCTGGCTAACCTAGCGCTGACGGAGATCCGGAGAGCCCGCAGACCAGATGTGCCAAAATCCCACTTTCCCTTCGAACGACGTACTTCGGCAGAAACAATAACCTATGACTTCGACAATACAAAAGATTGGAGATAGATTGAATGACTACATCTGCACCTGTATCACTGTGGGGTCATACGCCGTCAACTTTGAAGGCTGGTTACACAGATTGATCCACTCGGCCGGGTATGTCCCATGGTCGGCAATGACAGGAACAGGTTCATGTTTTGCTGCATGTCATCAATGAACAAGATGAATTGTCGGATGAAAATTTAGACATAAAGGACGAGGAATGTACTTGGAAGGGCAATCCTTCATGCCAGATAGGCTGAATGTTGGTTTGTCGGTACAAGCCAATAGCAAATCTGCTCAATTCAATGCAAACCACGACGTTGCTGAGTGCACAGCCTACCCACTGCATAGCCCAAATACGGCGATCGGTCGAGATTCAGAGCTTCTGTCCTCAGATACAAGGAGGTCATGTCAACCCTGGAAATAGCTGAGATCACGGTCCAGCGACCGATAAAGCCTTTAGGTCGGATTAGCACCGGCGGATGACGTTGCTTGGACACGATAACAGCGCACGAATTATAATACAATGCCAGCGTTGGGGTCTGAAGAGCTAGGATACAATCAAATGCAGAGAGGATGGGAAGATGTTTGACTAAATGCGTCGCGGGAGCACATCCTCTCTGAAGTGACTAGGGCTGCATTAATGTCGTTCTGTCTGCAGAGACTTGATTGGACCGGCACGGAAACGAAGACCTAAGGTATCTGACAGGACCAGGCGTGCTGCAACCGACACGCGGCGTGAAACAGGTCAATATAGGCCAACGGGTTTAAATAGGCTAAAGTGATAACGCAATTGCGATAGGAATGAACTTCTATTGCTCATGGCTCGATAGCATCCGTGCTGGGCGCAGTGTGCCGTCGAAGGGCCATCTGCAGTCAATGTTATTCAATGGTCTCGGCTACGCAACGCGCGCGCTGCTCTTCCAACTACGAACCTCCGAGTCGAGAACCCCAAGCCTACGAACCATCTAGCGGATTCACCCACACTACTGGAAATATCTTCAGTGATTACCATGTCTTATGCACGAGGGATTTATCTTTTCGGAGTCGAAAACAATACACATACAAGCAAGGATTGATCTATGACGAAATCAATACAACACATTGCAACATAATGTACATGCCCAGGACGCCGGATCCTTAATACTTCTTCAAGCACAGCACAAGAAACCCGATAATTTCGCTAGAAGGATTACACGGCAACCGATCTGGGACATAAAGTGGTGGACATGTTGGTTATTTTCAGTCATCGTCGCCAATAATGTCGTCAGGAAGAATATCGTCAGGGAGACTGTCCGCAAAGCCACCCGAATTATCATTATCGAGGCAGCACATGTAGCAACCCAATGATGCTTGCCACTGTCATAACGGTCAGTGAGGACTTTATGCCGAGCATCGAGGATGTGCTTACCTCCGGCTTGCTGCAGGGGAGATCGGAACTCTTAGGGAGGCATTGACCCGTGCAAAACTTGTTTCCAGTATCAGTACCCTGGGAACCAGTCTGGGCATAGGCAGTAGATGCGAGGAGGGCAAAAGCCGTAGCGAAAAGACCAGTAAGCTGCATCTTGCTACTTTGATCAAATGAGTGACAGTCTGAAAACGAGGGAGTGGACACCGAGCAAGTTCGGCAAGAGGACAGAATCAAGTATAGGTAATGTCATGCAGGCGATCACGTACATGGGTGGCAGCGACACATAAGTTGCTTTATAAGTGCTCCGTTTCCCCTTGCTATTTGCGAAGCAAGGGGGGATAAATTGCACCTGTTATTACTGTGTCGCGTCCCTATGCTAAACGCTCAGGAAACAAGGTCCAAAGAATGCTGCTCTCCTACGAGCATGAATTCCATGACAACGAGTTTTGGTATGCTCTGGCGGGAGCAGAGCAAAAGGACGTCAACAACATCGATATGGACTCGTTCTGTTCAGAGATCAATCCTTAACTCCCATCACTCCTCAATATGTTCCTGGAAATACCACAGAACACATCCGTTATATCTCCCAGGAATTATCCCTATCCTGCGAGTGGCTGAATAATATGTGGCTGTGGCCGATTACCTACCTACGGCATGTCTCACATTCCCAGCGGAAGGGCCTCACGCGCCACGCATAGGAGGCATGACTATACATGCAGGGATAAATTATCCGGAGCAAGGGAAATTAAACAAAACAACTGTAGGAATTATACTAAACTGGCATTCGGAGAAAGGCACGCTCTATAGTAAGTATAATTTAAGGTTATGTAAAACATAAGTAATGTCAGTATGATCATGCTCAAACAGCGTCATTTATTTCTGCCGAAAAGCTAAGTTGATCTTGCTTGCATTGACGAAGATGAATAAATGCAGGAGAATAGTAGTACTAACTTTATACTTCGAACAAGCTATTTATACAGAAACTTTGTGAAGTTCACATAATACTAAACATGGACAGTGAGAATCAGATTCGGTGTCATGATTTTATCACAGACATGACATGGTAAGATATATACTATACACAGACAGCAGTCAATCAGATCTTGACCATGGAACCAAACGAATACGTGAAGAAAAATTAGTCTCCCTGAGGACGTGTTCAAACCCATCGAGCTAATCCAATAAAGGTAAAGTACTTTCTTCAGGGCAGAAATTACTAAACTACGTGTAATCCTATTTCCACAAACCATGTCACCTAATCCACACACCAAAGAGGGTTGTGATGAAGAAACTAAAAGGGGGCGGCCCACAAATTCTGACATGGTAAGACGTGCGTGGACAATGCGCGAGTCATCTCACCCCTGAGGGGGTCGTAGACCAGGTGGCAAATTCCCGAGGGACACTTCTTCAGCTAGCCAGGTTCAGTTCGGATGTGCTTCATCTAAGCTGATAATGACCTGCATATGCAAGCTTCGGATGCCTTTCTTGGGTAATATCATCCTGGAGGACCCTGCATATGGGGGGCTAAGGTGGACTAGTTCGAATATCTTCGTAGCCTGTACAGAGTAGTGAGAGAATGGACATGCACTAGTATGAGATTAGGCATATGTTCCTCCATAGGCTGCATAACCGGCCCAGAAAATGGGCTGCCAGATTCCACTGTGGTCCGGAAACAATTTCCGTAAGGCAGGCTATGGCAGCAGGCTCACGGAATGGTGCCAGCACATCTGGCTGAGACTGGGCCGCAGGGCTCCGCCTCGAGACATGGTTCAGTAGAAGTTCTGACAAAAAACGACCGGAACCCAGTAGATATTTGCCTTTTGCCGTTGTTGTCATCGCTCTTCCTTATTTTCCAAGTCGACAGTGACCAGTCAGTATAGATATAGCTTTCCGTTAGAATGACCTATTCAGGCAGACCACTGCACTCTGCGATGTACTCTTGGGTTCCTCATTGCGGGCAATGAATGCGCGGAAGAGGTCTCCACCGATTTACCTTGAATGCCACCCAAATCGAGACACCGAGCAAGGCCTGTTGTTGAATGTCAGAATTTGCACTTTCTGAATTGCAACCTCTCATGGCATGCTCCGAAGCTGCTGAACAAGTGTAGTCGACAAGTCTTCACTGGTACAAGCCATAACTTTGCATCGCTAACCCGCAATGTCATAGAAGAGATGTCAGATGCGAGGAGTCCGCCGGCACTGTGAAGGCTGCACAGATCTTTTGAGTCACAAGGTTAGTACTGATGCAAACTTCTCCCACTTATCCTCTCAAGGCATGCGCCTTGATAGTTTGTAAGCGTTTCCAAAACGCATGACCTTGTTTTCCTCGCGTTCGGGAGATGACTTCGGAGGCGTCCAGTAGTTGCCCAATGAGGATTCCTGGATGTATTTTCCTTCGCTAATGGGCACTCACCTTGGCGCTAGAAACCACCGGTTCGTCTGGTTGCTGCTGCCCTTGCCCTGCTCCCTCCACCCCCCTTTTCTCTCCAAGTAGGTATTCCTCATCACCTTCAGGTTTTATGGTTGCTTCTTCTTAACTGCCAGTGCCTAACCTGGAGCAGAATCCACGAATGTGATTGATCTACTAGAGAGACTGAAAACCGATTGGTAAGCGAAGACTACTTCACTCTCGACACAAATTTCTGGCTTCTGCAAAACTTTGCGCATGCACGGACAACACTGGGCGTATGCTCGCCTTCTGCATGTGGTTTCGTCAGAGCCGAAATATAGTCCTCTACAGTTGGCTCTTACCTCTACTTCCGAAACGTCTTGCCCACGCCCACAATAGCCAGTGTTCTCATGGCGGGCGATGGGACTTTTCGTCGTTGCGAATCCGGTCAATCCCTGGAAGTGGAGCAAGCCAGATCCTCATAACATCTTCCGAACTATTACAGCAGCCTGCCCGCCGGTGGAGCGCCACAATGGACTTTGGCAGGTCTGGACAATTCGTAGGGTCGGACTCGATGCCTTCGATGGATGCCTTGATCACCGAGATGTTGGCATTTATCTGACAGGGCGTGCCAAAGCGCGAACGAAGCTTAGTATGCAGTTGCTTCAAACAGCACCTTTCCACTGATTTATCAGTATCACCCAACCATTTCAAACTCGATAGACTGCACTACACCCAGCATTCAATCGGTGGAGTCTCTGCCCAATGCTGATGCCCGAACAAGAAAGCCAGACTTGGTTGTACGGATCCAACTTAGGACGTCGTACATGGCACTTTCGATGGAAGCGTATCGGATGGAGTTGTACATTGACAGACCTGACGTTCATGCTAAAGCGCACTAGTTCCCGTGACGTAACCAAACATATGACAGCATACTCATTCGCTGATCCAACACACGAGCGTGATCGACGATTGTGATACGAGCGAGAAAACTATTCCGGAGTCACACAACAGACGGTAGTCATATAAAGTGAAGTCCCGAGCACCACGTGTATCTTTTGCAGACTTGCAACGAAGCTATAGATTTGGTGGATGACTGAGTTCATTGTGATGAAACCATCGAAGATTGACGCTAGATCTGCACGTCAAATCGAGCCAGACTACAAAGCTTGGCGCTCGTTCAAACAAGGGTCCTTACCACCCATGCGAGTCCAGTACAAGCAACGACCTTCGGTACCATAGAGAGACGTCTTCGGTATAATACGGCAAACTGTCCTAGATGCGCTTTACGATCACACCGAACCGATGGGACGCTCGCGAACACGAGCTGAGGTGTTGTCACGGTGCCTAAAGCCTAACGATTGGAAAACCGAAGATCATCGCGCTTCCTGTGGTATCCTCTTTCCCTTTTCGCCGAAGTGTACTGAGCTTGACCGAAAGGCACGTCTCGGATGCACTCGATCATCGGAATGACTGGAGCGAGTCTTCAGCTCCCAAAGGAGACACTTCACAAGGGCGGAACTTGCGAGGCGGACTGTGTATACCCCGACATGCCCGCGAGCAGAATTCTCAGAGCACTGACAAACCAGCTATGCCGTGGATTTGTGCCACGCCAAGGATTTGCCAGTATATATTGGAGTAGTCGAATCCGAAGATGAAACCGTGTCTTGATACCATTGTGGTACCCTCAGCCGCTACCAGTGTGTTTCCACCGAAGACAAACAATCGCCGTTTTTCTTAATGTTGACAACAAGACGCAACGCGGGACCGCTGAAATCCTAGATAACATGATGCTGATGACACCGAACTTTGAATCCAATTCTCTTTCTTGTTGTGGGAGGACGATTTTCGAGAGACTTGTCGCGATAAATTCGAGGTCAGGAGGCGATTCTGTTTCTCGGCAGGTACGATTCTACTGATTCCTCGTCATCAGTATGCAGGTCTGCGAAAGGAAAGGCATTTGATGTGACGCCTGTTACATAAGTGTCAGTTCATAGCTTCCATAGAAGCAAGCTCTTCTGCCAGGCCGTGAAGCATTCCCACGGTCAAACGGGGGCTAATACAATAGCCATAAAAGCTGGTGGCGGCTGCCCGCCGACTTGGAGCCAGGCTGCTGCATCGCGAAAACTTCCCACTTTGATACATGATATTGTAGGTATAAAGGATCAGCTTTGAAAAGACCAGACAGTCTTGGGGAGGAAAAATGAAGAGAGGGAAGGTCAGTGATCCGGTTGACGTATAGTCACGGCACCAGATGTTCTAGCGTGCACTACAAAAGCGATGTTTCCCCGAATGGCGGCGGAGACGAGAGGGAGCGAGGATTGGCTGGGAGATTTCTCCGCGAGCACAGTACCAAAGATCCCCCAAACCAACTAACAGGCCTAACCTTGACATTGCTCTGTGTTGCGGGTAGCTTTATTCCATGGTTCTTGACTGGCCCGCTCGGCGAAATGTGCCTGCGGATAACAAAGTCGCCCGCAAAATGGTCACATATGGTGCTGGTCTGATGGGGTACCATCGAGGGAGCAACCGTGCCCGGTCAGGACAGCGCAATGATGATCCTTTCTGGGCTTTGCCTCTGCAATACCGTCCTATGGCTCCAGGGCCTGTGATCGATCTGCTGAACACCCTAATGAAGGACTGACTTTTGGCCAATAGTTAATCCCTGTTCGCGTGGCTTAGGTCAGAGGATGGACGCTTCCCCCTTCCCAACCCGACAGCTGTCTCTTCCTAGCCTCAGCTATTTCCTCAATAATTCCACCATTAAGCGGAAGAATCTTGTTGGGTCATTGGGCGGCAACACCCAAGTGCGTGGTCAACCACTGCATCAACAGCCTGGGCATAGCTTGCATCCACTGGTAACTCGGCTAAGCTCTTGGAATCAAGAGGCACCCATATTACGGAGTACACCTGTCACCAGATCGACGGATTTCCTTGTCTTGTGGGGCACTGTTCAGCCTGGACCTTCCTCGATATCAGTCGCCACTTCCCTTCTTTAATCTGATCCTTATCGTTCCTGCAATATTATAATATACACTCCACCGCCAAGCAAGCTTCTTGTCGAAAAACAAACGAGGGGCATCTCCACAGGTTAGAATTCGAGACTCCCGCCTCTGCAGACAACAGGATGAGACAAGAAAACACTGGCTCGTCATTAAACGGCGATCCCAGGTAGGTACCTTACTGTTAAGAACTTTGTTTATTTCGCCCGTATCCTCTTGACAGTATCGGTTGACTGTTTATTGCCGTTAGTCGTCACAACCAGAGCAGTCAAAGCACGCGTCTCGAGCCTCCAGACAACTCTTCTCAAACATCTGACCGACTCGCCGAGGAACTGGTTTATTACCGAAGCTTTCTCGAACAGCTTCTAGAAGTAGTCCGCAATGGAGATCAGGATACTGTCAACCAGATGGTTTCCATGATACGTTCGGATGCATCCCAGCAGCAAATTCTGGCAGCCTTATCTGAGAACTCCGCCAACGATGGCCAGACTGCCCAAGGGGCTCGTGGTCGGAATAATCACAACCCGAACTGAATGACTTCAACCCTGCTATGCCTCGCATCTCCAGCAGATTGTCTGCATGACGCATGATCGTTTGATAAGGACTTCACAAGGTTTCCTGGTCCCCTTTGAACGCAGATGAGGGCGGTGGGATACAGCTAGACGAGTTATTCGTATATCTTTCTGTCTAGTATCATATTAGTCGGCTCTTTCAAGACAAGGAAAGTCTACCTATCTATCGTCTCACATATCATACCAGAGAGAGCCGCCACCGGCAGCTTAGATGGCCGCTGTGTGCTGAGAGAACGCTGTGTACGATCCTTAAGACCAGCAGATGTCTAGCACCAGGTACTGTGTTGCAATCAGGCTCTCGTTGCACCAGTCTATCTCAGTTAGCATACTGTATACCTAGAGGGGCCATGGTAACCGTCCCTATGGACATAGCTTGCCTTTTCAATGGAGGCCAGCCTTGGACGCACCATTATCCATATCTGCCCTCTACACTTCTGGCTTAGCATAGCGATGTGCTCGTTGCGACTCTGAATGCCCACTATGGTGACATAGAGCGTTCAGCAAGCATAATCGGCTTGGATGCTTCCCGCAGGGAAGCTGCATGAGAAACCATCTAATAACCGAAACGGCATTAATGAAAGTCATCACTTTACCTAAACCAGTTATACATATTCATTGTCGCACTCGATCACCCAATTCGAATTTTGTCAACAAGGACTAATGAGTTGAGAAAGTGATCGAGGCATATGTAGAGAGGCAGTAGTAGTAGTCGCTGCTCGTGATGTCAAACGGAGCTAAACCCCCTTGAGCGTCCAACCAACAACATCCTTGGCTGCAGACTATGGTGGTGCCTTCTCAATACGGGTCTTTTTTTGCAGTGTCCCATTACTTAGTCTTTCCCCACTTATGGCATCGACTTCTTCCCAGGGATGTGCTGACTCCCTAGCTACTTACTGCGTTTGTCTACGGATCAATATTATGACGGACTATAGTGCAAAGACGCAGTTTTAGTAATCCTTTACTTTCATCACGACCCACAACTGGTCTCACCTCCAAACTCGATAGCTTGTATGTAGGTCGACGTCAACGATTTCTATTTCTTCATTTACGACAAGATAGTGCCAAAGCGACCGTGTCGTGATGGTTACACTAGAGAATTAATATAATTTCAAAAGCATTCTTAATGATACTTTAAGATAGGTCCTGCAACGCTACCAGATTTGAATGAAACATGACGATTTGCTTTCATGGTCGATATCCGAGAGTATTACCATGACTACCGATATCACATCTGAGAGCATCGGTGTATCATGTATCTATATATCCTGTCTATGACATCAAAGCGCTTAAGGAGTGCAACGGCCCGTGAAGCGAGGATACAAGGAGCAGTCGCGAACGGTGTAACGAGCACACAACCAAGCCAGGAAACGTTCGAGACCAAGACCGTAACCACCGTGAGGGGAGGTACCGTACCTATATTGTAGATGCATATTAGTTATACGTCTCTTAAAGAGATTACATGATGGGGAGAGGCTCGTGAAGGCTTGACTTACTTGCGCTGGTCAGTGTACCAGTAGTACGGGGAAGGATCCATGCCTTCGTGCTTGTAGGCGGCCATGAGCTCATCCCAGTCGTCCATTCTCATACTACCACCGACGATCTCACCAACACCAGGCATGAGAACGTCCACACTCTCAGTGACACGGCGGTCTTCAACGTCCTTCTTCATGTAGAAGGCCTTGATCTCAGCGGGGAAGTGGGTAAGGAAGATGGGCTGGTTGATGATATCGGTCATCTTTCTCTCAGCAGCCTCGGCAATGTCATCGCCGAACTCGTGAGGCTTGCCCTCCTCGTTGGGGATGTCGTGTTCCCGCAGCCATTCAATGGCATCGGAGTACTTCATCCGCTTGAAGGGGCGGCTTGGGGGCTTGAAGTCGGGGTTGAGTTTCTCGATGAGAGCCTTCGTGGCCGGCTCAGCCAGAGTCAGATCAATAACACGGCAGATGACGTGCTCAAGGTGATCGAGGAGGTCGTTGAAAGTGATGAAGTCAAGCTCTGCCTCGATGTGGGTGTACTCGGACAGATGGCGACGGGTAAGCGACTTCTCAGCGCGGAAAGAAGGGCACACACAGAAGACGTCACCAAGGGAGGGGAGGCAAGTCTCCAGGTAAAGCTGGGAGGACTGGGTCAAATAAGCATTCTCGCCATAGTAGTCGAAACCGAACAAGGTGCTTCCACCCTCCACCTGAGTCTGAACCATGGCAGGAGGGGTGACTTCCAGCATGCGGTTCTCTTCGAACGTCTGACGGAAAGCCCGGAGGGTAGCCGCGCGAACCTTCATGACTGACGAGGCGGTCTCACCACGGAGGACGAGGTGACGGTTGTCATAGAGGGTTTGGGGATCAGCATCAGGTGCAACTCTAGTGGTGATGGCCTCCTTGTCACCAGCAGCGCGGCCAATGATAGTGTAGAAATCGGCGTGCAGCTCACGGTTGTTGGGAGCATGTTGCTTAGGGGGGACGGCACGCATCTCACCATGGATAGCAATCGAGGTCTCAAGGGTAAGAGTCATGGCATCGTAAGTCTTACACAGGTTGCCCGTCAGGACGCACTGCAGGTAGCCATAGCCATCGGTCAGAGTGAGGAAGATAACGTCCTTCTGAGCACGCAGACGGTGAACTCTTCCAACCACACGAACACGAGTTCCAGGAGTCTCAGACTCGGGGGATCCCAGCTTGACAACGGCCGGATCAGTCACATCAAGACGGATCTTGGTGGGCTTGGGAAGTGATGTGTCCTCCGTAAGAACGACCTTCTTTGCCTCCTCAAGGATAGCCTGTCGCTTCTCAGCCTCCTGCTTCTCACGGATAGCCAATTCTTGTTCCTTCGCAGCCTTTCTCTTCCGTTGCTCATACAGGTTGGTGGCCTTCTTAACCGCCGACTTCGTGGCCGGCTTCCACTCCAATTTAGACGCGGGGTCGGCACCTGCCTCCGTGGGCTCAGTCTGGGACTTGCGGGTCAAGTACTGGTTGCCATCGGTAGGAGCGTGCTGCAAGAAAGCATGAAGGAGAGTCTTGTAGGGGGCAGATTCGGTTCCGTTGGCGGTCGAGTCGTCCCTGCCGACATCTTCGTCAATGTAGATAGAAGCCATTTTGGTGCCTCAGGTGTAGGTATCTGGTCAGCGCGAGTGGATTGGGGGGTGTGAGCTGGGCTCTGGCGGAGATGTCAGTCAAAATGTGTTGCGGAGACGCATGTGAGTCACCACGAGAGTCTTCTTATCGGGCGCTCATAGGCATTGAGTGATGAGACAAATGACAGAAAGCACTTACATGTAGACCAGCACTCTGACCAGGAAGGCGACTATGCAGCAAGTCCCGCGGGAATGGAGGCCAAGATGTTCAACTCGCACAGTGTGGAAGTGAACAGTGGAGGGGTAAATTTTTGGATCCCGATATCCCCACGTATTATTCAGGCATCAATAAGGCATACACACTGCCGCCCAGCACGGATACTACCTTATCTAACCACTTGGAGACCCGGGATAATCTTACGTCCGGACGATGTAGTAGCCAATATGCACCGAATCCATTAATCATGAGCAAATTCGAGAGGTTCATAATGCTTGGGATGAAGTAGTCCTAAGAAGAGGACACATCGAACGATATCTAAGATAGGCCCCCCACGCCGATAGAGACAGGAAGGGTTACCGTTTTAAATATCTCAATTGCTATGTCATATCTTCTAAGATGTTTCTTGTCTACTCAACCAGCAATACTATGGGCATTAACTCTGTACGGATTAGTGAAAGGGTTATAACTGTACAAAGTATGGTACTGGCCATTTGCAAAAAGGCCCGCCATGGAAGGTAGGCCTAAGGCGCCAAGACCCTATTGTTCTGCAGCCGGACCGGATCAACACATATTCCGCCAGGACCAAGAGCCGCTGACCAGGACACCCCACCAACACAGATCGTTCGTAGACGCTGTGGCTGGTTGAAAGTCTCCTGTTAGCCCCGAATTCTGGCACTTCCGCTGATTGATCAATCATTTATGATCAGAATGACCGATCGCAATGTGGGAAAAGCAAAGTCCCAACTGATGCATCTCAGGGGATGGCATAACTCCTGGAGGCGCTGATACCGCTGCTGCAGGGCGATAGAACGAATTATAGATTTCTCAGCATCTGCCTTGGCCGAAATTACGCTGTCTCCCAAACTTGTTAGTCGGCCATCGTCTGAACACGAACCAGGAGCGGTTGCTTTGGGCAGGCTACTTGATACCACCCATTCTGAGATCGATTGATAGCAGATCAAAGTGCTTCAATCAGCGTGGAAGCGCAGCATGCTTCAGAGTGGGAAAGCCGCTGCTTAGTGCTGCTCATGCGACGGATGACAGATGGTTGGATGGAGACCATTTCCCCATCTTTTGCCTCAAAAGTATGGATCTGCTAAAACCTTTCACTCCACAAGATTTGATTACGCTATTACTATAATTATCCATTGGGACTTTTCCCGCAGTCACAACGATGGTTCAAGTTCACCATGGAGCATTGACTGGTTGAGGAATCCTTCTGCCGCAAATCCCCTTTTTTACCCACCTGCTTTTCCTCCCCCTTTGATACATCGATTACATACTTGCTGCTCTGTCTCGGCCCATTCCTTGCTTACCTGACCCTGTACCAGTCTGTCTCTTTTTGGCTAGTTCATCGCGTTCTTTACTATCTGGGATTGTTGGTTCTCCCACAACAGTTCCCTTGGTTCGATTGTGATTTTATTTTAATTACTTGAGTTGTTGATGATAATATTCTGATAAGCTTTCATTTGTTTGATTACTGTTTACTTGCATTTCTATAAGATAGTCTGGGAAACGCAAGAGGAGAAGAATCGGAGGGTGTTGTTCTTGTTCTGTCCTCGCGGATATCATTCATTCATTATTATCTTTATTTTCTTCTCACTATTTATCGCGCCTGTGTCCCTCAAACACGCGCCCCCCCTTTTTCCCCTACCAGGGGCCCTCTTTTTTCCTCACCCTTCTTTTCCGCTTAACTTGTACTGGCGGCTGTAACCTTTTAGTTTAATTGTTCTTTGCAATTACTTTCTCTCTTTCCCTTTGCTTTTCTTTTACTCTTCGTCTACTGTTATTACCACTTATCCCTTTTCAGTTTGATTGTCGGCGGCCTTTGGATACCTTCTTTGTCAACGTTTGGGTCCGCTACAACCTGGCACTCTGGCAGGTCTGGGGCGTTCTCCCTCTCCAGTACTCCGTACTCTCATTTGACAGGGCCACCTTTATTTTATCATTATTTTTATCTTTTATCTTTGTCCTCTCATTCTAATCTCGGTTGGATCTCAGTCGGAGCACAACATCACTCTTGCTTTAGTCTCTCGGCCTCCTCACCCGCAAAGCCCCCCTAAAGCAACTAAACCAGCGCAGGTTTGTCTCCGTTTCCACCAACTCAACCACTCATTGCCCATGCACATTCCAATTGACCAGCGGGATCCCTTCTAGACACGTCTTTATTGGCAGTCTTTCTGCTCCGTGCTCTTTGCCGTCCTTTCTGCTCTTCTTTCTCAGTTTGGTTACCCTCATTCTGGCCTCTCCAGGTCTCTGTTTTCTTCCTTATTTTCCCCCTTCTCTTTTCGGGGGTGATCATCGGGCCCGGCCTTTTTTCCCTCTCTCCTGGCCATTCCTACCGTGTTGATTGCCTAGTACGTCCTCTCCCCCTTGACTAAGTGATATCGTTAATTTCCATCGACCACGAACTCACCTTATTCCGTTTTCCTTTATCAGGGGGACAATTGTGTCCTACTCGCTCCCTTCCCTCGCCATGCAAACCTCCGATGCAAGCATTCCGAGTCGTCTGATCCCTTCCAAGTTTTCCCACCTCAACGCGGACAGCACCGGCTTCTCTCACGGAGCATACGCCTCCAACAACATTCCCCTGCAGGGCCTAACGGACCGGAACGCTCGTCGAGCCAATATCCCTGCGATTAATACCTCTGCTCCCGTCTCGGACAACATGGCCGCCTCTGGCGCCGCGTTTGACATGAACTTCACTCCCCTGCTACCTTCTCAGCTGCTGCTTGGTAGCCCCTTTCAGCCGGGTACTCCTTCTGCATTCGCCTCGCCTCAATTCGCCAATTTCGGCGGCTTTCCTCAGACGAATGCCTCATCACATGCCCAGAATCATCAGAGTCACCATCAGCTCGGAAGTCCAACCCAGCCCTCGCAGAATGCTGGCCTATATTCTAGTATGATGTCGACGGATGGTATAGGTAATTCTCAAATGCTGGGAGCTCCTCAGTCTCCTGTTGGTGGGATGGGGCCGCTGGGCAACGCAGGATACGGAAGTCCCGCTGCCTCGGTGACCCCTGGCTTGCTTTCGGGTACGAGCCGAACCGTATACCTAGGCAACATCCCGGCAGAAACCTCCGCAGAAGAGATCTTGAACCATGTTCGAAGCGGTCAAATCGAGTCGGTTCGTTTGCTTCCTGACAAGAACTGTGCTTTCATCTCCTTCCTGGACAGCAACTCCGCAACCCACTTTCACTCGGATGCAATCTTGAAGAAGCTTGCCATCAAGGGGAATGACATCAAGGTGGGTTGGGGCAAACCCTCTCAGGTGCCTACTTCGGTCGCTTTGGCTGTGCAGCAGTCCGGCGCATCGCGGAACGTATACCTGGGCAACCTGTCGGAGGACATGACAGAAGAGGAACTGCGGGAGGAGCTAGGAAAATTCGGGCCTATCGATACCGTCAAGATCGTCAAGGAGAAGGCGATTGGATTCGTCCACTTCTTGTCCATCAGCAACGCGATGAAGGCTGTTTCTCAACTTCCTCAGGAGGCTAAGTGGCAGGCCCCCAGGCGCGTATTCTACGGCAAAGATCGGTGCGCTTATGTCTCCAAAACACAGCAGCAAAATGCAGCTCAGTTCCTGGGTATTGCCCCTGGTTATGCACACATCCTCAATTCGGCGGACCGTGATTTGATCACCAACGCACTCGCTCAGCAATCTGTGGCCGCCGCAGCTGTGGCCACCACAGCCGGCGGAGTCAACAACTTGGGCAACCGGACCATCTATTTGGGCAACATTCACCCCGAAACGACTATCGAGGAGATTTGCAACGTTGTACGTGGTGGTTTGCTGCATCATATTCGCTACATTCCCGATAAGCATATCTGCTTTGTCACTTTCATTGATCCTACGTCAGCTGCATCATTCTACGCCCTGAGCAACCTGCAGGGCCTCATGATTCATAACCGTCGTCTGAAGATTGGCTGGGGTAAGCATTCCGGTCCTCTTCCGCCCGCTATCGCCCTGGCCGTGAGTGGCGGTGCTTCTCGTAATGTCTATGTCGGTAATCTTGATGAGACCTGGTCGGAGGAGCGCCTTCGCCAAGATTTCTCCGAATATGGAGAGATCGAGCTCGTCAACACGCTTCGTGAAAAGAGCTGCGCATTTGTCAATTTCACCAACATCGCCAATGCCATCAAGGCGATTGAAGGGATGCGGAACCGCGACGAATACAAGCGATTCAAGATCAACTTTGGGAAGGATCGCTGCGGAAACCCCCCGCGTCAAGCTGGTAATGGAGGTCCGCAGGGTCGTAATGGGTCCGGGTTTGAGGGACCTCAGTCACCTTCTCCAGCCTTGAATGGCTTCCAGCAGAACCTAAGCCAATCTGGCTCGGGCTCTAGCCCGACTCATCCTGCGCTGTCTCCTGCTCCAGGGTCTACGGGTTCTCAGAATGGTCAGCACCACAGACATCCCCTGCAGACCGTCTCATCCCCGTCTGGCATTCTGAATGTCGGTGCAAACAATCCTTTGACGATGTACCTCAACCAAATGTCCGCCCAGCAAGCTCAGGAGCAGGAAAACCGGCTGAATGACCCCATGACCTTAGCTGGTCTCCAGTCCCAGCCTCAACCGCCACAACAGCAGTCGCTCTACAATGGCGCGAGCACTGGTGAGCTTTCCAACGGCAGCATCGAGGCCCCGTTGCACCAACACAAGCCGTCGACCAACGGATTCTTGAATGTAACCAACGGCTCTACGGGCCCCGGCCACCATGCTACCGCTAGCACCAGCAGCCTGAATGTGCCACGGGCGCAACATTCCCGGGCTGTGAGTTTGCCATCGTTTTCTCAGGAGCCTTTCGGGTCTGTTTCGAGCCAGCCTCCCCGTTCCGGAATTGCTCATCAGCCGCAAAGCAGCTTTTCAAGCTTCACCTCTGCTCTAGGCGGTCTCAGCCATGCCGGCTTCGGATTGGCCATCCAGAACGAGAGTTCGCTGCCCGGCTGGGCTGAGGAGGAGATTGGAGCCAAATAATTGCACCCTGCCGCTGCAAGGGTGATGCCCGCTATTCCACTTGATGAGCATAGCCATTCTTCTTCTGCATTCTGTTCCATCTATATTGCTTTGCCACTTGGCTAATTCCTTCGATGTCTCCATTCCGATTTCTTTCTTTGTATTGGTTTCATTTCACTTCACTTTGGTTTTTCTCTCTTTCTTTTAATTGTGCAAATTTCCTTTCTCCGGCAACCCCCTCTTACCGATTTTAATATTCCTTTATTCCTATACCATCCTATGTATTGCTAGCTGGGCATGATCTTCTTCATCTTCTTTTGCCTTTCTTTCTTGTCATTTCCATACTTTGATTCTGCTTTTTTTTGGCCATTTTGCCGTTTCTGATCTCCAGTTGGCTACGAAGGCGGGTGAGATTGCAGCCAGATCCTAAACCGGTTTCTGTGAGGTCTGTTGATGTCTCAGGCTGCTTATTTGCATATGTGATGCCATTCAACGGAACTAATCCCGAGCATAGAGCTCCCCTGTTGCATTTTGATTACGACAAGGGTTTATATAGCGGCGGAGGTAATTGATCCAGGATGATAATAGTGGATCCGCCAGCAAGGAACATAAGAAAGACGAGAAGAAGAGTGCTCAGTGCATAAGAAATGACAGACATGTGGTCACAATATCAAAATACTCTCAATAGAACTGTAGTACTAGATTGTACGGAATAGCAGCTACCGCATTGGGTAATGCGTCAACACTGCGATCACGTGAGCATATACCCGCTCGGTCGCGCTAGGCCGGATGAAGATGTACCATGGAACCAAACGAAGCCGCTGCGATCACCATCATTTCATTTCACCACCACCTCGAGGTCCTTCATCACCACCGTTCTTTGACGACACGGTAAAGGCCGCTTCACACCTCTATTGAAGCACAATGTCTTTGCCTCCAGAACAAATTAATATCAAGCGTCGCAGAGAAGAGGAGCCGGTCGAGACGTTATGTAAGACTCCCTTGATTCGTTGCATGAGCGGCCCTTCTTTTAGTGACGAGGCCCCTCAACTGCAGAATATCACTAGCAGTTCCCGTCTGCCTTTGATCATTTTACCAAGTTGCCAACGCTAACGCAATTTCCAGACATTCAGTCAGAGCTGCATCAGACTAAGCGTCGATTCACGGACTTTGTTTTCCAAAGAGTTCAGATCAGTGGCAATAGCCATGAAGACAGCTCGTCTAGCCCCTCTTCTTTCTCAGCAGCGCGGAGAAAAGTGCTTACTCCGCGGTCGGTGAGCAACACCGTCTATCCAACTACTGGGGGCGTGACCAACCGCGTTGCTGGTGCAGGAGCAACTGTCCCCTTGGTAAGAGCCACGTCTCCTGGGGCAGAGTTCCGCGAGGAACGTCGCCTGGCGAACGCTCGGAAAGAAAATGAGGAGAAATTGAGAAAAGCCTTGCTTTCAACGCCTACAGAAAGCCAGCCGGGAACCCCATCTGCTGTTCCAGCTTCTAATGGAATCGATGCCGCTAGAAAGGTAGCGTCATCTGCATCCAGTGAGAGAGGAAGCCTGGCTTCCTCGCCGGGACGGACGCAATCTCTACGCCGATTCCAGATATCTAGATCCACTACGCCAATGAGCCCGCTCCGTAGCACAGGCGGTGGTGTCCAGAAACGCAAAGATGGCGCGGTCGCGGTGCTAGTAGAGAAACTGAGGCGCACGCCGCATTCGAGACAAGCGTCGATGGTTGCTGATGCTGCTGCTCAGGTGGATGAACAGGCAAGCATGACGGTTGCGAGCGCTCTGGCCTCCGAGCCCGAACGGCCGAGGAAGCGGCCGGTGGTGAACCAGGCGGAGAAGAAATGGAGAGAGGAGCGTAAGAGCGCGATCTCGGCTGCGAAGCAGCATATCTCACAGGTGCTGGACAGAGAAGCTGAGGCTGCCCATCAGAGTAATTGGGAGAATGAGTCGGAACGATTGGCAAGGGAACTGGAGAAAGTGGCTCTGGAGCTGGACTCAGAAATGGATGTGACGGCCACCGAAACAGACTACACGCAGCGATCGGGGTCGCAGTTTTCGAGACCGTCTCGGCCTCATTCGGTGATGCCCAAGCCTCCGTTGAAATTCCAACCGCGCACGCCCAATAAGCATCGTGCGGGAGCCTCGGACGCACAAGTGATGCAAGGGCCAGTCGAGAAAGTTGAAGAGGCGGCGAACACTCTGTCCGCGGGGCCTGAAGAGGACGAGAGCGACGGGGAGTACGTCTACGACACGTACATACGGAAGCCACTTCCAGACACTGGACTACTTACGGACCCATTAGTTGGTTTGGATGCGGACCAAGAGGCTTGGTTGCGGCAGCATGGCATTGATGCGAATCGCCAAGACATTGGAGTTATCGTCATCACGCAGGAGGATGAGGAGTACTGGGAGAACTTTATCGAAGACGATGAGGACGAGGAACGGTGGGATAGCGAGGATGCAGATTCGAACGGTAAGCAGTCGATCGCAATTTTGGCAGGACCTTCTGCAGACAAGGCTAACACCACGGGTGATCCCGGGCAGCTGAAAATAATCCCGCAAATGACTATCCAGATGAGGAATTGTCGTGGGATGATGAAGAGGATGATCCAACGGCTATCTACAACAAATACCGGGCGTACGCTCGGTCTGATGACGAGGAGTTCGACTTTGACGACTCAGCCAGTGAGGGGCGCCATCGTAGTGGATTCGGGTTTCGGTTGCACGTGGATTCAGACGACGAGAGCTGGTGATCGGAGGGATTACGGTGACACACGCACACAGAGGGCGACACGCACAAGCCATCAATCAGGAAGCAAGTGAGCAGGGAATGGGGGCATGGCTGACCGAACAACGAGGCAGCGACACTAGCTCGGGTGGCTGCGTCTGCAGAACTCACGCCTTGTTTGGGTTGAGGAATTCATCGTATGTATGGTACTTTTAAAGCCATGTTTATTGCTGGCAATCGACGAGGACGACGAGCTCCTCGATGAGGCTGGGCTCGAATCGACTCGACCCGACTGACCTCTTTTGCCGTCCATGAAGTCATCGACGTAGGGCCCTGATTCACCGCAAGATCAGCAGCCGTCATGCCTCTGCAGAAATAATCTGCATCCGCATCGCTGCTGCAGGATGAGCTGGGCCGCGACGACAGGACTAGGCCGTAAGCCAAGTCGACCGATGTCTCCGGCCAGTAAGGACCGTTTCAGAATTGCAGTGGTGTATTCTTCCTTCCTTCTCTCCTTTCCCTTTCCTTCCCTTCCTCCGGGGAGAAAAATGATCGATCCTTCAGCATCTCGGTTTCCCTTTTCCCCCCCTCCCATTCCCAACGAAGTAAGAACCACGAGAGCAGCAGATTAAGCTGATCTCACCACCACCACCCCTCCTCCTTCAGTTTTACTACTTCTAAACCCCCCACGACCCTTAACACACAGACTCCAAAATAAGATTCTAACGGACCGAAGTAATGCGGGGTCCAAATCCTTCAAACACTCCTCAAGCCGATATCATTCGCCCTGTCATCTGATAATACGATAGATAGAACCTTCTAACTTTTCACTGAACAATCGTATTATACGGGAGTACTAGTCATGCTCATCTTTCGGGATTGGAATTAGAAGCGAAGAAGAATAGAAGAAAAATAAATTAAAATAATTAATAATATCACGAAAAGACTAAAAATAAGAAAAAAAGAAACGTTGAAAAACCTAGTAAGACATACATGCACAACCAAAACAAGCCAACCACTCATCCACGCCCAACACCTCCATCTTGTCCAACCCACCTGATCGATTCCTCTTTTCCTTCCCTCCTTTATACAGCTGTAAGCATGTAAGTAAGTATGTAAGTATGTATGTATATACGTATGATGTATTGTGTGTACTATTCTACATGCCGAGAATTCCATCCATGGCCTGTGCATCCACATCATGCAGTAAGTAATCCTCATTATCTGCAACAAAAATCCTTCCATCCACCCCACCCATCCGCCTAAATGAATAACCATTTGTAGGTTTTATGTATGTGCGTGAGTGATAGGTTAAGTTAGACCAGGTCAGGTTACACCTCTCTTTTCCATTTCCTATTCCTATTTTCTTTCCTGCTTTGCATTTGGGTTTGACCTTTCATGTACGTTCGGGATCTGAACAATCCTTCGATCAGCATAATTTCGTCTGCAGACTAGACTAGAATTTTCTTTTCCCACGCGTCGTTCTCTTTTCGTCTACTTGGGTCTGTCTACCTGTCATGTCTCGGATTGTAAGTAAGTATTAATTCTGGGTTGGTGAGGTGAGGGGGATCGGCGATTGGTTGGTTCCATTTCTTTCTTTTCTATCTTTCTTTAGATTCTTCTCTCTCGTATTGTCTAGATTGGGGTGTGTGTATGTATACTATGCTTGGAGTATTAGTATTACGGTGTATAATATCGAAAACAGATAGGAAGAATTGAACTTGGCTGGTTAGTACGTGGGATATGTATACATAGAACCCTATTAGCTAGGCATTTAGTATATTATATACTGTCATGAGATAAACATGTGAACGTTAGCTATCTATCTAGCTATCATCCCAGTTCTGTCAACCCATATAAGATCAACCATATAAGCGAGGATAGTCCTATAGTGAAACCCCCACTATGTGGCTATGGTGGAGACCAAAGCTCCTCTGTTATTTTTGACTATAGATTGGGTAGCTTGGGGTTGTAGTGATGCTAGTCATACTAACATTGTAGTGCATATATTACTATAATACTCTTGGATATTAATTCCACATGGTACTTGTTTGTCTATACTCGCATACGTAGGTAGAGGGTAAAGTATTCCTACCACAATGGCTTAATGCGCTATTTTAAAGATAATCTCAACTACTACCATTTCACTTATACGTATGACAGATTGTCAAATGCCCAGCCAGGTACAGAGGAAATAAGTAGATAAATCAGATAGACACTCCATCACTCTACAACTTGTGTATTATTCCGTCTCCCAATCTCACTGATATATTCATCAAGGTATACTCAGGTATAACATTATACTTATTTCGCTACACTGATAGTCAGCATTTATGTCAATACTTCAAAGCATTTACACCCACGTATCCCCAATAAACCTCTCTCAGACAAAAGTAGACATACGGTTCTACCCTTGAGTATAGAAGATGGTCTAAACCACTGTCATTCCATTTGGACATGGCGTATGGAGTTGACTTACACTACAACTAAGTCTTCTAGTTGCAGCATACTTCACTATCTGTAACCATCATACACACTATACATAAAATACCGTATCTAACACACTCACCCCCGTATCCATACGTACCACTCACTACCTCTCGGCCATCGGACATAAGTGCCAAAAGAGTCTATGACAACAGAGTGGGCAGGCTTCCTTACAGTATGGCCTGATTCGCGGTTGGGAAATCCCATGGTGTAATTATTCGCGCATTCATTCATGCGTTCCTCTACGCTTGTTCCTTACAACACAGATTGATAGAAAGAATAATTCGGTTATATTGATGATTGTCCATAGTCCCAGTAGTTGTTATTTCCGTAGCCAACCCTTTCAAAGGTGTTAACAAAAAAGTGATGAGAACCAACCCACCCTTAGCCATGTGTGTAAGATGCATGTATGCAAGCAAAGATCAGATAGCCTCCCAAGTAGTAGTAGTAGTAATAGTAACATAACATGCTGAATTGTGCCGACGTAATGAGCGAAATGAAATTTGACAAAAGAAATAAAGAGAATTGAGGATAGAAAGAGGATAGGATAGGAGAAGAAGGGGGAAATCGAGGAATTAAACAGAGAGGTATCTTCAGACGGCCGTGAGTTGTATCAGAGAATTTCCAGATAAAATAATAGAAAAATGAAAACAATCTTCAAAGACATCAAAATTGTCGAGTCGGATGGTCATTAGGAAAGAGTGAGGAAGTGGAGGTGTGTGAAGGAGGGTCTTTTTTCTCCTCTTCTTTTCTTTTTTTATTTTCACCTTCACCTGGGTATGCGTCTTCTGAGAACTTCCTCTTTCGACTCACGCATCCATGGATACCATATCCCCACCCAGTCAACCACACCGAATCGCGGGGCCCCCGATTCAGCGGCAAGACCCGCTCCCTCACGAAGAAAGTCACCGTCACGGAGACGCCGTTGCTCTCGCAAGGTTGGGCACTTCTTTTCTTTGATGAAGCGATAGAATTTGCATTGGATACCCTGGAAGCCCCGGCGCTGCCGGCTAGGGAATTGTTGGTTGAAGCTTTCACGTACTTCTTTCCACTCTTGGCAGAGGTCCACGCGGTGGTACCAGATGAAGTACATTTCCTCTTCCTCGTACTTCGGTCGAGGAGGTCGACGTCGCTCTGGAGCATTGCTGGAGCTGCTGGAAACCGAGTCATATCGCTCTCGCGAGTATGCGCCAGGCGATGACTCGGCCGATCGAGGTCGATAAGGAAGAAATGCTGCGTCCTGGGATGATGCAGAACTCTCTGCGTAGGGGTGGTGGCCATCTGAGTAGGGGGAATAAAAGTATTGGTTGGGACTGGGAGGATATAGAGGCGACAGTTGTGGTCCTGGGTGGCTGTAATGCATCCGAGAGCTCGTACTTTCTCTCTCTGATGATGGATTTAATAGAGAATCAATGGCCATGCGGCTTTGACGAGAAGCCGGCATGTAGTTTGCCTGTGGCCGCTCGTGAAGAGTCTCCATGGTAAATGTGTAATAACAGCGATGATAATAATAGACGCTTTAGTGGTGTGTTTTTTTTTTTTTTTTTTTTCTCCTTGGGAAGAGAAGATGATGTTCCAGTGGTAAGAGGGTGGAGGAAGTAGTGCGGAGACAAAAATAGTTGTTCCAGTGAAGGGAAGGAACAACCGCCAAAGGAGACCAAGTATATTTGACGAAGATGCAAGTAACGATGACTTCTCGCCCACAGTGAATCTGTTGGACTAACCAGAGGAGGCCAGCACCAAAGGGGGGTGGGTGGGGAGGAGTTTAAAAGAAATAAGAAATTTGGAAAATAGTAAGAGATTAAGAAGAAAAAAAAGGGAAGGAGTAAAAAATAAGAAATAAAAAAACAAATCAAAAATGTGACAGATGTTGGGTGTGTCTCTTTCAGCAAAGGCCGAAGGCGCTTCTACACAGTTGCACTACCTTACAACTGGTGTGTGCCTTGGTGAAAGAGAAAGGGAGCAAGAGGAGGACGAGGAGGAAAAAAAAAACAAAAAATCTTGGGAGAGACAGAGGAAGTGACGTGGATAGGGTAGAAGGAGGAATGAGAAGCTTTGTTGAACCGATTAATTTCCCAGGACAAGCCAGTCCTTAAAGCATCGCCAACGCCGCACGAGACTCCCGGTTGGACTTTTAGTGAGGGCAATGGTGGCCAAGGGTCCCTGTTAGTTCTTCTTAACCCATGCAGCGTACCAAACCTCTGGGACTGCCTGGCCTGTAATAGAGGCCGAAGTGACTGCGCCCCCTGTCCGGTCGTGGGGAGAGTCACTCCTACGGCGGGTACACGACGGTGACCGGCGTGATGTGTAGCGCCTGCGCCAGCAGGGAGCTGCGAGGGTAGTATATTGGTTGGAAATGAGGAGAAAGCCTTGTAGGAGGGGAGGGCTGTTCGTCCACTGGTGGCAGTGGTAGTAGTAGTCTCCTGTTGTTGTTGCTGGGGTTTATTCTCGCGTCTGTTCCTTCAACCCTAGTCCATCTGCAAGCATGTCCTCACTCGCGGTGGCTGTAAAATAGTATACCGGTATTTATTTCGGCCGGTGATCCAGATGAACAAAATAGATAGCAGTGAATAGTAATAAGATAGGAACCAAAATGGAAAAGATTCAAAAAACAATAGCAGCAACCAGGCCTTATATGCAAGGATATAGTATCGTCTGGAAACCCGTCAAGCACCAGAAGGATTCGCCACTTATTTTCAACGCCAGATGGATCCTCAGCATTCAGAATGATGAACTGCAGGAGAGGATGAGCGAGGATAAAAAGAAAACGACTGGATGAAAGAATGGCATCCGATGGATTGGATGGTTCAACAAGTGGAGATCGCGACAGGGTCACGTTGGCAGACCGACGACGTGCAGGGCCAGACTGGACGCTTGAGGGAGGTTAGTTTAGAGAGGGTCACCGTTGGATCGGGTAATTAATCGGGGCTTGCTGTAATTTATGATCTGGTTCGGATTTTCCTATGATTTTCCTTATTTTTATTCGGGCTTCTTATTTTCTTTTCTTTTCTTTTCTTTTTTATTTCCTTCCATTTTTTTAAATTCTCTGGTTTTATTTTTATCTATTTCTTCCTGATGTAGTTTTCATTCCTAGTTTATTTCGAATCTGGGTTCCAGCTCCACTCTCTTTCTCCTTCGTCTTTTTCTTTACCCCTCAGATTCCGGCTTGGCCAGTTCGTGCACTGTGCAGATTAGATATCAGAAAAGTCAATGTGGAATGAGGCCGTAATGAAGAATCCACAATCAAGCGAAAGCGTAAATAAAAGTTTTTTTCTTCTCTGAAAAAGAAAAAAAAGTGTGACGAAGGGAAAAGTGACGGAAGGAAGGAAGGGCCAAGGGAACAGGAATCGATCCTGATAAAACTGCCTAAAATAAAACCACCCCCAAGATTAAATTCTCAAAGAACAAAGACGAAGAACGAGGAGTAAGAGTGAGTAGCATAGTAACTGCTAATTCAGATCACCCAGTCAGTTAACGACGATAGTAATATAATAGGGATGAATAATAAGAATAATCAAAACCAAACTCATAATAATGATATGATAATGATCGCTTGGGGTCCGGGCCAAATTGACGACAAGCTTAATGGGTCCGGGTCATTCAAATCGTCGACCCAGCTAACTAACAACTACACTACTGACACTACATCGCACAAGTTATCATTGTACTTACCCTTAACCCTATTTAGTAGTTTGGCAACTGCCACGGATATGAAGAAGAAGAAGAAGATGATGATGATGATGATGACACCATCCTCAACCTGCCAGCCAACAACGCGCCATCCCCTGCCCTCTCTTGTCTCTTCTTTTCTTACTTACCTCTGGGCGGAGGATTGGCCACGCGGGGAGTGAGGGGGAGCAGGCCTTCGAAAAGAGCCATCTGCATGAGCGTCATGTACACAATCAGTCAAATCCCTCCCACACACACACACACTACTATTACCCCCCATGTCAATTCTCCTCATCGGCCCCCAAATCTTTCTGCACTATCCCCATTCATTCACCCATTCCTTTGCCCCAGTACCATGGGCTCGTTACTCTGCTTTCTTCTGGCACATGCAGTTTCTAGTTCCAACGCGCAGGTCTCGGTATGGCTGGGACACACCCTCACACTCACACACACGCTCCAGCCTATCAGCATAATTACAAATTCCGGAAGGATGGCCGCGGACTAAGGAGCAATAATAAAATTTAGAATAATAATAATATAATAATAATAAACAATAACCATACGATAATAATAAAATTTAACACCGAGCAATCAGAAAATTGAACACAAAATAAATAAAAAAAGCGTTCTGGAAAAATGTGGTACGCATGTATCATAAGGCGAAAGAGCCAGTCAGCCTTTCTAAACTGAGTATGTATTAGTCCCCACGTTTGTGTAAGTAAGTAACTCAGTAACTCCCTACCTGCCATTATTCAGGCTCTTGGCTTACTACATACGTACTGACTGACTGACTGAAAGTGACCTCAGCCAACCGCAAATTGGTTACTGCTTTTGTCAAAGATGTACATTAAAGTGGGTTGAGTGAGAGAGCGATCAAGTATGCCCTTTACCTAAAACTCTCTAGATAGATAGATAATCACCTACTGATCGATTGACTGACTTGCTTGCTGAAGAATGTGTCAAACCGTGTTATGCGTAACAGAGTTACGCCAGCAAGGGCTTTTTCTCGTATTTATATTCCCCACCATTTGCATTCCGCAGTAGCTACTTTTACTACTACGTACTAAGCTAATAAACTACTAAGGAAGGGAAATGTTAATGCGGTCGTAATTAATGACTCGGTTTTTGCCTTCTCTTTGGTTCAAACCCACCTGGAAATATTTGACGCACGATCTGCCCGCGGCGAGGAGCTTAAGAGACACATACCTTTCCTCCTAGGAGTCTATCTATTAGAAATAAGATATCTAGGGGTTTGATTTGACCTAACTGGACACCATCTAACAAATAATACGTAGTAACCAAAAACCGAAACCCCGAAAGAAGACAAAATCAGAAATGAAAATAAATTCCTCGAAAAAGAAGAACGCCGTCATTCGGCCGTAATACATCACACATACTCAAATAAATAACTTACGCCGCCCACAACATGCAGCCCTGCCATTGCATGAGAAAAGGCCAAGACGAAAAAAAAAATAAAAAAGTCATTTCAGTTCCCCGAACCTGATAGGTCGTTCCAAGGCTGCAAGACGGGTCGACCGAAACGAAGCATTGCAGGGTTCATTTTTTTTCTTTGCAATTTCCAAGCCTTCTCAAATTGATTTTCGGCCGCTGGCGGGAAAACATCAGACGACACAACATCCACTCAACTACCCATAGCTGGCTGGGGGGAGGGAAGACCGGGAGAGAGGGGAGTGGGTTTGTGTGGCCCGGAGCTAGTTTCGTTTTGTGTGCTGTGCTTGCTGCTGCTGCTGTACTCCACAAGCAATCTTCATCTTGTACTTATCTACATTGGGATTGGGGATGGGGGGTGAGTGTGTGTGTGGAGCCGTGGGAGGCTAGTTAGTTAGGTTAGTTAGCTTAGGATTGTGTCCGCGGTGGGTTAGTAGTCCACTGTTCGCTCCGAGCCTCTCTTTCTCTCTTACTTTCTCTGTTTTGAGTATGACTCCAGTCTCTTTTCTTACCCTCCTAGAAAAGATAGAGAGATAGTATCTACTTAGACTAAATTAATTTACCTTACTACTATCTCTGGAGAGATGGACATGTTCGAGACCCATACGTCGCTCGCTCGCTCTCTGAAAGATGTCAATAGCGATTGATTCATTTGGAATGAATCCGGTTGTGTTCGGGTTACTTTACTTACTAGTTTCGTTTTATTTTTTTCCCTACTACTATCTATCTATCTACGTAGTTATCTGTCAGTAATGAATGATTAATTCGAATAGCTAGCCCAATCTAATCACTCGAGCGCGGTCGCCGACCTTACTTTTTTTTTCTTTTCTTTTCTTTTTTTTATTTACTCGGAGAAATAAATAATGATACAGAAAAAGGGGGGGTTGTGTAGTATGGTAGTGGTGTAGGTTATGGAAAAGAAACGAACGAACGCAACGGGATTATACGGGAGTCACGCAAGACTAAAAATGTGACTGACTTGACTGACTGACTTTACTTGACTTGTCGGTGGGAAGATCCTTAGTTAGCAGGAAGCAAGGTCAATCTTTTCTCTCTCTACTACTGATTTTCTTATTTTTTGATTTGTTTATTATTATTGTGATTATTTTTTTCGGGGACGCTAGTTGGCATATGGAACAATCCTTCATTCGATTTCTACACCTCACCTCGCAAAGTAAACGGAAAAGGAAAAAGTAATGAAACCCGAGAAGAATAAGAAAATAAGAAACAAAAATAAGCAGAAGAGAAGAAAAAGAAAACATGGATGGGTAAAAGGATCACTGCAGGATTCGTGCAAGACCATCATCGTCCATCAGCAGGTGAGGATTTGGAGCAGAAAAAACGGAATGAGCAGTCAGTGAATGAGAGGAAGAAGAAGAAGGGGGGGGAAGGGGAAGCCAGAGCCAGCCTGAGGGAGGGCAAGGAGGGAGGGAGGGGGGGAAAAGGAAGCCGGCGAAGCAAGCCAACAGAAAGGCCGTAATGGGCCGCGTTTATTGGGCGCGGAATAGAGTCAGCAACCCAACCTGCAGTGGCTTTGCTAGCGTACCGTTGTGTCGGGACGGGTTTACGAATAGGATCGAGGCTCTAACGCTGTCTGGCTCTTATGGTCTCAGATTGCGCAGGGCCATTGCTGAAGGACAGGCGACCTGACAGCCAAGCGGGAGACACGATGTGTGTGGGTCCGAGCCTTAGTACCGGGGGGAAAAAAAAGGGAGGGGGTGGAAATTGGAATGGGAGAAATTTCAAAAAATTTAAAAATAATCATATATTAATAAAAAAGTAACAAGAAAAAAAAGGTAAATAGACACGCAGAGAACAAATGCTGGAATAGGGAAAAGTACACAAAGAGCCTAACTAAACCAACTACTTATTTACTACTAAAGAGGAGGACCATGGGATGGATGGCCCCAACCTAGCTTAAGGGATTAGCCATGACTGACTGACTGACTGCGTGAGGCCACCACCACCACAACCACCATCATTACTACAGTAGTAGTATCCTCGATCCTTCTGAATTTCTTATTTTCCTTCAATGTAATTGCTCGGTCGGCCGTTTTCAATAATAATTTCATTCTTAATACTAAGTTTTAGAGATGATGGTCCACTTTGAAGAAGTAAACCACGGGTAACCAAACTAGGTAATCGAGGTACTTACCTTTTAGTGATTATTTGCCGTTCCTGTCGACGATAAAAATCATCCCGAACAGAACCGCGCGGTCCAGATAACAATCTGCAGACCTTTGCCAACACATCCTCTGCAGCCGTGAGACGATCGCCTGCCCCCTCCTTATTCGATACTTGAATTTCCAGATGATCTCATCTGTCGGTTACGACGTAGTACTTTGCGCGATGATTTAAATGTATGTAATGAATCCCCAAAAGACAGGGTATGTAGCCTGTTTTTTTATTTACTTTGTTGCTTTTTTTTATTTTTTCCTATCCCACCCACTTCTTGATCGGTACGTAGTAGCATCTCCATCCTCGATTTGCGACTGGCGACACGGCACAACTATGAGGTATTGTATAAAACCCAGGAGGCCAAAATAGATTAAAGACCCTGCCATATAAGCTGAGACCTAAGTTGCTTAGCCTACTTCGGTAATGATTACATCTTTTTTTTCTTATTCTTCCAGAAGAAAAGGTCAGCAGCCGTCCACGTTGACAGCATCATTACCACAACCTATTATAACCCCTTTGGTTGGCATTCAGTAATAGTTAATAATAAGTGTTCATTATTTCAACCTCTCGGCGAAGAAGGAGGGGCGGGCTGAAGATCCGTGAAGGATTACCATCATTTGGCAAGTAAACGAGGGGACGAATCATAGCAGGGCCTGTTGCTCTCTTGGCGACCGAACTGCGATCTCACTCCGAAGCAAGTACCGCTGAAGGAACGATCTGGAGTAAATTCGTCAGCCTCCTTCAGGCCGGGCCTGACTGACATCCTCAAACCCACTAGTTGCCGCGGATTTGAATCCGCCACTGTCAAAAGACTAGCCGACCCATTTATTGTCTTGGGAGGATCCATCCTGGCTTGAGCACGGTGGTATGTTTGGGGGCGCCTTTTTTCTGTTCTAAGTCTGAGGAAGTTTTAGTAGCAAAGCACAAGACAAGTAGCCTACTAGTCGAAGAAGACGCGGCGGGGCTCGGGGATGACGATCCGGGACGGACGAGTCTGGAGCGAGAGAGAGGAATTGAGAATTGATTGAGAGACAACGGGGAAGCCCGATTTGGAAGGACTCTCTTTCTCTGTGTGAGAGAGAGAGAGACCCGGTCGGTAAGGTAATTAGCTTACGAGGGATCATCCATGAAAAGTAGGGGAAAAGAGGAGAAAAGAAAAGAAATAAAAACAAAACAAAAAAGTAACAAAAGCTCGAAAGAAATAGGCAATGTTGACAGATCTGTTTTCTATGACTCAAAGAAGCAGGCTGGCTGGAGTTTCTCAGGTAGTAGATCTGATATCAGTATTATCAAAGTCATGCATATATCAGACATGTCGCACATGATGGCTGTAAGGAAGGCCGATGAAATCACCCTTCAAGTTCGGGTCGGGTGCCTCCATCGACCGTGCCTGACACCCACCCACAGGAGAAGGGTTGTTCTAGGCAAAGTGGGCCGTGGCCACAGCAGCAGCAGCAAGAAGCAGCAGTACTTACACAAACAAAGCAAATCTTGTACCCCCCACACTCAGCCGAAAAGTTCCCAGTTCCCACATCCTCAACCTGAAAAAGGACCCATGATGGCCAGGGAAAAAGAAGGAGTGACAACCGATAATTGTGTCACTATCTCCACAACTCCGTATGGCGCCGATCGGCCCCGAACTCATCCTAATTAACTAGCGTAGACGAGCACACAAATCACGGGATGGGCTTCTTGCCAAATCACTCCAATTCTCGTATCTCTCGCTTTTGAATTCCGGTGTGTGTGTGTCTGGGCTATTATGGTGAAGAGAATGAATGGGGGTTCGGTTCATCGTATTTCGTATAAGAAATTGATATAGAGTGCTAGTATAGTAGTAAAAGATGGTGGTGTAGTAGCCGTTATCCTTCACTTATCTTTTCTGCTAGTCGAGTCAATCAGCAGCACGCGCCCCCAAACCTTTCTAGCCTTTTCTCCAATCTTCTTTCTCCCTACGCTTTCCCTTTCCTTCAGCTCCCCTCGAGTCCATTAGCTTGGCATCGCAGGGAAAAGCCAAGACGATTACAGTTTCATTAAGTGGACCATTCGAAAACGGCAAGGTTCCATCGGCAGCTTATCAGCTAGTAGCTGTATCGAAATTCAAGTGCGAAACACCACCCTAAATAAAGGGCGGAGGCAGCCTCGGCCATGACTTGCTGTACGAGGCAACAAAAAAAATTACCCAAAATCGGATGGCCACTTTTCTTCTTCTTCCTCCTCTTCTTCTGCTCCATATGACAAGGGGACTTGTATGGTGCCAGTTAGTAGTATTATTAGGGCCTGGACATCGTTAGTTCCAGGTTTCAACTGATGCAATGCTACACGGCGTATTGGAGCCGAACGAAGATTGGCTGAGGGTCAGAATTGCGGCACAGTCAATCTGCGCAAGCTCCAAACCCAACTCAGGCGCGTAGCATATCCTCTTGGCTTTTACCCCATGCAAGTTGTTCGAGCATATGACTCTGGCAAGTGAGCTAACTAGTCCATCACCCGCTTAATGATCTGGATGATATGCGTACGCGCATGCGCTCAGGCAGAAAGCGAGGGCAAGGTTCCGAGGAAATAACAACCATTTTCTCCGTCTGCAATATGATGGGCAGACCGCCAGAAAGTCTAAGACTCAAGAAATGAAAATCGAAAAGAAAAAAAAAAAAGAAGAAAGAAAAAAAGGCGGATGATCATCCGTCTGTCAGCGCCCGTTGTAGATCCTATCCCGGAGTGTCACAGATTCCTTCGTCCCCAGCTCTCTGCTCCGTACAAGAGAGACAGGAGAACTAACCTGACTTGAGTGGAGAGGGTACTCTGGGGCATAGTCTCCATTGAGGACAAGCTGGTCACTGCTTGCTCTACGGCAGCTAGCAAGTAGCAACAAAAGGTCGCACTTGCTGCAACGATGAGTGATTCCAGACAAGGTACTAGCTAGACGACAACAATAACTTCAACTACTACCTCTCTTGCTGCCACGTCCCCCGACGGGCGACCCTCACCTGTTCTGCCTTAGTTCCCACCATCTTCTCCTCATCCGACGCGTAGCCGCAGCTGCGTTCGGTCACGTGAGGGTTCATCGCCGGGGAAGTCAGGCAGACAACCTATGACGAAGGGCCATTTTAATTAATGGCGGAGCTCGGCAGGTCAGTAGTTGGCTCGTTCTAGCATGTCGCAATCCTCGGTGGTGGAGACCAAGGCGAAGAGAACAAAGAAAGTGGGCGGCAGGGATCATTTCCATTCCAGCAATCGACGTCGAGCACGCCAGGACACTGACTCGTAAGAAATTACACGACCGGGCGAGGGGGTGGATATTTTAGCCCATCCCATGTGTCTGGGACTGGGTTGGAATGGGCTGTGTAACTAATCGAATCCGGGATAACTTGTCTATAATCACATTCTTATTGAAGGTTATGCATCAGATGCAATGCAGTGATCATCTCCCTCGAGCGGTCAGGCAACTGTAGCACAGCGTTGCAGTTGCAGCGCCCATAGGGTGTTGGAGGTCGAGGTCTCAACAGGAATGGAAGGATTGATTAGGATCGTTGGCTAGAAATGACCTAGAAGTCAGAACGTTGCGGCTCAAGTTTGCAGCGCCGTCCAGGAGGTGGATGGCATTGCCTGGCAGCGCCAGATTTGGGCGCAAGAAGTGAGGCACAGCCGCGGCGCCTAGAGGCTGGTGTCTTAGTAGCAGCGCTACTACTAGCATCCTCAGGATTAGGCTAACGCCTGGGGGTCCAGCGGAACTCCGTACTACGAAGTACAACCGACCATCCTGCGTAATAATCCAAATGTAGTGATGCTGTCACTTGGTAGGTGAAACCAAATCGACCCCACTGGCACCTGCGGCGATAATATCCTGTTATACTAGTCAACCTGCAAGCGAGGTTAAGTGTAACTTATTGCTGGTCAGGGAGGTATGCAAAAAGACCAGCCTAGACAGCACACAAGTATGAAGTAGTACCTTTCAGGGGCTATCCTAGCCATTCAACCCAGTGTTGAGTGCCCCGATCGGGAATCATTGCACGTTCTACATACCGAGTCCGGACACAGTAACTTAATGAAGGATGTTGTGATGATATTGTGTTGCCATTGTGCGACATATCGGAATATGTGCCGAGCCTCACCTGGTTTGGATCTTCCAGAAAGATCGATATGTTCCTGTATTGTGTACTACGTGGTGGCTGAAGCCACCACCCTTCTCATACCATAGTTCCGTCAAAGCCACCGGCCCGTCATCGATCAAGGATCGCAACTCTAAGCTTGCCTCAGATTCCATTTCAGTGCGAAGATATTTCCTGCTTGCGAAATGAAGGAGTAGCCAATCGATGTATAGTGGATATATCAGGGGAAACAGTATAAAACATACACGTTCGTACTTACCGGAACGGACGGGAAGATCCCGTCAGGTTTGGTTACAGAGCTTTTTGGTCACTAACAACTTCCCCTCACCCCTTGACAAGGTAGTTGCAGTAGTAACCCATCCTTTCTGCCTCGCACAACAGCAAAAGAGTCGCTGTCAAGGTCGTCAAGGCTCAACGGTGATGCGGCGTTGCACATGACGTTGCTTTCTTCTAATGGACCAATGCATGGAACCATGACGGTGGCTTAGTTATGCTGCCTGGGGAGGGTCGACAGACAATGGCTTAGACGGCCAGGCAGTCTATTCCTGCAGCCTCGTGTGTCTCCTCTTCGCTGAGAACCACTCATAATGCTGAACACCGACCTGACTATTGATGGTCATCATACTGACCGTAACACTTGTTGGCGAGGATGCATCTTTGGTTTGAAGAAGCGGGGCCGCTGTTGGCATTCGAGGCAGTCAGAACAGAGGATGAAAGATGGGTGTGGACTAAAAGAGGCACCACACTTGGCCAGAGCTTCCGGAGCCTAAGGAAGGGGTGTCTTAATTCAGCTTGCAAACATTCCGACTGGACCATTCCTGTACTCTAGAGGCTACGGTGCCCCGTTTAGCCCAGATCAGATTTGCTGCGGACTGGATATGTCAGATGTCAATTAAATCAACAGCCCAATAAACTAACCACGAAGTGTGAAGCTGGAGTTGCATTCGCAACACGGAGCACTCTCCGAAGTGCTCTCGTTCTAGGGATAGTGTCAAAATTTAGCATCCTAAAGCTTAATCAAATGATTTGATTGCCCAAATTTTACCCGACGGAAATCCCCCGATCATTGGTAAACTTGACACTTTCGCCAAACCTTTTTCTTATCACGCCAATAGAACTGTATCATGTGTAATAATAATTTATAAATTTTAATCTGGATTCTGGTCTTCATTCCAGACGACGCCGACACTCGCCTGGAAGCGAAGTATTGTAATTAATTCTCTTTCCTGTCAGCAGATCAGTTTGAGGGAGTCTAATCATCAGCTGATGCTCCCTCTCGTCCTCTCGATAAGCAGTGACCACTGCGTTAGTAGTGATGCACAACACCTTTCCAATCATCAACCACATCACCTGAACCTCATTAGGCTGACTACCTCACATCAGCAACCTGTTGAACAGATCATCATGCAGAATCACCATGGGCCCCGCCTCTGCCTCCATTTTTCCCTTCCCCCCTCCCGTCTCCATAGTCCATTCATTCCGAGACCATTAGCCTCCACCGGTCCGGATCGGGGCTGATCTAAGTAGCGCGACCAAAAAAAGTTATCAGGCAGGCTATCCACCGAACGGCGACGCTAAGAGCCTTGGAAGGGGTTGGCACGGAGATCCGGCAGGAATATTCACGAGCACCTTTGGCAAAAGCCACGGGCATATTTGCCCATGATTATTGATTGGTGCCTGTCTAAGTTCTAGAAGACACTGCTCGGTCCGGGCGACAAATCCTTCGCTGCGGCAAAGGATTGTAGTCTACTGCGCTAGATGATATGAGCCGACCTTCTTTCTCATTGTGCGTGGTAGGATTTGAGACCACGTTCACCACGTTTGATCGCCAGGATCTGTGGCGTGGTGTTGGGTGAGATTGTCCGCGCCACCGTCTAGATATCCATACTTGAACTGTCCGTCAAGAGGATCCTCATCATGATTGTTTACCCTTTTGAAATTGGCGCAGTTACTGATATTTGGTTCTGGTGGATCTACTATCTTGAAAAAGGAGCCCCCGCCTCTTTTCGTTCTCTCGTATTCAGAGCACTTTTTGTCCACAGTAGGTAATGTTCACGCACTGTGTCTCCTCTGTAAACTAAAAAATTTATCCGACCATGCTCATCACTTCCTTTTTACGTTTGTTTTTCTCTCTCTTCAAAGCTCCCTATAGGGATTCCCGCATTATTAAGCTCTGGGCTGCACCGGAGCCTGACTGCCAAGCCGCGGCCGGTTCAGATCCGCCGGCCTTGACGATAAGCTTCAGCTCCAGGTCCGAGGCCGCAGCCACGGCGGTGAAAATGGACACCGTCTGCCTCCATTCCTGCTGCCATTGACTTTTCGCCGCAATTACTTGGCTTATTGGTGGACTTTTGACGATGAAACTCAAACCACGCCTGTTTCTGATTGGTTGGCTTGTCTTACCCAGTTGGGAAATCTCGGTGATTAACCCTCGAAAATGCCAAACACCTAGTAGTAGATGGACATGTCGTAAGAGAGTGAGAACCCTTACCTACTACTATAGGATATTTACTCGATCAAAATCTCTCATTAAACGGAGCTGTGCAGGCAGGTTTGATGATTCTCCGGGAAGTTTTAGACTATGCTAATTGAAGGAGTCATCAGACTCGTCTGCCTTCAGCCTCATTCCTCTTTGAGCCCCCCTCCTCTGCCCATTCCCTCAGACACCGACGAATTTCTTACCCCTGCGCCTCGCAACACGTGGGGCCAATTGCAACGAGCGCAGGCCTCACTTTCTCCCCGTCGTCCGCTACATAGTATATACTTAGTGGCGAACGCTATGCCTAGCAGGTCAAGTAGATGGCTTAGTATAGTAGTCAGAAGCGAGTAATCCATGCGCGATGCCGATTCCCGATACGTACGGATCCCGAGTCTGGCCGCGCCGTAAGGCAGACCCATTTTGTTTTGTTTCTTTAATTTAATTTCGAATTTTTTTCTGATTTTCGGTCTACTGGGGAAAAGGATATATTGCATGCCTCGGGACAAGACAATGAGATTGACACCTAATGTATGCGACAGGAGTGGAAGTGCGAGACAAGATGCAGGCATCTTTCATTATTGCACATTGTGTTCGGCCGGACGACATTCCTGCAACCAATCAGCTTTACTCCGAGCCAATGATTGACATCTAAAGTAGCAGTCTAGACTGTCGTAGACGAGGATTTGCGGCGCAGTCGTTGTACATCTGTTCTGACGCTACGTGATGGAGTCGCTACGGAGAACGGAGACCAGCCAAGTCCTTAGAGTCCGGCGTTTAAGAAACTGAGTGGGGGTCATGGGGGGGAGAGGAGAAGAAAGGAAGTACTCCGTATGTAGACGGTCTTTTGGCTAGCGTTCGGAATGGCTGTCCCCCGTCAATAGCTTATGACGGGTGCTATCGACCCTTTTGCTAACTACTCCGACTTGGGACGTACTAGTGTTATTTGGTACCTACAGAGATGGTCCGCACACCGTAGATTGCTATACTAGTATGTGGTAGCTTACCTACTTCTTACTAATGTGGGTAAGTCACTAAATGAAGTAAAGAAGTATGTACGCGTATATATGTATGTATGCATGTGCTCGACAACAATTTCATATCACAAGGGCGTTTGCATCGTCAATCAGTCAGTCAGTCAGGATGATGTATGTCGGGGGGGAAGGGAAAGTGACTGGACTGGGCTACGGAGTACAGGAGGCTATAATTATCCCGACGCAAACCAATAATGATGCATACTATAGGATGATCGCGTCGATGACTTTCCCATTCCCCCAAGGGCCTTTTTTGGTTTACAGCCAGAATACATACTAGTGTGGGCTGCCATGGGAGCCAGAGAGGGAAGCATTGACCCCAGCAAGCTGGCCCCTGCCATGCAAGCAATCAGGCCTTCCCCTACAGTGACTCTGTTGAGTTAAGCCTGGCTGCAGCCCGGATGGGCCGGCGCGCTGTAAGGTCCGATACCATACCATACGCCTTCATTCACGACCAATCCAAGCCGGCCGGCCGTTCGATCGACGTCGGCAAGCGAGATCGATTCCGCGTCTCAGACAACAACCCAAGAGTTAGTTGCTGCTGCTGCTAAACTAGTGTAGTTATTCTCTTCTCTCTCTCTCTGCCTGAGAGCAGTCACAGCCGGTGCGCCCGCCGCCTCTTCAGTGTCACGCTGGACTCACCCTTAATGGTGCCACGGGCAAAGCAAAGTACCTCCCCTAAAGGACGTACCCCAGGTAAGCTTACTCCTTGCTTACCACGCCTTAATCTTGACTGAAGAAATGCCTAACCGTTTTCATCCACTGAGTCAGTCAGGTACCAGCTCGAGCCAGCTTTTAACCTACGTAGGGCTTAAAAAGTAATATCTAAGCAACTGTGTTGAAAAGCTTCATGGAAATTTTCATTGTTCAAGACATCCTCGGTTTTCTAAACCCACCGTGGACAGCGAGTGCAATTTCCCTCACATTTTCCCCCCTCCTCCTCCCAGCCTCGGGGACCATTTGCCAAACTTACCAGGGATACCAACCAGCCTACTCAGAAAACCCCTCAGCTGGACGGAACCTGCTCAAGGTTGCCTACTAATGCCCAACTATCACACCCTCTACCAGACTGTCGGGTCCATGGTGTAGTATTCGCGCTGCGAGAATCAGCCGGTGGCCTGCACCGATTGTCCCAGTTAATCTAATTTATTTTTTTTTTTTTCGTCTCTTCTCGCACTCGCACAACTGGGGCTGCTGCTCCTGCATGGAGGCAGCCGGATTCCTGTCTCATCCCTCTCTTTCCGATCCATGTTCGTTGGGGTCATTCGTCTCCCTCGTCTGTTCGTCTGTTTTTTTTGACTCCGGAGTACTCTCGACCACCAACCCCCTCCTCTCCTCTCCTTCCCTCCAGCAGAGGTTATGGAGCCGCTCAAGAGACGGAATATTAATTTAGAGTAACACTAGATACTGACTACTCCTAACTCCGGACTGATACTAACTAGCGATTTTATCAACTAGGAGTAATTTTGAACACGGTCATGCAGAATGCCTCACTCACCCACCATCCACACTCGTTTAGTTGACTTGCCTTACGTCCTAACCACCTCATCATTATTATTACTGACTTGGTAAATTGTTGACTTGACCTTCTTGGCCAAAGGAAACCCACGGAGGAGTCCTTCCCTTTCTTCCTTCGGTCCAGTCCTCGGACCACCCCCGGAGAACCCATGGTTTCTCCCCATTGCTAAGCATCTCTCAACCTCTGGTTCACCCGACTTTTCCTTTCACCAGCGAAACAAAAAATGCCAACCATCTACACGATCGCTAGAAGCCAAAACCCACCCCACACATCGTAGTAATACCAATGAGACATATCTATCTCTCTTTCTCTCTCCCGTCATAGCAATTTCTCTTTGTTTCCCTTCTCGGTGATCTCCGTGCAAGTATCCACTTCGGAAAACAAGGCTAACCCCCCCGTTCTCGACCTTGTTTCGCAACTTGGCCCTTCTTTGTTCTCGACATACCCTAGGGTTGTATCCAGAATTGGCGGCGCGGGAGGGGAGAGCCCCAGAAAGATACATCCGTCTTTTTGTCTAGCCTAATTATTGCTTGCCAATAACCCAAGGATGCTTGCCTACCTACTTACCCTCTCTCGAAGTGGACACCAAAAACAGGCAGACAGAGACAGAGACAGCGACAAGAAACTGACAAGGCCAGCCGGCCGACCGACCGACCGACCGACCGACCCAGGATTGAGCACCGAATGGATTCGGTTAGTAACCATGGGTTTTGGACTCATTGTTGTTTCAGGCAATTTCCTTATAAGGTACTCCGTAGCGTGTTAATAGTAGTATGTAGTATGTAGTTTTAGTTTACATGGATGTATGTACACACGGGCAAGGCCCCGCGTGCTGCTTTGCTGTGCGGAGCAAAAAAAGCGATCGTCACTTTCCAACTAACTAACTACTAACTTACTAACTAAACAATGTTCACCATCGGCTATTGTAACTACCTATATTTTGTTGTGATATGATTGTCGTGTACGTATAAACAAAACCATAGCAGACAGGATTATTATCGAATCTAGTGCAGAGTCAATAATTAACTAACTAACTAGCTAGCTGGATATGTACCCTCCGACCGAGGTAAGTAACTACTGCGAGTCTGCGACAAACAATGACAAATACTACCTTCTTCTTCTGCTGCTTCTTTCTTCCACTTCCCCGGCCTGCCCTCTTCTTGGCCTTTCTTTCTATTCGCTTGCCATAATGAAAATATCCGGGGGTCGGTAGGTAGGTAACTAAGTACTACGTATCATCTAACTGCCATACTTGCTACTTACGGTAGTATCCATAGTGAGCACGAAAACTGCGATGTAAGGAGAAAAGAATACCAAGATATTCGACTTACCCCTTCTTCAGTCAACCTGATTCTTCATTAGTAGTGTATTATGTATAACATACATAAGTAGATGATTAATGTCCCCTCTATCGACATAACTATGAAGTAGTAGTAGTAGTCACATGCATCCAACTTGGTACTTCTACTACGTAGAGTAAGTAGGTAGGTAGGTGGGTAGATACTCAGGTATGTAGCAGTACATTTACATGTGAGAAGGTGCATACATAAGTACTTTCCATCTTGTGTACCCCCTTCCCTTCCCCTCTGCCCCCTTCCCCTCTCTTTCTCACTACATAAGTAGCGTAACATAACATACATACTAATGAGTTATTCAAGTCTAACCCAGGAAATGCATTGCAACTAAACCACAGTCTCCCCCCTTTCTTTTTCCCCGTACCGGAAAAGTATTAGTAGTAGGAGGAAGAGCATACCTAACAACCTACCTAGCTACTTACCGGTCCGAGATTCCGGTGCAGGCAGTACACACACACCTCGACCCAACATACACACACACAGTCCACATGTAGCTCTGCAACTATGCATCATTCGAATCTGGCTGCAATGGCAGACAGACAGACAGACAGGTAGGTAGACAGGGTCCTACTAAATAGAGAATCATCGGTGATACTACCACTCCTACTATGTACATTATCACTCAAACCAAGTATGTCCTATGTACCATGTACTATGTAAGTACTCTATCCGCATTCAATCATGTCTGTCTCAGCCTACTATGCAACATAATGAAATGGAATGACCTCAGATAGATATATCTCCTCGGAGAAAGCACCCCCTTTACCCATAACTACTTACGGTGCATACTCAACCCCCAGATAAGAAAACCAGCAGACAAGACAGCCAAGCATCGCAAGCATCAAAACCAGCAACAGCAACAACAACAACAACGCCTAAGAAAGGGATGGATAGGGGATATGTAGGGTACGATACACACATATGTGACTCACGAGTCATGACAAGAAGAAAAAAGCCCTGCAGAATGCAGATTATTTCACTGAAGGAGAGAAGAAGAATTAGGAAACAGTTTATCTTGAATCAGATTACGCCTAGGAGAGACTTTTTTCTGAATCAGAGATAAAAAAAAAACTGAATCGGAGGGAAAAGTAAAGTTACATCATGTTCTTTGCATTTCGGGATTTGAAAATTGAGAGGAATAAGTTCTTGGGCTTGGAATGCTAGAATTTATGTATGTGTGTTGTGTATGCTGTGGTGGTTTTGACTTGGCTTGGCCTTGGGTAATTGGAATGTTTGGATTGGAGATCGGTCTTTGGCGGGTTTTGGCAATGCTTTTGACTGTAGATGTTTGGTTGGGATGGGATAAGAGTGGCTTGGTGGAATGTGTATGTTTGTTCTGCTCTATGATTGTATCTGTTTTCGACTTTGATGATTGACTATTCTGCTACTCTGGTTGAGGCAATTGTCTTGGTCATTGAGATACATGGAGAAGGGTTAACATATCCGTTATGTCCGAGGGAGGTTTCTTGGCGGTGTATGGTACTGTATGCGTGTTATATACGGTGTATGGTTTCGTGTACTGGTATGTATTTCTCTGTACGGTTGATGGGCAGACAGCTTCTTGATGAAAGGCATAGTTGCGATATTATGATTATCTGAAGAGCATTATAGCTTATTTGTTTGCTTCCTCAGAATGGTGCATGGCGTGGCTGATGTAGTGTTGGTAGATCATGTATAATACTGCTCGATATATATCTCTTACTATATAATGTTCGGATATACTATCTACTAGGATCAAGTTGAGTTATTTCTGTAGTTAGACATGGGATGGATTAAGACAAAGTACTGGCTTCTAAGTTCAAAAATTATTTCCTTTATTCAGCGACTGTCTACTTGTTGGACCTTCAAGTATTGACTGATAATGGTAATTGAGGAGAATACTAGACCATGCTGCTGTCTGCTGCCCTTAGCAAAGCTATTGGCAGCCATACCCCCTGGATCTTAATGCCGCACATTAAAGCTCCGAATGCTGCTGGCATTGTAGCTTCATGCACGCCCTTTCTGTAAGCTATTCTCTCGCTGGCAGGAGCAGACAGCCCCGAGGGTAGCCGGCGTTGTCCAAGTGACGAGTATCATTGACGATCAGACCATACACAAGAGCTCCAGGGTATTGGCTGGGATGATGTGCACCATATACTCTAGACGTATACACCGATCAAAGGATAATCTGTAAACACTGGAACTTTCTGGACCCTGCTGTGTTGTACTGCAATACCACCTCCAGCAACATCTTGTAGCACATCCATGTCATCCTGCAGGTCGTCGAGGTATTGGCTCGTTAGCCGGACTCAGTGAGTTGAGGACTCTGGAAAGGGATGTGATAAGCACTGCCGAAGAGATGCAGAGAGGTTTAGTCGTTGATGGGCTGCTCACCCTGTGGGAGTGTCTCCGACTGCATCATGACGTTCATCTGGTGGAGGACGCTGATGACCTTGAGAAGTCTCCTCGCTGCTTCTCGTCCGATTTTTGTCAATCTTCTAAGCCTTCCCCTTCTTAGCCTTCCCCTTGTCGTGCCATGTCAGCGCGTCGTGGCTGATCGTCGCTTGATCTCTATTACGTAGTAGAACTTAATCTCAACGAGAATACTATATGCAGCAACCGTAAAAGTTAGACCAATTCTTTGACCAAAGCAGTGAATTGCAGAGAAGATTGCTCACATAATGATGACAGTGCCGAAACCGAATGACGAGCCTCGCAGGTATGAAGCCTTAAGGCGTCCCATAATAAGCCTTGAGAAATATAAGCTTGTCCGTAGCAAGACTCTCAAGCACTGACAAAGTCACTTGAACGGATCAATATAATGTGGCTTGCCTTAACTCGTATCCCTCGAATCCTTCGCTCATGAATATAAAGAGTTGTCATGAGGAAGTAGACTGCCACTGCCATAGTGCAATGGCCGATAGGCTGGCTCTCGGGCCACCTCTCGAAAGAATCCCTTTTGAGAGCTGATAAGGAGTCCGCAACAAACTGCGCAAAGAATGAAGAACATCAAGGGCTGCTGTGGGTTCAAGGTTTACTGTAGCCAAGTATACAGCGTTATGTTGTCATCGTGGATGCAATATCTCCATGCATCTCGACGAAAAATGCGGCCATGGCTGAAGGACTTTCCGTACGCAATTAGGAGTAGATATTAAGTGGAGGACAGAAGTTAAAGAGGTTGCCTGAGCAGGTTAGCTGAATTATGGCAAGGCACTAAGTAATTTCAATTTCTGCCCGGGTAGTCGATTGCTAACTGGAACCTTGCATACCGAATAAACACGTATGGTAAGCTAGCCACGACGGGATCTTGCTCTAGGCCCTTCTTTTCCATCCTTTCTCTCTTAGTATCTACCCTTCGAGGGCGTGTTATGAATGATTATAGTTATGTTCAGTGTACGCTTGCTGTGCCTATTTGCCAGAACAGTCTAACTTTGAGGACCAGGGTAACGGAGTTGAAGAAGTTGACTCGTCTGTCATGATTCTGCTTCGAGAGGTCCGGGGTTGTACTGTGATTTACTGGTATGCTATGCCACAACCTTGTGTATTATGAAATTTGCTATGAGGGAAAGTTGTATTGTTAGTTGCTGATGGCCGTCGAACCGTTTAAAAAGAGTCAGGTTTAAAAGGGTCAGCGATATGTCTACCGCTTATATGTCTACAGAGATCTAATCGCTAGGCCTAGTCGTCACCTATACACCATGCTATAGTGAATCAATGACTTGGTATTGGACTTTTGCCTCATGATTCAAGCCTTATGGAACTACATCCATGCATGTCGAATGCTTTTATTAACTAACTGAGGTGCAATAAATCCATCAGGTTACCACAACGCCTGTCCGTTAAGCAATCTTCCCCAACCCCAGATACATCCTGCATATCCTGCCATTTTACTCCATATTTGAACCCGCCCTAGACATGACCATCTTGGTAAACCGCCCCGTATGTAGGTAGCCAAACATAGTCTGCTTGACTTCAGTCAATGTGCATACCGGTAGCGAACTCGCAGCTGAGCGACGTTAGCAGCATTCATCATAGACTAACACGAGGGCACCTACGGGTCTGTCGCATACTGAACGTTGCAGTGCTCCCACTCAGGATCACGCACGAGAATGCCGCGGAACCGCACAGCATCCTCGATGGAGCAGAAGCGGAAGACAACGTTGCGAGCCTAGTAATATGAGTATGCTATACATAAGAGGGATAAGGAAGAAGAAGACTCACGTCTCCAGGCACATATGAGTCCAGGATCTTTTCAACCTTGCGACCACTACCACAGGCCATGTTGTACAGCTGCGCCATGCTGGCATTCATGTCGACTCCGACAGCTCTCACGGCGCGAGTCGAGCCAACAGACAGATTGAAAGAAAGCTGGGAGCTGACCACGTCAACTTCCTTGCTCATCTCAACAAACACGGTGATCCTTCTTTCTTTGTCAAGGTCGATGCCGTTCGGATACTTGTCGTAGAAGGCCTGGCATGCTTCATGTTCACAAAAGAGGATATGAGCAGTTCCGTTGCCATGGACGTGGACACTTTCGATATTGCCACCGTGCACAAGCGACAGAACCTTAGCAGGGGTGCACCAGGTGGCAGGCAAGCCTCGGAGGATGATACGACGGACACGAGAAGCTAAAACAAGTCGTGTAAGTAAGTTGACCACCGGAAGGTAGGATATAATATATGATACCTGGCTTGTCACGAGCAGCAGGGGTGCCCCAGCTCTTGAAAGTAGTAAGGTTCTCACGGTCCTCTACCTCACTGGCGTCACCTGAAGCTACAGCTTCCGAACCACGTGGACCAGCGCTGATAGTAGCAGCAGCATTGTAGTCCTGGGGCTTGGAGTCACCAAAAACACTGGACACTCCAGCCTTGGGGGTCTCGGGCTTCACTTCAGATTCTTCGGCATCAGGCTTGATACTCCACTCGTCGTCATAAGTGTTCTGACCGGAAGGTGCTACAGAAGACAATAACATGAGATATGCCGCGTCTCAACTTCACAATGGCTGTGGTCGCATGATACTTACCAAAAACATCAGCATCAGCACGAGACTCGGGACGACTCATTGAAGTACTGCCCTTCTCACTGGACGCGTCGACAGCAACAGTAGGAGTGCCATAAGTCTTTGGCAGCTTCAAGGAGCGAGCAGCAGCCATGAAGCTGACCGTGTCGTCCACATCGGCGACAGGAAACGTCTTGGTATTTTCCTTGTCCTCCATGGTGTTGCTAAATGAAGAAGATAAGGGAGAAGAAGGGAGAGAACAAGTGGAATGAAAAGTGTCGACAGGAAGTATCGACGGAGAAGACCGAGATGAAAAATGAGGAGCAGAGGATGGGCGAGTTTTATTTTCGTCGACAGTGAAGTGCGTGGCTTCGTTACCTGAACGACGATGAGGGGGTTCCTGTTCAGGTCTAGCAGTCAGCCCAGCGAGAAGACTCTCACCATGCTATGGTAAATTACAACAAGACGTATTGAATGGGCGAAAAGCCCAGTACAAGACAAACAGCAGGAAAGGGAGAGACTGACTGAGAGGTGTGTCTTTTTGGGAGCATGTCGGCTCTCTTCGAGACCGAAAGACGTCTTCTCCATGAAGGTTCCGACGACCCCGTAGATTATACTGGTGACCCTGCTGGCAAATTCCATGGTAGGAACCGTGCCCTTGTCCATGATAACAAGGAAGATTAAGAAACGTCTGAGATGGGATTTTAGGAAATATGTAGGTGTCTAACAAGAGGGAAGATGGTTGTAAGAGGAAGGATGCTAGGCAACAGATGAAAAGAAAGATGAACCAGCAACTGCAAAGGAAGCCAGACAAAGGAATAAGAGGGGCTAGCATATTACAATATAAATAGCATAGTAGGGAATAACACTTGAGGTCTAATATGATTGGCAAGTCCCGCCAAAATAGCTTGTGATCGAGGTGATCTCGACGGTGAATGGCAGTTCGAGGGCGGTTTTGTAATACAGAACTACGAGCATCATTGTCCCATCTGTAAATGTTGTTTCGAAATGTGATATATGGGGCTTGCACTATGTCCATGACGTCTAATGAATATTTATGTACCCATAACTCGTGGCCTATACAGCAAAGTCAACAACGCAATATGCATGCAGGGAATATCTACACATAGATCGAAATCCCTTATGAAGGTACTTCAATCTCCTCATATCCCTTCTGGCCCTCTTTGCGATGCTCGATGATGACTTGGAGTCCCGGGCGTCCGCAAAAGCCATCTTTGCCTGCAACCCGATCAACGAGTTGAAATGACCCATTCCCCTCTTCATGTTCATCAGGGATCCAGACCTTCTCCTGAGATATATGGCCGGGGACTTCGGTTCGCCGAGGATTGAACCAAGGCATGCCGACGAAATGGTTGAGAATATCATGGATCCAAGAGTACAGCTTCTCAAACCGCCGCGTAGTCCCTAACCAGGAAAGGGTGCGGGTGTCGTACGCCACCCGGACATAAGGATTGATATAGATCCCCGTGTCTGTGATCTTCTCTGGGTCCGGCTGAGGCTTCTGAATATCGGCATGGATAAGACAACACTCAGAAGCTTCCCAGAACGTATCATGTGACGCCCGGAACCGAGCAGGTGATTTGTCCTCTCCAGACAGCTGAGGCTGTATATCCATGACCGACACATCTGTGTCGCGTTGAAAGAACCGCGCGTCGAATGCTACCATTCCTCCCCAGCAACTCCGCACCCGCACCGCATCTTTCTGAGCTAGTACGTCCTGACGGCTTTGACCTTGTCCAGCGCTAGTGAACCACGGGAAGAAAGGCACGCCCACGCCAAAGCCCTGCAGATCGCGCGTCGCATAAGTATCATAAAACTTGAATGGGTTGATGAAATCCACGGCGCACGCGGCCCGGTATTGAGAAACGCCATCATCCGTGGCATTTGTGGAGAACAGAAGCTGGAGCGCATCCACCGGGTTGAATGCAACGTCATTCAAGTAGAGCAGCTTGTCGTAGCGCACTCCCGGCTGGTCGTCCAGCGGTTTTAGAGCTCGGTTCCGCACCTCCGCCAAGTACTCGATACGTTTGATCCGCCTTGAACCGCCGGGAACGGCAACTGTCGGTAAACCGGCCAGATCCAGATGCTGCTCAAAAACAATGGACTTCTGGCACGTGGCCCGATCCGCCAGATCTTGAAGCGCACTCTCTCCATCTCGACCGCTGTCGTTCTCATAGATGCTCAAGAAAACATTGTCTTCTCCGAGCAGATCGATCAGCTCAAGCACACTGTCCCCCCAATGTCCTCGTGCTAGATCGCCATCAGGGTCATATAAGCTCGCTGCGATGAAGACTTTCTCATTGCGGATGTTGCCTCGGCCGGATTTCGTTGACTGAGACACCGCATTCCGAAGCGACAAGTAATGTGGCGGCGGCTGGGTATAGGAGGGCCGGAATATGGAGGTCAGGACGATGAGAAGGAATATAACGCCGATAACGGCAGAAACATAGTTGCAGATGCGGCGGAATAAAGAACGACGATAGCGACCGGAGTACCTCGACCCCGAAGGCTTCAAGTGACGATAACCGGCATAAGTTGATGAGAAGAGTCGCGACCACAGGGGCACTCTCCTGGAATCATCTGGATAATAGTAGCCAATAGACATGGCAAACAGATCTTGACAGGCAAGTCGAAGCAATCACTTTGCTCAGCCCATGCCTAGGATGAAATGGATCATGGAAAAACCAGAGGCAGGCCAGCAACCAGGCAAACAAACCATCCTCTTTTCCCCAAACTTTGCCTCGCCAGGCCACGGGGTTTTCCCCTTTGCCACCAAGGGGAGCGCACGCCTGCTTATGTCATCGGTGGAAAAGGAGTCTCCCCGCTCACGTGCTTTGCCGGCCATCGTGGAACTGGCCATTGTGGGAGGAAGGGACTCCCTGCAGGGAACCCCAGACCACATGGGGGGAATATGTTCAAAGAAGTCTCAAAACCATACCAGTGAGGAGTGAGTTTACTGATAACGGCCGGGAATCCCGGGGGATCTCTATCAGGCCTACCTACTTTTAACAGTTAAAGTAGTACCAGACAATTGCCCCATAGTTACCTTCCGACCGGCCTTATCGTCGTGCTTCTAATCGCCCCGTAGTCTCCGATTACCCCACTCACCCAGAGTCATAGCTGTCATAGGCCAAACCCTGTACCGCAGACGGTGAGGATCTCCCTGCGACCGCATACCTATTCGAGTACATTGTGGCCCAGGTCAATCCGGATGCTGGCTTTAGCTCGGAGTCTCTACTACTAGTATGGCGTCGCTGGCTGCCCCAATCAATATGACGTAGGCCATTTTGACTACAAGAGACCTCTGCTCTTCCTCACATCATCCATCTCTGGTTCTCCTTTCTCCTTCAAGACCTTTGTATTTTGTTCCTTTGGAATAACTCCCATCTCATTCCTACCCTTCCTTTCCAATTACCCTCCCTCAAATACCCTTTTCCCAGTTCGAAACCGTCTAACGGGGTGAGGATCTCACAGACATTGCCAAAGCGTCCTCTTCACGGAACCAGCCGGCAATCATGACCAAGTTCACTTTCGCCAATTCCTCCGAGAAGGTACCCGGTGATGGGATCCTCCCCGCCCAATTCTCCATCAGAGCGGCCCCTCAAACAGATGCTTGGTCCAAACCTCCATCCACAGACACATTCACTGCGCCGATTCTATACCGGAGTGTTCCGTTGAAGTCGTTCAAACGGGTCAGAGTCGCCTTCAATGCAGTCTGGCAGCAAAACTATGACCAGGGTGGACTCATCCTTGTCCTCAACGGTGCGGGAGGCACCCGGAAATGGGTCAAGACAGGCATCGAACTCACCCGTGGCCGACCTCACCTGAGTACCGTCACCAAAGACAACTGGGCGGACTGGAGTCTGCAGCCTGTCCCGTCAGGAGGTGGAGCGGCGACACTAGAGCTGGTCCGAGAGTCAGACAATAGCCTGTGGATTTATCTTGTGGAAGGCATCCAGAAATCCCCTCTTCGGGAAGTCACCTGGGTGTTCGAGGAACCGAATGTTCAAGACCTCTGGGTGGGGCTCTATGCAGCACGGCCTTCGAAAGAGGGGGAGGACCTGGTGGTGAACTTTGGCCATCTGATACTCGACACGTCAGATTAATGGATGTCCTGTGTGCAAATGTATCTTATGCATAATGTCCATGGTGGTCATGTCATCTAGATATTGTCCCGAATCGATTGGCAGTCCCTATAATGTTGATACTTCGGATGATGGATTTCAGGTACCCTACATGAAATAGAATGGTACAATGCAATCTCAGTCCCAGACCGTAAGAAAACGTACTGCTGAATTTGCAAGCTTGTAGTAGCAGTCCTCGATGTGTGCTGGATAGTAGTATTCGAATGTCACTGAAAATGCTTGCCAATCATAACTGAGGGTCCGGCTATCTGCCAGCTCCATTACCGTCACTGGTTCGATCCCCAGAAGCACCGACCACCACCATCATGGATGACTGAATGCATAGATAGGTAATACGCCAGCTGTTATTGGGGGGGGGCATGGATTTCTGCAAAACAGATCACATGAAATAACACCAGCACAGGGCGTCACTTGTGGCCAGCATATTCACATTTTCTCGAGAATCGAGCTCATGGGCTATCTGCTGGGTTGGAGATGAGGGATTAAAATCCAAAGAGGGGGTGGAAGAGGGGAGCAGGGTAACTAATAGTATCTGGTCTATATGCAAGAACTGCAGCCCATATGAACTGACCGGATTCGAAGCGAACAGAGAAGAAAAAGTAGTAGCGCTTGAAGAATCTTGACCAACCGCAAGAAAACTCCGTGTGCAACCTATACGAGGAAGAAAACAACGCTAAGCTTTACCACAGCGGTGTCGTACAGTGGGCAGTGTACCCATTCCGGAGGGTTGCGAACCGGACTTGAAGCCCAATACAATATCTTTACCCTTTTGAGTAAGTGGGTGGATCGTTAAAGTTCGGCTCGAGTCTTCCGTGAACACGACCGACCAGAAAAATATCGCATTAATTTCCTGCGGCTTTCGCGCCTTCTTGTCAATATTCATTGTGGAGTTTCGCACCCCTCAAAAGTGTCGAATCTCCTATCCAGGGTGGTCTTACCCAGATGATCCGGTGATTGTTATTACTCACACGGGATGATCGTTGCTCGAGGGGTAAGAGTATCACCCCGTGACCGACGGATGATGACCAGGAGCGGTTGTTCCCGAGTCATCCAGCATCGGCTGTGCCACTTCCCCCAATCATGCGATGGGGCCGGGATTTCTCATTGACGATTACGCAGAGTCTTTGCTGAGCAATCAAATAATTCCGGGATCCCTGATTTCTTTCGTTGGCGTGATTACAATTACTCTGTGTCTCCATAAGACATTCAAAGAGTGGGTGAAAAATGTGAGAGAATGGAGTAGTACTATTACGCTGTGCAATAGTATAGTAGTAGTACGGTGTTGGATCAGTCAGGTTCGGCCTGCAAGGGGGAAGCGTGGATGATGCGCGCCTTCATTCTTCTTACGAGCAGAATGTCAGGCGGTCTGAAAAGAACAGTATAAAAAGGGCAGCAGTATATATGCTATGCTTATGCTGCACATACTCTTTGTTCTCTTATTTTATTATATCTTCTTCAACACAAAAACTACATTGTAATATACTCGAATAATATAAAATCCATCTTATTGTTTATCCCAGGCTTTCCTTTTTCCGGGTCCGACCGCCGGACCAGGTGATCTTATCATATCTGATGTTCAGTTGCCCGCCTGCGTAGGATTCAGAATCCCGGTCGCCTTGCCACACTATCCTTCCCCCCCCCCCCACCAACACCACCACGCTTTTTCCCTAGTGAACTCCTGCAGTCGAAGCCTTCTTTGCAGCAAGGCCCAGGGGTACATGCTCACTCGATCCTCCTCATTTCCCGCCTTCTATCCGTCTACGAAACGAAACTCCCGCCCCTTCCCCGTCAATGGGTGCCCGTGGCCGAGGCACAAGCTTTGCAACCATCCAGCCCATCCGAAAGTCCCCTCGGTCTCATTCGACCAACGACTGGCGTGGGACAAAACAAAACATTGACAGCTCCGTTCGGACTATCTGGTGCAGCAATTCAGTGGGTGCCACACTACCCTTCTGGGCCACGGGCGTTTAGCCCATAGGCTAGGTCCTGGGCCTCCCACTTGGACTTGCATAAGTGCGGCCTGTCGATCGTGTCCAGTGGTGTGAATCATATCGGGGAGCCTGATTTGGGCTTGCAGACTCATAGCTGAGCCCCTTGGCCTCCGTTCTCCGGGCTGTACGCCAGATCTGGCGATCCACGCGTGCTGCGCATTCCGCTGCTTGATTTGGTGACCTAACTGATGCATGTGGTACCCAAACCTGGCTTCAGGGTGCTCCATCTTGCTAGTGTCTTTTGCTTTTTTCTTACCCTGCTTATTCTTTAGACTTTGATACCCCCTCTTCGTTGGCTAGTGTATTGCTTTTTCGTTTGGTGGATCTGGCTGGTACAGGTCGCAGATACCCTTTTACGTCCGCTTAGCCTTGCAATCGTCAGCCTGCTCCGTCCTTTTCATGCCTGCTACTTCGACATTGAAACTATCGGACTCAAACTGTTGCTTCATCTGCTACCTTCACGACGACGAAGTATTTGACGACCTGTCGCAATAAATGGACCCCGGTCATCTTATAGCTACCCAGCGATACCATCCATCAACGATTACGGCGCAGCCGCGATGCCCCTTCTTGACCACCGCTCAACAGTCTCATATGGTACCCTCGATCAAATGGATCAAGACAACAGGGAGGCGGAGGAGCGCCTCCTTCAGGCGGAATACGACCCTGAAGGGCATGATAGTGAAGTAGAATCCTCTGTGGATTCGGTTCAGGAGGGTGTTCGGAAGATTGAAGCAATCAATCTGACATGGACAACACGGTCGTTGATTATAGCATATGTCAGGTAAGCCTCGTAAATCATCAGGATTGGTGGTTCCCAATATCCTTCGTGGTTGCTAATGGTGTTGAAGCATCTTCCTCATGGCTTTCTGTACCTCGCTCGAAAGCCAAACCGTGATGTCCCTTTCGGCTTATGCCACCAGTGCTTTCAGCAAGCACTCCCTTATCTCTACGGTTCTCGTTGTTCAAAATGTGGTGAACGGTGAGTATATTTCTCCCTTGGGGTTATTGTCATTCTCTGCTGACCCTCGTAGCTGTTATCAAGCCTCCTATGGCTAAGGTTGCCGACGTCTTCGGTCGGTTCGAAGCGTTCTGTGTCAGCATCCTCATATACGTTCTAGGATACATCCAAATGGCTGCGTCGACCAACGTTCAGACATATGCCTCTGCGCAGATTTTCTACTCTGCCGGATCTACCGGCTTGCAGATACTTCAACAGGTGTTTATTGCTGACAGCAGCAGCCTATTGAACCGTGCGCTCCTGGCGCTTCTACCAGAGCTTCCATTCTTGGTCACGGTCTGGATTGGCCCGACTATTGCAAATGCAGTGCTTCAGCATACATCCTGGCGATGGGGTTATGGAATGTGGTCGATCCTCCTACCTGCCTCGTTTCTTCCGTTGGCACTTTCGCTATTGTTCAACCAACGCAAGGCTCGAAGACTGAACTTGATCAAGCCTAGACACCCTCATCGACGAGGCCTCCTTTCAATTATCCGCCACACTTGGTACGATCTTGACATGTTCGGTCTGATCTTGCTCTCAACAGCGGTGACCTTAATTTTGGTCCCTCTTACGCTTGCTTCCAACGCCAAGAATGGATGGAAGAATGGCAGCATCATCGCGATGATTGTGATTGGCATTCTCTGCCTTTTTGCGCTTCCCGCCTGGGAAACATCAAAGAAACTGGCTCCCAAGCCTCTGTTGTCCCTGCATCTACTCAAAGACCGAACAGCGCTCGCAGGGTGTACTCTGGCCTTCTTCTACTTCAGTAAGATCACACTTTTCCACCAATTTAAGCACTCTGCTAATATGTCTTAGTGGCATTCTATTTCTCGGTTCAACCTTACCTTTATTCTTACCTGCAGGTTGTTCAGGGCTATGATGTTGCCACGGCTGGCCGTGTGACCCAAACCTTTGCATTCACGTCGACTATTGCTGCCTTCGTCGTGTCATTGCTCATTAAATATACGCGCCGGTACCGGATCTATGTCACCTGCGGTTGCGTCATCTACATTGGTGGAATTCTGTTGATGTTGCTCTACCGTAAGGAAGGAAGCTCACCGGCGCAGATCTTGGGGACGCAGATTATCGTTGGCATGGGCGGCGGGCTCCTCAATGTTCCAGTGCAGTTGGGCGTTCAGGCCTCTGCTAGCCACCAAGAAGTTGCTGCAGCGACGGCAATGTTTTTGACTTCCATGGAGATGGGTGGGGCCGTTGGAGCAGCCATTTCAGGAGCCGTTTGGACACATCATATTCCGAGAAAGCTGCAACTCTACCTCCCTGACGAGTTCAAATCCGATGCGGGTGAAATTTTCGGGAAGTTGACCAAGGCATTGTCGTACCCGATGGGATCCCCCGTCCGGGTAGCGATCAATCGCGCATACCAGGAGACCATGAACAAGCTCCTGGTGTTGGCGTTCGTTGTCACGATTCCGCTGATCCCGCTCAGTCTACTGATGACGAATTACAAACTGGATAAGGTATGTGCTTGTGAAGATGGCGTTGATGTTGAACCAATTGATTAACGATGGAGTAGATGAGCGAGTCATCCGACCACGAGCCGATCCCAGTTGAAGATGAGGCTGAGCCTGAGGGGCGTGCGAAACGAACCTGACAGACCGCATTGGCGTTCATGTACCCTTCGCTTGAATCTGCCATATTGTACAAACACATACAGGGAGAGCATCCCGGTTAGATTGCAAGGGCACTCTATTATTATTTCGCCTGCTGTCAACCGTCGCAAACCCGCATGGGATAGAGAAGGCGGTGTGAAAACCCCCATGATTTGGGGAACCAAAAATGGACTGTGTACAATCCAAATTATATATTTTGATGATTGATTGGTTGCCATTTCTTTTCATGCTTTTGGATTGAGGCCGTCAGTGCCGTTTGTGCGAGCATTCACTTGGCGTTCTGGGTTCTCCTTGATGGCTTGCGCCATGAAACTCAAGCTGCAACGGCGAGAACGGCCGGCAGCGGATGATCCTGCGGGATGATATTATAGATGTTACGACTAGACTAGATGATTTATGGGTCACGTTATATATATATAGCAAGCATTGGTACTTTTTGATTGGATTTTTACTTGTGCGCCCTGTTTTCTGTAGGATGTGATTGATTGCTGTAGTGGTGCGACGATAATAGCGCTGAGGATTGGACGGGGGGGAATGAAGAAGGGAAAGCAAATTGATATGTACCGATCCCCAGGGTGGAATCTGGGCCCCGTCATGAAACTTAGCGCGGGGGCGTTTTATTGGGGTCGGTCTGGGCGTTTGCATTGCTGAATACTATTTAGTCTATAGTCTAGTAGTACAAAGCCACTACTTAGATAGACGAGATGAAGAGGGCGGTCGGTGCTGTCCAACCAGCCCCGTGCGAGGTTGGGATGGCATGGCATGGCATGGCATAGCCCTGACCCTGGCCTCATTGTTACCCTCGTCGATGACACCCCTCAGGGTGGCAGTTGATCACAATCACTGCTACTTGCTACTGCCTGCCTACTGACTACTAGCTTCACTAACTGCTAGGTTGTTCCTCCTTGGGCGCGTAGCGAATCAAGCTAGGACAGGCGCAGTCAGTGCGACCGTCTGGGCAAGCCAGATTGATTGGCTCAAGCATCTGATGCTCAGTGTGACGGGATTCATGGCGGAATTATGATTGATTCCTTACCCAACTGGAGGTGTTACCTAACCTGACTTAACTTTACTACTTTACTTTCGCCTGAGCCTTAGGATTATTACTGCCTGCCTGCCTTGGCCTTACCTTACACTGGACAAACAGCCAGCCTGACTTCCGAGGCAAGCCTGGGGCCCGGAGAGAGTGTGTGATGAGATTGATGGCTTTGCTTTTGATAGAGCATGATCGGTTATTGTAGGAGTTCGTAAGTAGTAAGTAGATAGTTAAGTAGTTAAGTAGTAACTATTATGGACTGAAAGAGTAGGCCTCGCTTTTCTTCCCTTCTTTCTCTTTATCCCTTTCTTCATCATCGGTTTTATTTACTCTCGTCATTTTTTCTACCACGGCTCTGTTTCGTCTTATTCTATCGATCGGATCCGATCAAGTTGCGGTTTTTAATTGCTTTTGGGTGTTGGATGACCTGACTTGGCTCTCCTCCTTCCTCCACCCTCTCTTCCTCGGTCTAATATTTACTACCATCACTATCATCTCATCACATCTCATCTCTCTGCGCTTCCTCGGCATCACGCTATCGTTGCGGAAGACAAGACGATCGAGATTCTAAAGGAAAAGAAAAAAAAATTACGGAAGAGAGAAGGATCGCGACAGGATAGAATAAAAGGGGGTGGTTTATCTAGGTTGCCGTCATATTGGCCTTAGTCCGATCTCTGTGAGTTGTCTCTTATCTTAGGTTGTGGATCGCCGTTGTGTTGCTTTTTCATCTGGCCGTTCAGTGGGTAAAGAAAAGAGTTGTGACGGGGGGGGGGAATGAGGAAGTCTTTTCCTTTGGGAGTTTCATCAACAGCCCAGGGTAAATTACTTCAAACGGTGGCGCAACTCGCAACCATCAAAAAGAGAAATTGTTGTCAGAGGTGTGAGAAAAGAAAAAGGCGGGCGATTAAAAAGGAACCTGCTAACTAGAGATAACTAAACCAGGAGCTAACTAAGTAACGGTGCGGTGCGGGTTGCCCCATTTGCAAGCAGCAGCAGCAGCAGCAGCAGCAGAAAGCAGAAAGCAGAAAAGTAGCAGCAGCTTCTTTTCCTTCCTCTCCTTACTACTAGTAAGGTATCGTCTCCGTCCTCCGCCTACTGCCTCCTCCCTCCCACATTGGCTGGCTTCCTCACCAACCATCCCTCTCTCTCACCGTCGACATTCACCGCACACCACCTCCCCATCCGTGAATCCAGACGGCCTCGCCCATCCACCGCGTCTGTCCTCTCCATCTTAGCCGCCTCACCTTCTCGTTACCTTCCACTTCCTCCTCACTCACTCACTCACTCTCTCCCCCCCCCCCCCCCTCTCTCTCAAAACACCCAATCGGTCTTCCCCCCTCACTCGTCTCCTCCCTCCTCCCCCCCCCCTGGTTCACCGCATCTCCTGCTTCTCCTGTCCCTGCTCTCCTTTCGGCATCCGACAGACGACCTTCCGTGATTCTCTGCACCTTCTCTCCCGCAAACTTCACGGTTCTTCAAAGTTTACAACATGGTCGTGGCAACAATTAAGTGCGTTGTTCTCTTCATCATCTTTATCCCTTTCTCTCCGCAATCACTTTTCCCCCCTCCTCCTCTCTTTCCCCTCCCCCCATTCGAACCCTCCCTCCTCTATCCTGCTTCCTCCCTCTCCTTTCTCCGTGCAAACCGATACATTCATCCTTTCTTCGAGCGACAAGTGGCTAACCATGGTTTGACTTTTGTCGCAGATGTGTTGTCGTCGGTGACGGTGCCGTTGGCAAGACCTGCCTTTTGATCTCCTACACGACGAACAAGTTCCCTTCCGAATATGTTCCCACGGTGTTCGATAACTATGCCGTCACGGTCATGTAAGTTAGGGACCTCCTATCTTGAGACATGGTTTGCATATCGGGACTCTGTCGGAGTGCGCTATATCACGCTCGCAATCAGCGTCATTGGTGCTCCCGATGTCGCTGGCTCGACAAATGCGATGGCGTCTGTGGACAAATATCGGAATCTGCAACTGACTCGATCCCGTTGCGCAATAGGATTGGCGATGAGCCCTACACCCTGGGATTGTTCGATACTGCTGGTCAGGAGGATTACGATCGTCTCCGTCCTCTTTCGTACCCTCAGACGGATGTCTTCCTCGTTTGCTTTTCGGTCACTTCGCCTGCCTCCTTTGAGAACGTACGCGAAAAGTGGTTCCCCGAGGTGCACCACCACTGCCCCGGTGTCCCCTGCCTGATTGTGGGCACCCAAACCGATCTTCGCGACGATCCCGCGGTCCGCGAGAAGCTTTCCCGCCAGAAGATGCAACCGATTCGCAAGGAAGATGGAGACCGTATGGCCAAGGAGCTGGGCGCAGTGAAATACGTCGAGTGTTCTGCTCTCACGCAGTACAAGCTCAAGGACGTTTTTGACGAGGTTAGTGTCGCGCCACACCCCGCATTGTCGCATCTACTCACACATCTTTACTCTAGGCCATTGTTGCCGCGCTCGAGCCTGCTCCCAAGAAGTCGAAGAAGTGCGTCCTGTTGTAATTGATCCCGGGATCTTACAGGGCAGGCCCGTACGCTCCGGAGGGTTCCAGGCCTGTCATTGATGCATCGCAGACACGTCGTATGATTTTGGGAGACTGAATGTGCTTTATCTATGCAATATGGAGTTTTGGGGATTCTTTCGTACAAAGGTGGCTGGCTTCTTCGACCGACGTCTGACTTGACATTCTGTGTTCGTTCACTGATTCTTGAGTGAATACACATCTTACAACCCGTAACACCCAAGTGTGCTCTTCCCTCTTCGCTCGGTTGTCTCTGCGCTGCTGAGCCCTGTCTACCTCAAGCAGACCTGCCATCGAGAGCTCTTCCTCATTCCATCGGAACCTCTTGTCTCCTGACCTCGGTCTCTTTCTACCTGGCCAGCGTCGTTTCTTGATCCTCCGACCTTCATTATCCCCTCACTGTGTTCCTCCACCTTATTTCCCCACTGTCAAACCCTCCCTAAACTACCCCCTTTTCACCTTTTACCAACACGTTTCCACAACCCCACACACACACACCCACCTTTTCTCTTCCTCAAACAAACCCCCCTTTACTCCCTTTCGAACCTCTCATCGTCTCTATCGGCGTTGGAAGTCGAGGCGTCTTGTTTTGGCTGGCTGATGGTTTTTCCTTTTTTTTCTCTTTTTTTTTTCTATCTTCTTTTCTTTGATGTCCCTCATACTCTGCGATCTGTTATCATGCCGATCCCACCCGTCCCAAATTTGCTGTGCAATTTGTTCTCCCGAGCTGCAGCCCTTTTTTTATTCTCTTTTCTTTGCTCATTGTCTTCAAAGCCTGGACTAGATAACAGATACAATAGTGATGACCAAGTTACCCACCCCTTTATATATTATGGTTAGATGTTGTTATTGTTGTGGTTGCTGGTTCGTGAGGTAGTAGTTAATTGTTTCGTCTGGTCTATATAGTATCTAGTATTTGCTGGTAATGGATTTAGTTACCTTTCCGATGGGATGATTGATGAACTACAGTAAGACTACTTAGACTTAGGAGTATGTTATGTGTTTCATGATGTACCTGCATCAGGCTTGACTAGAAACTCAACTCGTTCATTAAACATACATACATTCACATAACTTCATATCGGATATCTCATTTACAACTCATCCTTGGCCTCCTTCTTCTCCACAGCTTCCTCTGCCTCCTCAGCAACAACAGTCTCCTCAACCGGCGTCACCTTCCGTCCATACCATCCGCCCAACTCTTCACCCGCACCAGCCTTAACCATGCTAGTAATGATCTCAAACGCCACCTGCGCAGCCGCCAAGGCCGTAGTCTCGCCCTTGTTATCATAGCTAGGAGACACCTCGACGATATCGGCGCCAACAATGTTCAGCTTCTCAATGCCACGCAGGATGCGAATGAACTCGCGGGTCGTCCAGCCACCAGGCTCGGGGGTACCAGTTCCGGGGGCAGTGGCGGGGTCCAGGACGTCGATGTCAACGGACAGGTAGACAGGCTGGTCGGAGTCCAGACCGATGCGCTCGATGATGCGGTTCACGATGCCCATGGGACCGAGGTCGTCGATGTCGTCGGCGTGGATGCGCATGAATCCCTGCTCCGGGCCCGGGTTGGTGTAGTCGCTGTCGTCGACGCCGGTCAAACGCGTGCGGAGACCAGCGTGCGCGGAGGTCGAGTTGCAGATCAGTCCCTCGCGGCTGGCTTTGTGGAAGAAACTGCCGTGGTTGAAGTGCGCTTGTTCGGAGGTCCAGTAGGCTGAGTAGCGCACGGGGTTCCAGGTGTCCAGGTGCGCGTCGAAGTGAAGCACCGTGATGGGCTTCTGGTAGATTTGGTACAGTGCGCGCAGGGCTGGTAGTGCGACACTGTGGTCGCCTCCCAATGTGACGAGCTTCGATTTGCCCGCGGAGATGCCCTTCGTGCCGTACTTGGAGGACGCGGTGGTCAGGGCCGGGCGAGAGCCCAATTCCAGGAAGGCTTCGTACATCTGCCGCTCCGCAACGCCATTGTCAAATGGGGTGATCGGGATGTCGCCGCAGTCTTTGACTGTCGCCCATGAGGCGTAGGGGTTGATTCCCGCTCGGGTGTTGTAGCTCGTGCCGGCCATTTGGCGGGCGCTAGCTGCCCGGATGGAGCGCGGACCAAAGCGAGCGCCTGAAGGGGTGTCAGTGAGCGTGGGGGGCAGACTGTGAGGTTATTGGGTGTCTTACCTGGTCTGTAGCTGACTGCCGTGTCGAAGGGGGCTCCGATGACGGCGATGTCGTACCGTTCGTCGGGTTCGATCAGGCATTTGACTGGCTTCAGATGGGCAAAGCTGGCAATGCCGGAGAAGGTGAACTGAAATGGTGTGTGAGTGAATGCGAAATAGGTGGTTTGGGACTGGGATGCCTACCTCCTGGTCCCATTTCCTCAGCAACTCCTCGCGCACATGCTCTGGCACCTCTTCGTGGTCATGGTGAGCGTGGGCAAAGGCTGTACCAGCTAGTGCCAGGCAAGCAGCCCAAGTGAGGGATTTCATGACGGGATTGAGGACCTCACTCGAGAGTATTGGGGGTGTAAGAGAGATGAGGGAGAGAAGAAAGGAGGGGAATTTCGGAGCAGCAATCGGAGAGGAATAAATAGCGGTGGTAGTTGCGTTGACATAAAAAATACATTCCATGAATAGAATAGTAATAATAATGGCCACTGGGGATGATGGGACTCTCTCTATCTCTTATCGATACGGAGATTGACTCTCATTGGCCAGGATATGGCTGTAAAGGGAAATATTGATGCCTTTATGCCTGGCGTCACTGACGTCGTGCGGACCTTCCCTTTTTGGTCAACTTCTTCATCGTCTCAATGCGGAAGGAACACCCTTGACCCCCATTTCTCGCCTCGTCCATTGGCTGCGTTGAGCTTCACCACTTCATCTCTTCCATTGTCTTCCATCAATTCATTCTAGTCTCTCCCGCCTTTCCCCAACATCGGTATAGTGTCGCGGGAGTTTGGACCTGCATCTCGTCTGCAGTCTGCGGAGACCAACCACCCGCAGCGAGACTAGACGTGAAATACCTCGACCATAGTAATCACGTACCGTGTATCCCCAGAATGCCATGCGTCGTGTTGTCGTGACTGGTCTCGGAGCAGTGACACCTCTAGGAGTAGGTGAGTGATACCTCCATGTACACCTGAGCATGTCCCAAACAACCTCGTCATGGCCGTGGTTCTACCATCTTTTTTTTTCGGTCCCCAGCGTCTCCACTTCCACTCTTCCGGAAAGGGAAGGTCTTGCACTACCTCATATTCATGCCCAGGAAGGCAACTGTACACGATCCATGCTCTTGCTATATTTGCTAAGTAATTTCCCGTAGGTTTCCGTCGTACTTGGAAACGTCTCCTGGATGGTCACTGTGGCATCGTCAATGTCAACCATCGCGATGCCAGGTTTGCAGATCTGCCATGTCAGATCGCAGCAGTGGTGCCGCAAGGTGCACGAAAGGATGGATGTTGGACGGCTTCGGAGTGGTTAAGTCGAGATGTAGGCATACTATAGTGCTTATTAGGATTGTAACTGATGTCCTGCAGGAGGAGCGCAAAATGGCTCGGTTCGCTCAGTATGCCATGGCTGCGTCAGAAGAAGCTCTCGAAGACTCGGGCTGGAAGCCTACAGATTTTGAACAACGAGAAGCTACTGTATGTATTGTCGGTGCTTTTCGACATCATTTCAATAACATTTTGCCAGGGAGTCTGCCTTGGGTCAGGCATTGGCAACTTTGATGAGATTTACGACACAGTTGTTGCATATGACAAGGGGGTCAGTACGGCATGTCTATCATCCATTTACCATGCTCACAAGCCATAGGGCTACCGCAAAGTATCACCTTTGTTCGTACCGAAGCTCCTGATCAATCTCGGGGCTGGACACATCTCCATGAGGTATGGATTCATGGTAAGTGCATTTCCTTACGCCTGGTCTTCCACTGCTAATGATATAGGGTCCAAATCACTCAGCAACAACGGCTTGTACAACTGGGGCTCATTCTATAGGCGATGCTGCCCGCTTCATCGCGTTCGGTGATGCAGATGTGATGTTGGCCGGCGGAGCAGAGTCTTGTATTCATCCGCTAGCAGTCGGAGGTTTTGCTCGAGCCCGCAGTTTGGCTACGAGCTTTAATGATTCGCCTGAAAAGGCATCAAGACCGTTTGACTCGGATCGTGAGGGTTTTGTGGTCGGTGAAGGCGCGGCAATGTTGGTCTTGGAGGTATTCATCAAAACAGACGCTTACTGATGGGACCTTACTAATCTGTTGTCAGGAACTCGAACACGCAAAAGCAAGAGGAGCTCGAATCTATGCCGAATTGAGAGGCTACGGCTGTTCTGGTGATGCACATCATATGACAGCACCTAAGGAGAACGGCGAGGGCGCATTTCTAGCCATGAGGAAAGCTCTGAAAAACGCTGGACTCCCACCTTCCGCGGTCGACTATGTCAATGCACATGCCACCTCGACCGTGGTCGGAGATGCAGCAGAAAACGCTGCCATCAAGTCCTTGCTCCTGGGACCGGGAGGAAAGCAACGGGCGACGGAGGTTAACATTAGTAGCACCAAGGGAGCCGTCGGCCATTTGCTCGGTGGTGCAGGCGCCATTGAAGCCTTGTTCTCGATTCTCGCCGTTAACGAGGTAAGCGACCCTGGTAAACATTACATAGCACTGCTAACGCCGAGACCAGAATGTGATGCCACCTACAATCAATCTGGAGCGGTTGGCTGATGGGTTTGACTGCAACTATGCCCCGAAACAGGCCCAGGAGCGCACCATTGACGTGGCTTTAACAAACAGTTTTGGATTTGGAGGAACGAACAGTAGTTTGTGCTTCTCGAAGCATGCAGGGTAGGCGGATTGTATATCATATGATATTGGCGGGTTTGCATATTGCATTGCATTGTATCAATAAACATGTACCACAAGGCGGATGTAACTGCCAGTCATATTAAAGTAACACGTTTAACTGGCCAACGTGGTCAGTGACAGCCAGTTCACATAATCAAGCATGTAAGAGGGTTTTTTTCTCACTCAACACCATCATGAAGAATAGTTGTGTTAGTCTCCAAGTAAGCCGACTTGAACCCATCCATCATCCCTCCTTACGCATGATCCACTCACCGCAGCCTCCTCCAACACAACAAAGGAATCAACCGAAACACAGCGACCACAATACCCCAAACAGATCTCACTAAGCTCCCATTCATCATTCACAATAACATCTCCAGGCAAATCTATTTCACACCAATAACCCAGACGTTCAAAACCCCCTCCACCCGACCACCACTTAACTAACCACCCACGTGACCTCCCCAAATGCGGAGCGCCCCGGACTGTGAGTGAGAGAGTGAGTGAGAGTGTGCTCAGCGCAAGCCTCGACCAACTAAGATACCGCACCTCCCCCAGCAACGTCACCGTCCCCCTTTTCCCTCGCGGTCGGAGCTAGATACATAGCTTTAATTCCAATCCCATCCTATCCTGTTTTTCTATTTCCTTGACAATATCGCTCCTTGAATTCCGACGGTCGAGAAAGAAAGAGCGCGCGCGCGTGTGTGGGTGGTTGGTCGTTTCGTTTCATAATCATGGCTACTGCTACCGGCGGCAGAGGTCCGTTATAGGCACCCCCCTCTCCCCTCCATCCCTCCGGATAATCCCACCACGCAATGATGATTTAGGGGAAATCCACGAAGATACTCGCTGTTATATTTACGAACCATGCTAATACTGGTGTTGTAGCGTCCTCTGCCTCTTCTACCCCGGCGGGGAGTCTGGTCGATGCGTCGGGGTATAAGTATGCCGAGAAGGATACCAAACCTGGGAAGATTAAATTGAAGAAGTCGGCGGCGAATGCTAAGTCCGGGAAGAAGAAGGGTGATGGTTTGTTTTGTCCCTCTATCCTTCCCCTTGGTCTGGGGATGGGGTTTAGTGGTGGTATGCTGATGGAAGTTGTTGCGTGGTTTATAGTGCCTGAATCCCCCGGTTCCTCGTCGCCTATATTACCCGATATCGATGAAAAGACTATGGCTGCGTTCCCGACGGGGAAGCCCCGCGAAGAAGATCATCTCGAGACGGTCATCTGTAAGACGTGCAAGAGGCCGGTGTTGAAGCAGAATGCGGTGGAACATATTCGGGGTTGTATTCGCGCGAAACAGGAGAAGGCCAGGAAGAAGAAGGAGGCGAGGGATGCGGCGAATCGCGCAAAGGAGAAGGGGGATAAGGATGGTGATGAAGATGTGGGTGCTGGGGAGAAGGGTGAGGGTGGTGAAGATTCGATGAAGGGTCAGAAGAGTGCGAAGAAGTCCGCTGTTAAGGGGATGGCGGAGGATGGGACGAAAAAGGGGAAGAAGCGCAAGACGGAGGCAGGGGAGGATGATAAGGATAAGGAGCCGAAGAAGAAGAAAAAGAAGGAGGAGCCCAAACCGAAGGTGCCGAAGCCGAAGGGCCCTGTTGATGTTGAGAAGCAGTGTGGTGTTACTTTGCCGAATGGTGCGCAGTGCGCTAGGTCGTTGACTTGTAAGAGTCACTCGATGGGCGCGAAGAGAGCTGTTCCGGGGCGTTCGTTGCCGTATGATATGCTGTTGCAGGCGTATCAGAAGAAGAACCAGGCAAGGCAGCAGAGTAAGTGGTTTTGTGGCTTATGGTGCTCGAGTGTGGGCTGGGTCGGACAATGCTAATGCTGGTTTCTACAGAGGCTGCTATCGATGCGAATGCTCCGCTACAAGATGATTTGGATAACAATGGGCCTGTTGACTCGGACGAAGAGAAAGATACTGTCATGGCGGCCATTTCTCGCTCTCATCCATACCCGATGGTGACTCATACATTGATCTCGACGAAGAAGAAGTACCAATATGTGCGGATCAAGGAGATGCTGTCCCATGCATTGGGTGGCTCACGCGGTGGTGGGCTCTTCTCGACAGGAGATACTCTCTCCTCTCCGTTTCCGGATGGCGGCAGCCTGTTCACCCCTGTAGAGGAGGTGTCTGTGCCCGAGCCTATGGCCGTGGGTGAGCCGGAGCCGGCAGAGACGCAGGAAAATGCGACAGATGCTGGTGCGAAGACACCTGCACCTGAAGCCAAGAAGGTGCCTGTGGCGGCTACCTCCTAGAGCTCTCGCTGGGTAACGAGTGATGAAAGACTCCCAGGATCGGATATACATATAGCCCGCTTACGGGCAGGGAGTTTGGGCGATGCTTGATGGCGTTTCTGGAAGGGTTTTGGGGTCTTTTGGTTTGCTATTTGATAAGATACCCCGCGCTCAGTCTTGCTGGCGTGCATTATTGTAAATTAAGTCGGTGCTTCTTTGGCCGTATTGATAGAATGAGATTCATTCTGCATGCTAAGTCTTTTCCCATGGCTGTTGTTTAATACATCAATGCATAGTCTACGGCATTTACTGTGCTTGCATGAAGTCAATAAAAACGCCATTTTCCACCGTGGTATCGCATTGTCAGGCGACAAGAACGGCAACGTGATGCCTCAGGCCACCGAGTATCTCCGAACCTCCGCAGATGGGAGTCAAAGCTACCTTCGTTGCCTCAATGCGCCTGCTCTCACTTTCCCAACGAACGCCAACTCACCACCACCACGCCCCTATATAATTCTCCTTCTACCCACCTACTGCTGAGCACCTTTTGCGCCTTGCGCCTGCGGGCGAGAAGCTCTAACCACCAGCGTGACCACCATTTCTCCAGACCATTATTCCTCATAACCTCACCAACTTCCTCCCCTCCTCCCATACAGAAATATTCAGTCCGACCACAATGAGCAACTCAGTTCCCGATCTCGATGCCGTCGGCATCAAAGCAGACCCCGAACTCGCCGACCAATTCCGTCGCGAAGTTGCCACCCTCCTCGGCCGCAATAATCTCAACTTCCCCGGCGCGCAACCCGTCAGTTTCTCGACACGGCATCTGACCGAGCTCCAACGAGAAGATTACTACGTGTGCGAGAAGACGGACGGAATTCGATGTTTGATGTACTTTGCGCGGGGCGAACCTGATTCCGACACTCCTGAAATCCACTACTTGATTGATCGCAAAAACGACTACCGCTACGTCCCGGGCTTGCACTTCCCTTTACCGGACGATGACACGTTTCAGCGCTTCCATGTCGATACGCTGGTCGACGGCGAGCTGGTCAATGATACCTACGAGGATGGCACGCAGCAGCTCAAGTACCTTGTGTTTGACTGCTTGGTGCTCGATGGACAGAGTTTGATGCATCGGACGCTGGATAAACGGCTCGCGTACTTCAAGGAAAAGGTGCTCAAGCCGTATAATGCGCTGTATGATCGATTTCCCGAGGAGAAGCAGCATCGGATCTTTGCCGTGGAGGATAAATCGACGCAGTTTAGTTACGGCATTGAGATGATGTTTCGGGATATTATCCCCAAGGTGAAGAAGATTCATGGCAATGATGGCTTGATTTTTACTTGTCGGAGTACCCCCTATCGCATCGGTACGGATGAACATATCCTTAAATGGAAGCCGCCCAGTGAGAATACTATCGATTTTCGAATGCGCTTGGAGTTTCCCCTGCTGGAACCGGATTCGGATGATGAGGCGGAGGGTGTTACGGAACCGTATTACGATTATGATGCCTTGCCTATCTTTCATCTGTTTGTTATGCTCAATTCGAATGAGTACCGCCCCTTCGGAGAGATGTATGTCTCGCCGGAGGAGTGGGAGAACATGAAGGCGCTGCAGCAGCCGTTGGATGATGCGATTGTGGAGTGCGCTCAGGATGAGCAGGGTCGCTGGCGGTTTCATCGCATTCGGGATGATAAGGCGGATGCGAATCATATCTCGACGGTGGAGAAGGTGCTAGAGAGTATCCAGGACCGGGTGACGGAGGAGGATCTGATTCGGGTGGCTCCTGCGATCAAGACGGCATGGAAGAAGCGACAGGCGCAGATGTCGGAGCGGGGAAGACCTGGTAGTACGGCGCAGGTTAATGGGAGTAATGGGGTGAAGCGGAAGTTTGAGGAGTAGTTTGAGTCCCTTGAGAAGTCATGCTACTAAGGGGTGATGCTTTGACTGATTCGGTTTGCGAGGCGTTTGGCGTTGGTTGGTGATGGGGATGTCTTCTCATCTCATCTGCTGGGGGGGTGATGATTGTAACTGTGTATAGATAATGCGAGATGGGCAAGAGAGGATTATGGCTAAAACGGGCTGGGCGGGTTTTGTATAATGCAATGCAATCTTTACTTTAGACGATTTGCTTGACTACGAAAAGTACGATGTGTAGAGCTATCTCCAAAGGGATATCAAAATAGCCCAAGCTGCAACTAATACCCTCCACCCACTAGCATCATAGTAGAATTCTGCACTACCAGACGAAAGAGATCTTAAACTCTACCACATAAGTACTAGTATACTACTTACAGAGTACTACTTAAGGGGTACTATCTGAAGAATTCCACCAAGTCACTACACCAAGCCACTGCAACCTGGCGCAGCTGACTGACATCCACATATTTCCACCTAAGTACTACACAGTATGTATGGAATATACTAGTAAGAACTATACATAGCTGCTGCCCCATTTCCCCCAAAGAACCATGCAGGCTACTCCAGTTACCCCATACTTCACTACGTATCCCGCCAACAAACAAAAACGCACAGAGCCTCGCAAGCCCGGATTGGAATGTGGAGAAAAAAACATACAGTACATGTAGCCGATCATGCAACTCCCATGAACTAGATCGTACTTAATTATTTTTAGTGTGGGCATAAGTAGGGGTGGGAAATGGTTCATCCATCCATCCATTCATTTATTCGTTCGTTCGTTCGTTCGTCATTCGGAGTTACTTGACCAGTGGGTTGGGTCGAGCTTATTCGTGAATACTAGTAAGTATGTAGCATGATGCTTCAAGATTCGGAGTATCTGTATGTATGTATCTCGTATAATTTTACTTGCTTTCTTTCTTGGGGATTGTTTTGTGTTACACGAAGAGAGTTCGGGTACGTGGGAGGGATAAGGACGGATGGGGTAAATTGTGGAGAGTTGCCATATCTGTACGTAAGTAAGTAACTATAGTTGGGTTGAATAGTTACTATGTATGTATTCAGTAGGAGGTAAGTTATTTGGTGATTACGTTGCAATGGCTGGCTGGCTGACTGACTAGCTGGCTGGTTGGAAATGAATCCAGGGGGAGGTGTGGGTGAAGCTGCTGTGGGAGTAGTAGTAAAACAAAGCAGGGGCTGGCTGCTTGCTGGCTAGCAAGTACGTACGTAGCAGGGCTTTTACTGAAATGAGTTGGACGGGGTTTGTGGAGTGTGTGTTTGTGTGTTCTTTTTTGCCACGGAGTGAAACGGCAATGATGGCAGCAATCCTGTGGGATGAATGAATGGATCGAAGGATTGGTGGGTTAATCTAAAGAGGTAAAAAGTAGTACTACTAGTAGTTCTTCGTACTTTCTGTCAGGACTTGTTTAGTGCTGTTAGTAGGTGTTTTTCTAGAAGGTGAGGTGTCCAGGGAATGGGGCGAATGGAGAGGAGAGATCACATCATGGATCATGAAGGATTGCGTGGTCTGATCCATTCATTTACTCCATACTACTACTGTACAGTAATCGCCACTGTAGCGGTACTAACTGGATTATGGGATATTCTGCACGATGAAGTATTCCCGGGCTTCTAGTTCTATTTAGTATTTAGTATTACTCGCTGCCTTTCCCGGAACTCAGGCTGAATTGCCCCGAAGTCGATCACTAGAAAAAAAAAGGTATGGGGAAATAACGGAGTAGATAGTAGTATCTAGTGAAATTTGGAGAAACGAGTAACTAGAAACATTTTTTCAAAAACCACTGGGAAGTAACTCCAGCCATTGAACTACTAGTCAGTTCCTTTTTGACCCTTGTTTTCTCCACATCTGCACACGTAACAGTAAACTAGTCTAGTCTGCATCTCTGCTTTTTTTCCCCCCAAAATCCACCCCCAACTCCCCTTCCCCATCCTTTTTTGTCTTGTCTTGTCTTGTCTTGTCTTGTTCTGTTCTGTTCTGTTCTTTCTCCGGGCTGATCTCTTTTCCCCAGCCAAAGTCAAATCCCCCATTCATTTCAATCCCCGGGACAGTTTCCGTCTTTCCGTCCTTCCGTCCAAGCATGCCCCATGCCCACTCAGTCCTACCATACCATCCGCCCGCCTTGCCCAGACGTAGCAAAAACAACTGGGGTAGTACTTAGTAGTTATGTGGTGGGTTCTGGCCTGGACCCGACTTTCTGGGTCCATCTGCCGCCGCCTGGCTCCGGGGGTTGTTGTTCAAGGGTGAGGCGGTTGTTCCTTTTTTTTTTTTTTCTTTTCTTTTTGGTTTCGGTTTCGCCTCGCAACGGGAAGGGATGGATGGATGTATCCTTCCATCCAATCCTTAGGTTCCTTTCTCGTTCTCCTTTATTCGGTAGTACGTAGCAAGCCATTTATTGCTTAGTAGGGTTGTAGGTTAGGTGTACCTGAGTCGTGGTGGTAGTACTAGAAGGAAAAAGGTATTTTAGGCGGGTATTTCTTCTTGCTCTGTCTGCTTTTCTCTTCCCATTCTTCTTCTCTTCAAACGTTCTTCGTCCTCTCTTGGAGTACTACTCGGGTCCTGGTACTTGATGGTTATTTGGTTCCCATACATCTTCACTCTGTTCCATACATACAAGTGAGGCACTTTACCATCCACCACCATCCACCACTATAGTCAGCAACCAACAACCAAACTATAGCCTATACAGACAATAGTAAAGAAAAGAGAAGAGGTAAGCCAATTATTCCCTCTTTCTTTTTTTATTATTTTTGCCCTTGCACAACACACCATCATCACCACTCAATCAAACACGGACATAATCCTCGGCTAAGAGGAGGATTGAGATTGAGGACCCTCATGAGAGAATAAACTGGATCCATTCATCCACCCACCCATCCATCCAGTCATCTACTACTTGTTTTGATTTTACCTCGGCGGTTTTCGGAGCAAAGTATGATATCTTTACTCCGGAGGATCTATATCGGCATACATCCCATCCATTCATCACATATGATATTTTCTTTTCTTTTCTTCTTTGCTTCTTCCCACTCGGTTATATATATATATGTTCTACATATGCACATGCAGGACACAGATCATTGACATGATTCTTCTATAGGAACTTAGCATACTACCATCACTACTTATAAACTCTGTTCCTGATCACCATATACTACCACCTTCATTCTATACAACCAACAACTACACAACTCTTCATCTCTCTACATCAAACTAAGAAAGTGGAAACAACCAAAATGTCTCCCTCCCGCTGTCCAACACCACCTTCCACATCCACCTCAACATCAACATCAACAACTACTTCTAGGAGACCTCACCTCTCCCTCCCCCTCTCCCAAGATACCATCTCCCGCGCCATCCTCTCCGCCACAACACACATCCCCAAGGCGATCTCCATCGATACTAGTACCACTCCTACACCTCCCACTTCTCCATCATATCACACAGAAGGGAAACTACCCTTGGAATGGGAATTCCCTCTGCCGCCGCCGCCGCCTCCGTCGCCTGTGGAGATGAGGAGGTTTTGGGCTTGAAGTTTTCTCTTTCCTCTCTATTCATCTGAGATAGGGATGAAGATAGGTTAAGGAGCTTCCTGGATACGTTGGGGTTGGTTTTCTTCTATTACTTTCATTGACATTTGATTTGATATTCATGGAATGGGGTTTAGCGTTGGTTGATTTGTTGGTATGGGTTTGGATAATTGCATCGTCTCATGGATGGATGGATGGTCGGTCGGATGGATGGGAATTTGGGGTGTTTGGTGATAGTGTGATTGATTACTTTTTTTTTTGGTTTGTTTTATTTCAAGTGTTCGGGTTTGATTTAGCTGTCTGTTTGTTACTATTTGAAGGTACTGGGAATAGATGTGTATACTATTATCATTACTATTACTCGTTCTATTGAGAGAGAGGGAGAGTCTTCACGGTAGTAGTTCGGTATCTCGCTCATCATGATCACATTCATCCTTCATAGTACAGTGTATATAGTACAGTATAGTATACCCACATACTGTATCAAATCGACGCTATCACATGCAGGGATTTCTCATAGTAGAATAAAATCAAGATTCACCTTCAAATCAAGGATGTACCTTGCAGCTCCCGGCCATAGGTAAAAAAGAATCCGCTGACGCCATCACGCCGCAAACCGGTTCGTACGACGCGCATCAACTGCCATATTCAGTTCGGTGGAAACTTTGCCGCGGATGATGATGATCCTGACTTAATGCACCCATCAGTGTTGGGGCGAGCAAGCAAGCTTCTTCCCGGCCCGAGTTTAAGGTCTTGTTCTGCAGTGGGACGAACGCATGTGTCGTTGAGCCTGACCTCGGTCGATCTCGGTCGGAGCATCGGATGTTCCAAGCTAAGGCACGTGACGTGTCTGCTTCAGTTACATGACTTTTGTGAACTATCCTATCCGATCCGAAGGTCTGGTCGGGTCGGGTCTGGATCATCGTAGATCAATCACGTTCAGAAGTTCTATGATTGATCTGTTTTTTTAGTCAGTGTTCAGTGGTTTCGTATCGCGGAAGTATATTTCCACTGATAGGAAACTTTCCCTCTCATGTAGCTAAGCTTAGCTTAACCCACTTAAGAGGAACCAGCCAAACAAGCCTATGGGATTAAGATTGAGATACGAAGTAGAGGGTTCTTATTGTCCCAGCTCATCCTCATTCTCATCCATCTCTTCTTCTTCATCTTGTCCGCCCAACCGCGAATAAAGTCCCTCCAGCTCCGCCATGGCGTTCGCATCCCCGGATAACGCCAGCTCGTTTAACCGTTGAATCTGTGCCAGCTGTTCATCGGTACGAGCCCAACCACGTAGCCGATCCTCCAGATTCGTCATACGTTTGGTGCTGAATGTTGTCCGCACGGCGTCGGTCTCGCCTTTGCTGCGTTTAAGGCTGGCAAGGCGGTCTAAGAATCGTGCTTGATTGGTTTGCGGGGCGTTTTTGCGGATGACACCACCGCCCTGAGTGGTGGTGCTGTCGCTGGGTTGTTCTGCGGCGGCGGCAGAATCCGCGGCGTAGACGTTGGAGGATGAGCTGGATATGAGATTCGCTTTGCGACCGAGGATTTTCACGCTGTTGGCTGCGAGGAGGTCGTAGTTTGGGGTGTGGCGGAGCGGGATAACCGGACTACTACTACTAGTGAAGGAGGAGGGGTCTGCATCGTGCGGTGGTGAGGAGGATGAGTCCTCAGGACGCGCGATGAGTAGCTCAGTGCCGATTTGGTCGGCCCAGGTGCCGCTGAAGATTTGGTTCTGGTAGGAGATGATGGGGTTGGGGGTGTGAAGGCCTAGGATTTGAACACGGTCGGCGATGGAGGGGTTGTTGGGGTCCGCTTCGGTGCTGGAGAGAGCAGCGTCGGGTTGGTCATCGTGATGATTTTGATTCTGATTCTGGGAAGGTGTGGATGGACTGGAGGTGGGGAGGGAAGAGGGATCTTGTGGTTGTCGGCGACGAGGGGGGCGGATGGGACCGTGGAGGGAGGTGAGGTCGAGAGTCAGATAGACAGTCTAGTGATGGTGAGATGGGGACTTGTCAGCATCACAACCAAGGCAGCATGGGTAGCTAGACTGCCAAGGTGAGGACGAACTTCTGTTTCGGTGGGATGATATTCGTATTCATATTCGGAATCATCATCGTCTTCGGGGTGGACCAGACTGGAATCGGCCAGCATGGCTGGATCCAGCATTAAGGGAGTGGGGAGGGCCATGGATGCAGCTGGCGACAACCGTGAGCAAGCAGCTCAAGTGATATGATGATGGTAGAATTATCAAGTTGGGAGGAATGATTGGATTGATTGGCAGGGCGGCAACTAATTCGCGGCGGCGCCCGACGATCCAGACTTGGCGGTGAATCACTCCACTGCAAGCTGTTGCAGCCAGTCATCATCCTTGTTTCTTCTCATAACTTCTCGTGATTGATTGATTATTGTTAGTAGCTAGCTAGCTACTTACTTAGTAGTAGTATGATAGAATGCTGCAGAAGAGGCAGAAGCAGTAGAAGACCCTGCTGACTATCGGGTTTGTCATCTCATCAGGCATCCATGAGAGGCTGAGGGCTGACGGACTGAACCCTTAGACTTTACGACCCTGAGGATCCATCAATGCCCGTAATCCAATTCATCCCAGTTCCAGTCCCTTCTTTCTTTCTCTCTTCTCCATCAGCTCCAGTTTTCACCTTCCAGCTCCAGTTTGACTGACGGGGTTATTTCTCCTCTTGTCTTAGCCAGAGTGCTCTGCTGCATCCACCGCAGCTGTGAGTTCCTGCTGGATGATCGACCGGATGACTTCATCCCCTCCTTCTTGCATCATCATCACCAATTCTCCTTGTCATTCCAATCCGGTTGCAGTTGTGAACTCGGTCATTCCATCTAGATAGTACACAGTACACACAAGGCACAGTAAAAAAAAATACTAATTCAGTTTTTCATCATTACTCAATATTCCGACCTGAATTGATCCATTCATGATCAGTGAGTCCACCTGATTCATTCATTCAGTCAATGGCCCCTCTTTTCTTCCGTGTGTTCCGTACTTCTTTCCCCTCTCACTCTCATGCCCACTCACTCTCTCACCGTATCGCTCTTCTCCCCTTCTTCCTCTCTTTTTTTTTTACTATGACGATCCGGCAACCGGCGGAAGCCAAATCCAAGCTGCATCCGTCGTCTTCCCATTCGAACTCGTGCCTCATCATCCATTATCTAATCCGCTTCCGTGCGAGCCGATCTATTGCTGCTGCTCCCAGCAAATTCCTGTGCTGGACTCGGCCACTCCAATGCCCGAATTTCCCTGTTCTTCCCTTTCCCCCCTCTCCCCCCCTTCAGCCCTAAGCATCCACTATCACCTCCCGCGGCCTTGTTGTTTGTCTGCCCTACCAATCGTCCCATCATGACCAATTACTCATGGCCCTTATGGCCAATCACTACCCAATTCTGTCCCCTTCTGTACCGTCATTTTGACCTTCCGAGACCCGTTCCTGCTGTTCTCGACCCTTCCCGGCTGACTGACAATGTCATCGCGCCTGTCCGCTGCTGCTTCTTATAGTGTCTCCTCCGCTTCCTTTACTTCCGGGCTCAAATGCCCGGCTCGGTCGCTTTTCTCCCTCCCTGCTGCTGCTGTTGCTGCTGTCGCTGCTTCTCCTGTCGCAGTCGCTCTGTCATCCCTCCCCCCTCGGCTCGGATGCCTCTCGTCCTCTTGCAATTTCCCCCGAGGATTCCTCCGTGACCGATCTGGCCGACAGCCTGGTCGCTGCAGCTCCTCCCACCTCAGCTGTCCCGATTGGGAATCTGGTCACACTACCCCCGTCCACCACTTCTACTCCCGGTGATCAGTCCGGGTTAGTGGTGCCCCCCTCGTCGCGTTCCAGTTCCTCCGATCTTGAAGCTTCCCCCGGCATCGTGCAGCAGATGATTCGCTCCACCAGGGTTGCCATTGTCACCCTCGCCTCATTGATTGCCTATGTCTTGATCAACAGCGCCGCGCGCGCCGTAAATCCGTCGGCTTTCATCTGGTATGCTGAGGATCATGACGAGCAGAGCTGGATTGCCTCCTCGCCGTCCTGGCTGGATCGCAAGGCCTGTCGGTGGCTCGGCATGTGCGGGACCGCCCACTTCCGCCTAGTGCGGGCCCGCTACGGCCAGCGCGAGCCCACTTTGGGACCCTGGTCGCCCGATGACGAGGCCCACTACGCCGCCTGGCGCGATGCGCAATTCAACGACTCCCAGCAGCCCGCATGGGATGAAGCCGAACGCTCGCGTCGGCAGATTCCCGAGTATGTCTTCCAATATGCGCCGTTGGTTTACCTGTCCTCGCATGAACAGTTTTGGCCGGGCGACATTGCCGAACATCTTTACCACGTCACCCCGATGCTGAACTACACCCCCATTCATTCGGATGAGGAGCATCCTACCTTGCAGGACCTCGATCAGCTGAACGAGTGGCAGGAAGGTGAGTTCGTGTACTTGACTAGCAACGACAATGTAGAGGATCGCCCGCCATGGATTGAAGGCGAGAAGAATATTCCCGACGATCCCGATGACGATCTCGAGCTGTCTTGGCCTGACTGGGACGGCCGGATAGACGGGCCTATTCCTGGGGACACGCCAGAGGAACGCTCCCAGTGGTATGACACAGGCCGTCTTTCATCATCGAAGGGAGAGGATGACAGTTGGTCTCCGGAAGATCTGGGGTATCTCCGCCCGGAAGATCTCGCTGACGAGGATGTCCGAACCGAGTTGCGCAAACGGTTCGGCGGCGAGCCTATTCACGTCGAAAAGACTGGCGGGCGCAGTAACGCGCCGGCAATTCTGCTGGTAATGGACAAAGGCCACGGCGTCGTAGATGCGTTCTGGTTTTATTTCTACAGCTTCAATCTGGGCAACGTAGTGCTGAACGTGCGGTTCGGGAACCACGTGGGTGACTGGGAGCACTGTCTGGTGCGATTTCACGACGGCAAGCCCAAGGCGCTTTTCTTCAGCGCGCACTCGGCGGGAGAAGCCTACAGTTACGAAGCCGTCGAAAAGGTCGGCCAGCGGGTAAGTAGAGATATAAATTGCTCCCCTCCCGCACGTCCAGGGGATTCCCGACGCTAACCATGGATCCCTGTCAGCCCGTGATCTACTCCGCCATGGGCACCCATGCCATGTATGCCACCCCAGGCATCCATGCCTACATCCTACCCTGGGGCTTGTTGCACGACCAAACCGACCGCGGGCCCCTGTGGGACCCTCTTCTGAATGCCCACGCCTACACGTACGATTATGATAGTGATAACCTTCGTGCATCCACTGCCACGCCAAGTGCTCCTATCGAGTGGTTCTACTTCAACGGCCATTGGGGCGACAAGTTCTATCCGCTAGGCGACCAGCGACAGTATCGATTTGCGGGTCAGTATCATTATGTCAACGGCCCAGTGGGACCGCGGTTCAAGCACCTCAACCGCCACAAGGTCTGTCAGCAGCGGGACGAGGAAGTCTGCGTCATCAAGAACTATATTGGAGAAGAAAAGCGGGCTAAACGCTGGGCGGGTACTCGACCTGAACATGAGAAAGAACATGACTAGACGGGATCTCCCCTGGCCGTTTGGCAGACCCCAGCTGTGGCACAATCATGAGGTATTGTTCCCATGTCAGGTTGCTGGCATTCTTGCACTCCCTGCTGGTTGGGACCTATTCCTATTATATCCCTACCTTTTTCCAGATTTCCCCTCGTATTGATTACCTATTCTTTGCGCGCATTTGTTTATTCCGGTGTTATCTCATGTGGATATACCCTGGCGTTTTCCTTTATTCTTACATCTCCTTGGTCGACTGCATAGACCACTGGCGCATGTTGGGGCTAGTTTCCCCCTCAAACCCACGATGGACGAGTTACACGACCCTACCTTATATCCTTACGCTACTATACATATCATGACAGTTTTGGACACGGACCAGGAGCCGTATGATGGCGTTCTGGTAGTTTGCATTTAATTTGGATGATTTACGGTCAGATACGAGGAGTTTAGCGATACGAATAGATGATTGGTTATAACCTCCGCTCTACATGGTTTAGTACTTCCACAATGAACAAGTATCTCTACTCTTTAATGACTATCTATATACACTCTATCTCTAGTCTATATGCGCGTTGACTCTAGAAAGTAACCTTCTCTCCTGGAGACAATCCCCCTCAAAACATGAATGTCCAACTATTGAGGCACCCTCTCCGAAACCTCCCTCCAAAAATCACACCTAGCCCCTCTTCCTCCCTCCCAAGCAGACGAATTGACCAGCCGGAAATGATTCACAATCCCATCTCCCTCCCGAATCCAGTACGACAAATTCGACGTCACCACATCATGAACCAAATATCCCCCGGTGGTATTCAAATCCATCATAACCGGGAACTCGGGCGAATAACTCGGCCAATCAAGCATCCTCGTCCCATTCTTACCATAACCCTTCTTACGACCACCACCCACAACAGGAACCGACGCATTCGCCTTCCCAGCCGTGGCATCTTCCATCGAAATCACTGGACTATCAGCCACGATAAATTGGCCCCACATCTTCTGGAAGGCGGTTCTGAATCCCTTATCGGGCCAGGTAGCGTCCGCGCTGAAGTACGCGGAGAGATCGGCGCCGTGGTACGCGGGTGTTACGGAGAATTGATATTTCCAGGCTTGACGAGGGGGTTGGGGATCGGAGCAGGAAAGGGTGTCGTCTTCTTGGCTGAAGGCGTCGGCGAGCCATTGCGCGGGACAGGCAAAGGTGGTTTCGGCGAAGATGTTGAAGACAGTTTGTTGCAGGCCCGTTGCCATTTCGGATTGGTTGATGGCTGTTGGGCCGCTGGTGCCGAGGGTGTCGTAGCGGGGGCTGTTGTCGGTGGGTTGGCTGTTGGAGGTTTGGTAGACTTCGTTGAGGAGGGCGATGTCGGAGGAGGTGAAGAGGGGGAAGGTGGTTGAGATGTGGGAGTTGAAGGCTGGGCGGGTGACGACGTTGGGGTTGCTTAGGGGGACGCCGTCGTTGGCGTTGTTCTGTGGTTAATTGTTAGTGAGTGTTGGGGGACTGAGGAGGATGGAGGGTGCATACGCCGATGAGAATGCGTTTGCCGCTCACTTTGCCTTGAGCGAGCTGCACAGAGGGCCGTTCTTGGATCAGCTCGCCGTCGATGACTGGGAGGAAGGCCCAGGTGCCGAATAGTCCGGACGTGGAGACAGTGGCGCTGGCATTCTGCAGGAGGGTGCTGGGAGCTGCTACTAGGCAGTCAAAGGTCGTTGCGTAGTTCTCGATTGCTGTGGAGTTCGATCCGCAGCCGGCCAGTTCAGCAAAGTCGTTATAGTACTGCTCAGGCACCTTGTCGTGGTAGTTGAAGATTGGGGGTGAGTAGGCGCTTGCGGCAATGATCTATGCGAAGACTGTCAGTCAATTTCGAGGTGGGAAATGGGAGAGACGGACGTTGTTGAAGAGGTTGAACTCCTGGCCTCCGTATGCCAGCGCATGTAGCATGACTGCGCCGGCGCCTGAGGACTCTCCGCCGATGGTCACACGCTTAGGATCACCACCGAATTTGGCAATGTTCTCCTGTACCCATTCGATGGCAAAGCGTTGGTCCAGAAGACCGGCATTTGTCACGCCATGTTCCTTGACTTCCTCGGAGGAGAGGAATCCAAAGGCTCCCAGACGATACTGGATTTCCACGGTGATGAACCCGTTGTTGTTGGTATTCATCATCGGGCTGGGGTCATAGGTCGCACCAAAGAGTCCATAGCCACCACCGTCTGTCCATAGATCGTTACAGTTAGCTTGAATGCTGGGTGCTACATAGTTATTTGTAGACTTACGGATCCATAACAGAACGGGCAGGTCCGTTGCGTTCGGGGGAGCATAGACATTCAGGTACAGACAGTCTTCATCGCCAGGTCCCGAGTTGAAGCCATAGATGTACGGTGTCTTTGCTGCCCCAGATTGAGGACACACTGGGGGCTGGTCCACGGCTAGTGTGATCTGGCTGTTGTTCTGCAATGGAGGTGCAGGCGCCTGCCAACGCCGTTTACCCACCGGAGGAGCTGCATACCGGATACTGGATGATAGATCAGGCCATGTCCACAATATAGACTATCTTTCTGTTGGCCAATGGGGGCGTGTTTCAGACATACCTCTTCCACACATTCAAGTCATAAGTGGAACTATAAGAACCCTGATAGGTCGCGTATCCCAGATCAACAATAGGGTGCTGGCTGGCGGAGGAGAGCACCGCGCTGGCCGCGAGCAGCAAGCAGTAGCCGGGCTTCATCTTCACCAGAGACCGTCAGATGAAGGAGTCGTTTCACCGAATCGGGTTCCCTGCAGAACAACAGTTAAATTTTGAAAAAAGAGGCAGGGATGGGCAGTCCTACTAACGGCAATTAAGCGGCAGGGCGTCCGAGCCCATATCCAGCTCAGGGGCAAGCTTTTTAGCGCATGTTGCAGAGCAGCGAGGTACTGGGTCAGCACTTAATACTAGTTGGGATAGCATGGAGCGGTGGGATGCCGGCGAGCAGCAGAGCGGATTCCTGGTGGATCGCAATCAATTTGGGCGGCCGCCATTCGATCACGGGGTAGGCACGTGTGGGCGGTCCAATGCTTCGTTCTGCACCGGCCATCGATCTTAGTCTCCAACTAACTCGCCGGTTCTTCCTACTGGGCACCGTCTGCTAGCTAGCTGGCTAGTTAGTTCTCTCACTGCCTGAAGGATGAGTCGCTCAATCTCCGATACTTAGCGTGGGGCCAAAACCGCAATTAGAGCGCCTCGTCTATCCTTCGTGCTCCCTTGGCTGCAGCCATCTCGCACAAACTGGGCTGACTGCCGACGGAATGGCCTGGTCAGGCTGTCAGCATGAAGAATTGAAGACACAAGAGGGCGAGGGGTCTGCCAGACCCACCGTAAGCAGGCCAGCACCTCCTACAAAACACAATGGGGAGCACCTGCAGAATTCTGCTGCTGATGCGGCTGCTGCTGCTGCTGCTGCTGCAATACAGTCCAACGGTTAGATGCTGTAGCCATCCAAGATGAGCTCTGCAGGAGCGAACTATTCAGCGGCATACCTGGCTCAGTCGCGTGTGACCGAGGTGGCTGTGGCATACTCGGTCCCGATCCCCGTTGAGATCCTGACTACAGTATGGCGACTCTGGATCAAACTGCGGCCATCCTCGGAGCATGGCTTGACCTTTGACGACTACGTGATGATCTGGGCTACGGTGAGCGATCTAGCAGTTAATTGTGTTTAAGGGCACATCCTGACTCGAATGTCTCCATATAGATCATTGGTGTTGGCGTCTGCGTCAGTGGATTGGTTTACGGTGCGCTTAACCGGCCCGTCCCGTTGACATCTCTGGATCGTATAACTAACCACTATCCACCTCGACAGGTCCTCCCTATGGTTTTGGACGACATGTCGCCGCCTTGCCAGACAAGGAAGTCGAAACATTCATGAAGGTACGAAGGAGTTAACCAAGTCAACTCGACACCCACCTTCATATGGCTGACGGATTCGAACCCGATGGTAGGGCGACTACATCTTCAGTCACTTCTACGATGTTGCCATCGCCAGCACCAAGCTCTCCGTGCTGGCACTATATTATCGCATTTTCATCACACCGAGATTCCGCCTCGTCGTTATCCTAACCGTGGTATGGGTGATCTTGTGGCTCATGACCATGGAAATTGTCCTAGGGCTGGAGTGCCGGCCGATCGCAAAGTTCTGGAACTCAAGCGTTGAAGGGACATGCTTCAACCTCGTTGCCTTCAGCTACTTCACCAACATTGCGAACCTCGTCACCGACATCTGGATCTTCCTCCTCCCCCTACCCGTCATCCTACGCCTCCAGATCACAAAGAACAAGAAGATCGGCCTCAGCCTGCTTTTCTCCGTCGGCTTAGCGTACGTACTCAGCCACTACCTTATAATACCTAGCACCCCAAAGTAGCTAACATACATCCAGAACCTGCGCCATCAGCGCAGCCCGACTAACCGTCGTCGTCACCCAAGGTTCCTCTGATTACACCTGTAAGCCAAACCACCCCCTCCCTTTGACCAACCTACTGACTTCAACACAGGGGCCGGCGTCCCCCTGGGCATCCTCTCCGCCTGGGAACCCCTCGGCGGCATTCTCTGCGCCAACCTCCCCGTAATCTACAAGTCACTGGCTGCCGTATTCCGCAGCATAAAGGGCACACTCCTTACCCACGGCTCACGCAGCGCCCACGCCTCCTCCACCCAGCGCCAAACAAAGTCCAGCGCCCATCACCATCACAATACCTGGCTGCAGCTTAATAATGGCAGCGGGGCCGGGAATAGCTACCGCTCTGAGATCTTGGCTTTGAAAAGCATGGACGATGACGATGATGATACGGAGATGCAGCCCGTGCCGGGGATGAATACGATTATGGTTGAGAGGCAATTTGAGCAGGAAGTGGTTGATCGGCATCATGACCCATCTCATAGTGGGAGAGAGGGCGATGAAGAGCCCTTGAGGGGGAAACGGTGATGTAGTTATTCTATATAAATGTATGTTCTGGTATCAGTATAGCATAACTTCTTCATGTTCAATATTGTAGCCTATGTGCATCTTAGAGAAGTCATGCTGGTTAGATCTCAGAATTGCTTAAAGGTATAGACACTCACCCTAGTAGTAGCCCTCCTCTAACCACAAAAGGGGAGATGATAGCACGATTGAAGCTAGGGCTAAATCTTAAACTACCACTCAGTACGAATTCAAAAGAAATTGATAGATATAAGTACTACTCAGCGAAATTACAACAAAGAGGCAGCTAGTACGATAAACATACACAAGATCGAGAGATTAGGAAATAGATCAGGCACCGCAGCAGCTAGCTAGTACCTAGAGAAAGAAAAAAAAAAAAACCAAGCAGGAATTGCCAAAACGGAAAAATGAAGGAAAGAAATACGGGGCAGAGGCAGAAGTAAACGCTGAAGCAGAGCTAGGTATACTGGTATAATAATGGAAGAATACTGCAAACGGATGATGAAAAGGAACGATGAGAAGAGGTAGAAAGATGTGACTCGACCCCGGGGTCGGGAGCCAGTGTTAGAAATGAAATTGATATCGAATGAACATCAGAAAAGAATAAGGAAATGGGAATCCCAGGAAAGGAACGAACAGACCGATCTGGTCGAAAACTCCCCAACCGCCACATGAATAACGCCAGGAACAGAAAGTTAAAAAAAGAAAATAGACACATCCCAATACATAGAAACAAAAGCCGGCCGAATAACGAGACGCCAAAAGGGAATCACAATAATCAAGGGCCAAAGCATGTCGATGGACCAAGCCAAACCGATCATCGCCAGCAGACTCCCATCCCTACCAAACTCCACATCCCAGGAAACACTGCCAATTGATCGAATCCGATCGTCTCAAACCTAATTTCTCCGGTTGCCCGATCTAGGTGGTCTAAAATGGTGAAAAAAAATGAAACTTATCCGCTGCTGCCTTCTAGCCCTCACACTCGCGTGGATCTCTTGCGTAGCCCAAACTCGGCTTCTTGCAGTTCCCGGATCAAGCGGAGGCTTTCAGCATCCGGCTCCTCGTCCGCAACCCGCTTAGAGTTCTTGCCCGGCTGCCCAGGAGATGTTGACGTCGCAGCATGCCGGTCACCTTTCTTCTCGTCTGTCGCCCAGAAACTCTTCTTCGCATGCGAGGATGAGGAGGGGCGTGATGCCGACTTTTTGGGTCCCGAAGAAGGACCTGGGGTGGATTTTCGCACACCACCGCTTGACCCACCAAACGAAGAACGACGAGCTGTGGGAGTATGGGTCGTCCCCTTGGTCGGCTTGGAAACATGTGTCTCGGGCATGTAGCGGTCGACCTGGCGCGGCTGGCGCGAGGAGTGCCGGGAACTTGAGGTTGGTGTGTGCAGGACTACCACATGATCCCCTTCCCCATCTGCTTGCTCCTGAGGAACGTCGGTCTCGTCGGCCAGTGAGGTCGGTGGTGATACAAGGGTGGCAGTAGGCTTAGAAACGGGCGCAGAATTTATTTCCTTAGCATCGACCGTGTCAGTCTGGAACGTAGGCGGTGATGCATAGGAGGTTGGCCCCAATGGTGCTTCCTTTTCCCCAACAGTCATACCGGACTGCCGATTTGCGTCTTTATCAACCAGCGGCGCATCCGAGAACGGGGCATGGAGATCCAGGGCTGCATGATCATGATCGGGCATGTGAGTATCTTGTATCCCCAGCGCACCAACTTCACGGCTGTTGCTGAGATGTGCCGGTCTCGACGTAGGCGACGTGCTCTCCTGCTTCATCCGTTTGTTAATCATTGGCCCAGTTCCTTCTTCATTGATACGGGGCCGTTTGGCAGAAGCAGTAGCGCGCGGCTTTGCTCGTTCTTGCGCCTTGACAGGGTCAATACGGCCGTACTCATCGTGGATACACCGACGCTGTTTTCAGTTAGTATTAAAACCGAGTAAGATAGAATTTCAGGAACAACACGAACCTTGCTCTTCCGGCAATCGTCACAGGCCTTGCTGCGGCCCTTCTTTCCGGTGTTGGCGCCTTCAGGACTGGCATCGTTGAGTCCGAGTCCATTGACCGGTGCACGCGGCGTACCCAGAATGGCCGAGTTGAACTTGGCAGCGACTTCAAACCGGTCCGGATTCCTGCCACTTCCATTGTCTTGAAAGCCTGCTTCCGATGCAATAGCGGCAAGTGAATTCAACGCAGACGCTGCGTCGTGTGCCAACGAATGGTTGCTGGGACCAAAAGCGGTCACTGCCGTTTGCTTGCTGGAAATACCGTCGTTATGTTCATCCTTGTGGTGACATCGGATCCTTCGTTTGCGACAGGCATCGCAGGCAACGCGCTTAGGGCCCAGTCCGGAGCCACGGGGTGCAGCGCGCGATTTAGGAGCAGGCTCTTCTTTGATACCACTGCTTGACGGGCCGTCTGGCATAGCAGCTCCGGCATTCAGCGGACCACTAGGGCCACTACTATTGCTCAGTTCAGTTGCTGGATCATGAGCCGGCTCGGGAAGCCGCTGTACAGCCTGTCGTTCGGCGTACGTGCGCTGGCTCTCAGCATTACGCTCTGAGCGACGGCTGGGCCTTCCGGCAGGCTTCTTCTCCGCGAGACTGAGCTTCGCATTGCTTTCAGCCACGCCAGGGCGGGTCCAATGCGGTGCCCTCTCATTGCCACGCTTCCAGGCGACCCAGATGCCAAACTTCCTCACGGCATCGATTGGCTCCCCGGACATCTTGGGTATCGAGCGTTTGACCGCATTTCTAGTATCCATCGTCACGCCCTCCGTCAGATAGGCGCCAGCAATGAGGGCAGTGTGATAAAGGTATTTTGCAAGATCTGGTAGCCCTTCCAGTTCCGCCTGAGAATAGAAGCGCGAGTTGTGATAAGGTGACCCGGCAGGCGCATTATTCGTCCGTTCGCCGAATTCGTAGTAAATTGGATACGCGCGGTGAAAGCGGTAATTTTCGTCCTGCGCGAAGGCGTCAAGAACGCTTTGCGGTAGCGGGTCGTCTTCGAGATATCGCAAAGCGGTATACCATTGGATCTTCTGGAAGAACGGGTACCTGAACTTCCTTGGCACCTTGGTATCCTTCTCAATCTGCGCGATCTTGATCTGCATCCCGTAATTCAGCCTCGTAAGGAAATTTCCGCCGACGACAAGACTGTTCTCAGGAGTCCAGACGGCATGGATCCAGCCCGAGGGGATCAGCATCGTATCGCCTTCAGACAGATCCACGCGATAGCATTCCTTAGTCTGGTCCCCAAGAAAGGTGGAATCCTGCGCAGGAGAATTGCACCATTCCTCATACTTCTTCAGGTGTTTGTCCTTCGGCGGGATGAAGAAGAAGGTTTTCTTGCCTTTCAGAATATGGTAGTATACTGAGGACCCTCCAAAGTCGATGTGGAAATCGGTATAGCAGTCGGCAACAGACATCAAGACGTAGAATTGAACTTTCGGGCAGTCACCAACAGCCTTCTGTTCTTCAGGCCAGACAGAGTCCTGAAGGTCAAGATCCCGGACAACCTTTGGCCGACGAATAAGCTTGCCCAATGGGCTCTGTGAGACTTCCAAACTGATGACATTTCGGACAACCTTGTCGCCGGTACTCTCGTAGTATTCCGCCCATTTCTGCATTGTCCACCTCTTGTCTTCGTTCTGTTGCGATTTGACATCAATGACCTCCACTCTTTCTTCCGGTCCGTAAAGCTCCGCAACTCTTCGAACGGTGAGGCCTTCAGGTATCACCATGTCCAACTGGTCCTGGCCGCAATCTATCACTTGCTCATAGCCTTCCTCTTGCTCAGCAATGTGATCCAGCAATTCGTCAAACATCTCTTGCGTAGGCGCTTCTTGTACTAGAGCGTCAAACTCGGAATCACTGATAGAAACGGACTCGCGAGTGTTCCACTCCGCAGGGATGACAATCGGTTCCGTCATGCCATTGCCTCGCTCGAAATATTCGGCAGTGACCAGCTCAGGACGCATTCGTGGGAAGTTTTCGGGGAGGAATTGGATTTTGCCCTGTCGGATGGGTTCAATGTAGTGGTGTTCGAGAGAGTCCGTTGCGGCCTTGACAAGCCCTTGGTTGAGGCCGGCATAATCAATAGCTGTGCGAGCCCGAGACGATTTGCGCACGAAAGTAGTCTGTCCATATATAGGACGGCATTCTCGACAGATAAATTTGTCCACCGTTCGGAGTTCGCGGTCACTCTTGAACCCAGCACAAACAATATGAAACCACCGTTTACAACCATCGCAGCTGATCCATGTCACGTCGCCTTGCTCGCCAGTGTCCATCGGAATCCGCACAAGGTTGCAAGCCGCGCAGCTAGCCTGGTTAGACTCCTCCGCTTCATCGTCAATCTTGGAGGAATGGTCTATCGGCATTTGCGCGACGTGTGTGGTGTGCATTGAATGTTGTGCCTGTGTCTCGCTCGGTCTACCATTTATGGTGAACTTCGTGGGGGAATAGTCGTTTTCAGCGTCCCCTTCCTCCTGCCAGAGAATTGGTGGAAGAGTAGAGGAGCTTGTATTGGGTCGCACGCCATGAATAACCGGGCGTGATATGGCAGCTGAACCGTCGGACTGTGACCTCAGCCGAGACGGCATGTTGTTGGGCCCGGGTGCACTGTATGCATATTTTTCGTCGTTGAACCTCCAGCTCGCGCCGCCCGAATCCGCCGTGACATGATGCTTTTGTTCGTCCCCATAATGATAAAACGACTCGTCGATGCTGACACGTTTTGCGGAATGCGAGGGAGGATGAAAGTTTGTGGGCCGGGCCAGATTCAGCAAAAGCTCTGCATCCGTCTTCATGCTATCAAACAACGAAGCAGAATTTGCATCCGACACGGCCACTGTCCGGTGCTGGGTGTAAGGAGAGGGATCCTTTTCCGACCTCGGACGCTTATTTGGGCGTTCTGTGGATTCGATGGGCTCGGAGGGGAATAGCGACATGGCGGGTGTGGAGTTTTGAGAAGGAGGTCGGTAGGAGAGAGGTGCGAAGGTCGGGCTCGTCGCTAAGGCGATGGTTGCAAGAGCGTCGATGGTAGAGCCGGAGCGGCCATGGCTAGAGCGATGAGAAGCTGTCTCATCAGCATGATGATGATGTGTAGGATTGTGAGGTAGGAAGTGGTCGCGATCGGAGGCAGCAACCCGGGAGACGTTGCGGTCGACCCATGATGCACGGAGGTCGGAGGTCGAGCAAGGCGAGATAGGCTCGACGGCGCGTCGCGGCGGCGAGGGAGTGCGATACCGCGGCGGTCGGCTCCCAAGGTGATTCAAAAAGGATGTAGCAGTGATCATCGTGTGATCTGAGGATGAAATCGGAGGGAAAGGAGAGAAAGAAAAGGGCCCGGAGGAGGAAACAGGCGTGCTTGCGGCAGACGGGTGCAAAGCGGGGATGTTCGACCACACGGGCTAAAGAGAGGCCACCGCAGGCAAAAAGAGAGTCATTCCTGGCAGACTGAAGAGCGCACAGTGAACAATGAGATGAAAGGTGAATCAGAAGGGAAACCGAGGAGATGGTGGGGTGGTGGAAGGAGAGGGTGACGGAGGAGAGTCGCACGGCGGAGAGGTTGAGGGGGGGAAGTTGAGAGAGACTCTCTGCCGACTGGGAGTTTCAATCGAGAGAGCGGCGGGAAGAGAGAGCCCCGAGTATGCACCGCGGCGGGTGCGGGCGAAAAAAGAAACGTCTGAGACGGGTCAATCAAGGTGCAGGAGAATATGATGAAGAATACAGGAGAACAAGCGATTGAAGAATGCGCCAGAAAAAACAGATTAAGAGGATGGGCTTTGCACCGGAACAGAGCAGGAGGAGGCGCGAGGCTTTGCTTGGACGGCCGGTCGAAGGAAGGCAAAGCGGGCGCGCCGCCAGTCTGCCTCAGGCCGGCACTCCCTATCCTATCCTATCGTTTGCGGCGAGCAACCCGGAGAGCAGCACTACTAGATACTACTTGCAGTTCGAAGTATACCAAGAGGGTTTTCCACCTTCATAGCTCAACTTTTCAGATAAGGTACTAGGAGCTAAGTAATCCTATATCTCCAAATTATTCTCTTCAACTCTGACAGTTCCATCTACACCCCGACGTCGTCCGTCGGCCTCAATGCCTCGGACTTGTTGTCGTCTTGTCTCGAACCAACAAAGTGAGGCTCCTCCCAGCCACTAGTCCCAATCAGGAAAGGCAGGCTCCCTTCCGAACCTCGTGCTTGTCGCGGATATTGCTTCCCTCTCTCCTCCTCCTCTTCCTCTCTCTTCCCTCGCTATACACCTTTCATTCCAGGCCCTCTGGGTATCTGATTCATCTTCAACCTCTCCCGACCCCATTTTTAGGACCTATACTGTCCCACCCGAGAATGAGCCGGAAGCTCGCCCCCGAAGCCAATCGGTAAGTTCTGCTCGCCGAATCTTGCCCCTCTTCGGTCGCCCGCCATCATTCAATGCCGGGCATTTGTTCTGCATGCTGTTGGATGGCAAACATGCGTGCCGAACGAGTATCATATCTGACGTATCGATGCTGACTGGTTTCAGGATTCTCTTTGTAAAGAACCTCAAGTACGTCGATGATTTCCCACGATTTACTCCTCGATTCGCAACCCAATCGTCGCATACCTATCGACCGACAGCCATCAGGCGAAAGGCGCCCCATCTTGTTCTAGAAAGCGAGAGCTAATCTGATTGTCTCCTTACAGCTACAACGTCACAGCTGAGCAACTCTTTGACCTCTTCGGCAAATTTGGTCCCATCCGGTAAATCTGCGCATGACTCACGTTCAGCCCATTTCTTGGTCATTCAAGTCTAATTGTTTCTGTCCTTCTAGCCAAATACGTCAGGGAATTGCCAACAACTCGAAGGGCACGGCCTTTGTGGTTTACGAAGACGTTCATGACGCCAAACAGGCATGCGATAAGCTCAATGGATTCAACTTCCAGAACAGATACCTCGTCGGTATGTTATCCCGTGCCAGGGGAGGATGAAGCAGAGAAATTATGAGGACAATTCGATTGGCTGACATTTGTTTTCTGTCCTAGTTCTATATCACCAGCCCGAGAAAATGCTTAGGTCGAAAGAGGACTTGGCGGAAAGGCAAGAGAATTTGGAGCGTCTCAAACAGCAACATGGGATAGAATGACGTGATGATTGCTTTTGTTCGCTTTCTCTGCATGCCCTTTGCCGGCATCTGGCTGCGTATTATCCTGGGTTGGTCGTGGGGTTTCTGGCGTTTTTCTCTCCTATGGGTTTGATGGCTCTTATTCATTCATGGGTATGAAAGGGTTGCCGGCGGGTTGAATGACACCCTGGCTTTTTGTTCAGGAGAATGATACAGAATGGGTTATTTCAAACCGGGGTCGGTGCTAGCTGCACCGGCTCTAAGGTTACCAATATAATCATTTCGATCGCCGGCCACCTTTTGGCTGTTGCGGCACCCCCCTCTGAGATTACTGCTTACTACAGGTGTTTTGACTTGTCTTGCTTCAAATTTTGGATGTTTAGAGTGACCCCGATCAAGGGGGGAACTGACCCAGCGCACTTGCAGAGACCACGTCAGTCGTAGAAGTGGGCAGGTATCTGACGATCGTCCAACGGCCGTCAATTTGCATGGGGGTGGATCAAGCGGTTGAAGATCGTGCATCGACTAGTGAAGTATCTACAGAAACCCCCTGGAGTGCCGACGTAAGGCTAGCCAACTAGTGCGGTATTTTATGTCTCTGCTGAGCTTCGCTTTAATGGTATCCACTCCCGGCCTCGTTAGCCGCGAGATCCAAGCGCCAATTATATTGTCACAAAAGCGCAGGTGCAGCATTGGGGTAACATGCTTGGAACGTCTGCACCTGACGATTCAAGCACCCGATGATCCTGGACATTTGGCTTGCAGGCGCCAAGGGGCACCGATGCCAGACAATGCCAGACACAGTAGGCAGAGAGACCCCTGGGATCTGTAGATAAGGAACAACACGCCCTCTATCACTAGATGCGTAGAGCAAAGTAGCGATCGGAAGCAGGTTAATTCTACGAAAGCATGAACTTCTATTTACCTACTGGATACTGCACCGACCAGTATCTGGGGTATACTGATCCACCGGGGGTCGATCTTCGATGACAGCTGGAGCACAGGCGCTGGAGTAAGGAGGCGATCAGCCTGGATCCGGCAGTCATTATTTATGCCTGATCCATGAGGCCTCAAAGACTTTAAATGCCTTGGTAATGAGGCACAAACAAGTGGCCAATCCTAGAGCCGATAGGCATGACTCAGCCCCACCCACCGCGGTTCTAAAGAATTTCTTTTCGCTGCAGTCCAGATGCGCTTCTGCTTCTACAACCACCACTACCTTTCCTCCCCAGCATTTAGATCTGCAACACGGCAGTGATCCTTTGCGTGAGCCTCTTTCGACCGCTACACACGTCAAATCCACATTCTTAACAATGTCTGAGACTTCTGCCGGTATGCACATCCCAGGTCTCGTTCTTCTCAAGGCTATATACTGATAATTTTCTATAGCCTGGCCCCTCGCCGATGAGGCCCTCACCCAGAACCTTCTGGACCTTGTCCAGCAGGCTGGTCACTACCGCCAGCTGAAGAAGGGTGCTAACGAGGGTATGTGCTTCCTCAAGGATACTCACTGTCTGCCTGCCTGCTAACTGTCTTCTGCAGCCACCAAGACTCTTAACCGTGGTACCTCCGAGCTCGTTATCCTCGCTGCCGACACCTCTCCCCTCGCTATCCTCCTCCACATCCCCCTCCTCGCTGAGGACAAGAACACCCCCTATGTCTTTGTGCCCAGCAAGCTTGCTCTCGGCCGTGCTACCGGTGTTTCCCGCCCCGTGATTGCTGCCAGCATCACCACCAACGAGGCCAGTGACCTCCAGGGCCAGATCAAGACCATCAAGGACAAGGTCGAGAGACTGATGATCTAAGCGTTGGTCCTGATGTGGGAATCCCTCGGAGGATTATGCCTCCGTGGGTTCTTGAGGATTCTGTTGTGACTTCGGGGGTTGACCGGCCATGACAAACGAAGTTTTCGCCCCACGGTGCGAGAATAAGTCTCGTTAAAGGCTTGGATTGCTGCCGGATGATCAATTGGATATTGTGGGCGTTGTGCGCCTGCGGTTAGTACAGATAAAAGTCAATGACAAAAAATGTGCCAAACTTGTGTAGTAAATTTGGTTGATCTAATACTGAGTAGTCGAAGACGCGATATTAGTATACTAGTAATCATCACGCAAACCAAAAATAGTTCATAACACCAGAATCAGGGTATTTCTCGGGGGGCGCAATAATTTGCAGGACCGCCGGGTAGGAGCTTGGCGGGCGCTAGTAAGGCCCAGCTGCGGGGGCGGTGTCTTCAGAGTCTTAAGAGTTCTCGTGCTGGTCCTGACCTCATAACTTAAGGCTGGATGGTTCTCCGCCCCATTCTCATCCTCCCATGAAACCCACTTAATTCCTAGCTTCTACCCTGAGACCCTGGCTGGTTCCGGTTCCTTGCTGGTTAAGGAGGACCTGCCTTCTTCGTCTATATTCACCGTCGCGCTCCTAATTCTGGTTGAAATCCTCCCATCATCTACAAATTCTGCCCCGGCCATATGCCCGTGACACGGACATCTCTCGCAAGATAGGCACGCCGCCGTCTTGCATCTCCGCAGGTCACTGGACTCCCCTCAATTATTACCGCCACCAGTCGCTTGGCCGTGAAAATCCCTCGGACTTTGTCGAGATATCTTCTCGCTATAGCCTCTTCTCCTTGATTTTGCTTTCCATCTGTATTTCGGACGCAGCATCGCCGCCATGACCTTCCCATCGCTCACCGGGCTAGTCATAACAACGGCTATCGCAGCCCTTAGTAGCGGTGTCGGTGCCTCGGCGGTTGGCAGTCTGACCCTAGCCTCCACCACCTCCATAACGCCGTCACCATCACCATCACCTACTATGCAAACTGTACCTTTTCATCTAGCTGGTCCAGATCCGACCGATGGAGACGACACCGGGGAATGCAGGCTCCTAGGGCCTTTTTCGCTTCTCGTTCAAGCTGCGCTCGGGGCATTGGCGCTGCTATCACTTGTCTACAAGCGCTGGAGGGAGAGACCTCAGCGACCAGTGAAGGTGTGGGCATTTGACGTCTCGAAGCAAGTCTTTGGGTCTGCGATGCTGCACCTCGCGAATCTGCTTATGTCCATGTTTTCGGCGGGCCAGCTGGAAATCCGGAGTAAATACAAACCAAACCCATGCTCCTTCTACATATTGAATTTGGGAATCGATGTAAGGTTATCCCTATGCTCCGTTATACGGGTTGCATGCTGACATGCTTCGTTTCAAGACCACGCTAGGTATCCCGATCCTCATCTTCATCCTTCACCTCCTCAACCGCTTAGCCTCGTATACTCCCCTCGCAAGTCCTCCGGAGTCCATCGAGTCTGGGAATTATGGAAGTCCACCGCGCGCCTCATGGTGGTTCAAGCAATCAATAATTTACTTTATGGGACTGCTGGGGATGAAGATTTGCGTCTTCTTTCTCATCCAGCTGCTGCCGTTCATAGTCAAGGTGGGAGATTGGGCTCTCCGATGGACGGAAGGCAACACGGCAGTGCAGATCATCTTCGTGATGCTGCTTTTCCCTGTCATCATGAACGCAATACAGTATTACATCATCGACACCTTCATCAAGAAGCCGATTATGCTGGATACTTTCGAGGAGGCGGAGCATGACACCCACGAGCATCGCCATGCGCTCCTGGCGGGCATGGACGAAGACGCGTCCTTCGAGTCGGACGATGACTCCGTTGGGAAAGATGATGGTTCGGAACCTGTAAAAGAGGATCTAGTCCGGTTCGAGTCCGCCGAATACAACCCAGCTCAAGTCGAACACAGCTCTGCCGCGTCCGCCAGATCGGGTAGCAGCCACGGCGAGTATGGCGAGTTGTCGTCATCCACCAAGCTTAAGTCCCAGAATAAGGACTGATATGATCTCCACTCACGTGTGTTATGTGGCGTTTGGTGATATTCTCGGTGATTATTCAATGGCAGTTGTGATTGGTTGCATTTATGGTCCTATTAGGATGGCGTGTACATGATTTTACTTCAGCTGTTTTTATGTCTTTTGTTTCGTCTACTGCACGTTATAACTCTTCCACGCATACGTATAGTTTAAAATATGGATAATTTCAAGATCGCATTTAGAATTGATTTCAGTAGCAATCTACTTAAATAAGTATGCCTTAAGTACCAGGCACAATTGTACCGCAGTGACCGCACCCCTCACCGCCCACATCTGCCGGCCGCCGAAGAAAATTATTGTCGGCTTCGCTTTCTGCGATATACACCACCCCCTCTATCCACCCATTCAATTCTCCCCTAAACTCTGATCAATCAGAGAACACATACTTCACAATGCCGAAAGTGGCTGTCAAGCAAAAGTCCCGCCAAAAGGTCAAAACGGCCGCGCGCTCCCCCTTCGAACCAGGCCAACCCATTCGCGAAGCCAGCGACATCGACATGAGCGACGATGAAACGAGCTCCGACGAGTCCTCGGTGCCGGAGAAGGACGAAGCCGAGAAGAAGCTCGAGGCCATGCTCTTCGGCGACGACGAGGGGTTTCTTGGCGCGTTGAAGAACCAGAAGGATCGCAGTTTAGTACTCGCGGGTCAGAGTAGCGATGAGGACGAGTCTGCGGAGGAGGGAGATGATGATGAGGTGAAGGATTTGTCGCAGATGGATGATGCTGATGTTTGTTCTATCCTAATTTACTCTCTTGTTTGTAACTGTACTGGTTGCTAACGAATGGGTTGTGGTAGCTTTTCTTCCTTGACTCTGGCGCCGGACCGGTCTCGACGGATCTCAGCGAGGTGACGCCCGCCGTGCCGTCGGATGAAGAGGGCAGTGAGGAGGAGTCTGGTATGCCTGCGCTGTGGCATGATAGCGACGACGAGCGCATTACGATCTCCTTGGCGAGCCACCAGAGGCTGAGGAAGCTGCGTGTCGCGGAATCGGAGGATGTCATTAGCGGAAAGGAATACATTCGCCGCCTACGCAGACAGTACTTGCAGTTGAACCCGATGCCGGACTGGGCCAACCCGGAGAAGCAGCAACAGAAGGATGAGTCCGATGCGGACGAGATGGACACGGATGATGAGGAGCCGTCGTCCACGCAGCCGCTGGCTAAGTTGCTGCAGAACGCTACGGACCTTGTCAACGTGGAGGAAAAGACGTCAAGCGGCCGCAGAAAGATGCGCCAGGAGGTTGTGGATATTCATCGTCTCAAGGACGTTGGCAAGGACCAGCCGGTATGTCTTCTATTGCTAGGTTGTGCATCACTTCAAACTAACATAGTATACAGTCCTCGGTCGATTCGCTCATGTTCCACCCCAACTACCCGCTGCTCCTCTCCTCCGGACCTGCAGCCACGCTTTTCCTCCACCACATCTCGCCCTCCTCCCCGGCTCCTAACCCGCTTCTCACGTCATTCCACATCCGCAACACCCCCATCCACACCTCGGCCTTCCACCCGCCCTCCGGCAACCGCATCTTCGCCTCCGGCCGTCGCCGCTACTTCCACATCTGGGACCTGGAGACCGGCAAGGTCGACAAAGTCAACGGCACTGCCGACCGCAAGGAGGAGCAGAAATCCATGGAGCGATTCAAGCTCTCTCCCTGTGGCCGCTACGTCGGTCTGGTCGGCACCTCCCGCAAGGGCGGCGGTCTCATTAACATCCTTGACTCTGGCACGGCGCAGTGGATCGCCCAGGTGCGCGTGGACGGCCGCGGCGGCGTGGCCGATTTCGCCTGGTGGAGCGACGGCGAGGGTCTAACGGTGGCTAGCAAGAACGGTGAAGTGTCCGAATGGGATGGCCGTCTCAACCGGGTCGTCGCTCGCTGGATGGATGCCGGTGCCGTCGGCACGACGGTGCTCAGTCTGGGTGGTCGGTCCGGCCGGACGCAGCTGGGCGGTGACCGCTGGGTGGCTATTGGTAGTTCCAGCGGTGTGGTCAACGTGTACGATCGTCGCGAATGGGCCGCGGCGTACGCAGCACAGGGCGAAGACGTCGAGGCTGGACAGTCGGCGATTCCTCGTAACCCGGAGCCGGTCCGGGCTCTCGATCAGCTCACAACGCCGATTAGCCATTTGGTATTTGCGCCGGATGGACAGTTCTTTGTTATGGCGAGTCGGTGGAAGCGCGATGCGCTGAGAATGGGTGAGTCCCCTCCTACTTTGATTATAGACCGTGTGGAAAGAATACTGACAGTAAATAGTTCACCTCCCCACATGCACGGTGTACCGCAATTGGCCGACGTCGAATACGCCTCTGGGTCGTATCTCGTCGGTGGCTATCTCGCCCAACTCGGAGCATTTGGCTGTGGGTAATGAGCAGGGACGGATCAGGTTGTGGGAGATTAGGGGGTAAATATTCCTACTTGGTAACTTTATAGAGCCATAAAAGTTTTATACTGCATATTACATGGAGTTAGTGTAGAGTAAATAAATACCAGTGCAGATTCATTCAATCATTTTGATAGCTTGATATGTGACGTGTAACAGAGATACAACAAGCCCTAACTGACTAACGGTGCACCATGTACAAGCAAATCAGAGGAAACAGACATAAATAACCTATGAACACCTCCGCCATTCACCACATCAGAAAGAAGAAATGATCATCAATAGGACAAGACAGAAGATTGAACCGAAAGCTGTGCCCCAAGGCAGAGTAGAAGCAGACTCTTCGTGTTGATTGGTTTACCGCAGACCCTATACCAGTAAAGAGTACGTAGTTAGTATATCACTCTCATAACAGATACCAACCATATTCCCTCCTCCTCTTTGTTTTCTTTTCGCTTTTGTAAAAGACACCCAAAGAAATTTAAAGAATGGGAGAACTAACCAATCCACCAAGCTACACCACCAAAAACAGTTAGCCATCACCCATCCCAGAAGCATCAAGTAAGTAAGTTGGTGGAGTATCTTACCAATCCCAAAATCCCCGACAACTAATTCCCCATAACAAAAACCCCTCGTTAGCAAATACATATCCTTCAAAAAAACCACCTTCCCACTAGGGCAACAGCAAGAAGTAGATAGACAGTAAGGTATCATGAACTTACGAATTCAAACGGCTGTACCAAGACACACTCATTAGCATCACACTCCACCCATAGTACCCAACAAAATGAAACGGAATAGAAAGGAACTGAACATACATCACTCTTATCCTGATCATCCCCACCCTTATCCCCACCATCATCATCACCCTTAGGATCCTTTCCATCATCATCATCGTCGTGATCCTCATCATCGTAATCATCATCGTCGTCGTCATTATTACTCGTCTCATATTGCGCCGAAGCACCCGATGAAGAGGCAGAGGCACTTGCCGACGCACGAGAACTCGGTGTAGATGATGCTGCGGCGTTGGGGGTGTGCATTGCTGCTGTTGCGGGTGTCGCTGCTGCTGCGGTGGCGAGGTCGCGTTTCTCTATGAGGGGTTTGGCTGCGGCGAGGGCGGTGGTGGCCCAGAGGGTTGTTGTTAGGAGGGTGGTGAGCTTCATGGTTGTTGTTATTGTTGTTGTAGTAGTTGTGGGAGATACTGGGTATGCTAGGTAGGGTAGAAGGAGGGTTTGGTAGGGAGGGAGGAACGTTAATCAATGCTAGTGTAGTATGGAGAGAGGGCTGAAGGAAGAAAAAGAAGAAGAAAGGGATAGAGTAAAGCTGGAGGGTAAATAGGGCTATATTTATATAGTAGTACTACTTCTACTACTACAGTAAACACAGTTGCTGGTAGTAACGAATTGGCAGCGGGCTGTATCTACCAGGTTCATTCATGATGGTTCCTACATAATACATGCAAGGATTCATAACGATGTGCATTCCAGTCCAGTTCCAGCTTGAATCAGTGGTCAGGACCAGACGATCCCATCCCGTCTGTCTGGTCCACGAGATTTCAAGCATTCTTCGTCTATCCCGCTAGGAATGTTTTATCGGGGTCCCCTTTCCTTCCTGTGCAACCAAACCAACACTGACCAGCTGAGTGACCGTGCACATTCTTTCGATTTTACCTTCGGGTCGCATTGCTTGCTGCGGGGTTTTTGTGTTTACAGACTGGCTGGGGTGGCAGGTCCAGTCGGTAGAGACGGTAGAGTTACACATTCGGTGGCTTCCTGGCTGGCTTCTTAATCACTACAAGGATTGCTCCAGACCAGACCAGGCCGGGCCAATTCTTCATCATAATGTTCATCGGGCTTCTCTACCCATGTTCAATCAATTATTTTCATTCCGTCCACCCCGTCTCAACACCAGAGAATAAATAATCACACCAAAGAATTTCGAAAATATGTGCGCCAGGTCATTATAGCAGGGTCTTCATATCGGCCATGTTCCGGATACCGCACAGGTTGCCGGCCTTGACCCGCTTCAGGGTCAGCGCCGCAATCAGCGCAGCTCCCACACCAGATCCATCCTCGGCCGCCATGATGGTCACCTTGTCCTTCTCCTCCGGAGCCCAGTCCAGGATCTCCCGCAGAGCCTTGGCTCCGCGTGCCTTGAAGTGAGGGTACTTGGTGAAGACGGAGCCGTCAGCACCAACGTGGCACGAGTCGATCTTCTTCTTCGTGCAAATGGCGGCAACACCGCAGGCCGACAGGCGAGCGGCACGCGTACCGATGAGCTCGGCCAGGCGGCGGATCATCTCCAGCTCCGCCGGGGTAGCCTTGATGTTGAGTTCGCGCTCCATGAGCTCCTCGGTCTCCTCCAGGTTCTCGTAGGGATCCTCCTCGATGGCCGCCAGGAAGGAGGAGTCCAGGATGTAGGGCTTGCGCAGCTTGGTGGTGTCCTGGCCGTTGAAGATGAGGCCGGGGCGGTTCTCCACTAGGTCCACCAGGGCCAGACGGAAGATCTCACCCAGGTACAGACCGGCGGTCATCTTCTCAAAGGCCTGCTGACCGGGACGGGGCGAGTCACGGTCGATGATGTGGTCGTACTTGGTCAGGGGCAGCACGACGTGCTCGTTGTCGAAAGCGCCGTACTCGCAGTTGATAGCCACAGGCATGTCGGCGGGCAGGTTCATGTGGGCCAGCTTGGGGATGGAGCCAACGTTTTCCATGTAGGCGGCGTTGACACCAGTACCGAAGATGCAGCCGATCTTCATGTCGGTGTCGGTGTAAGCAGAGGCGATGAGGGTTCCGGTGGTGTCGTTGATCAGCGCAGCCACCTTGATGGGCAGGCCCTGGATAATTGCTACATTAGCTTGAAGACTTTGCGTGATTTGCTATCGGGGGTTGACGTACGCGCTTCTGCAGGATGGCCTCCAACGGAGGGACGACGTCGTGACCCTCAACACCATCAATGTCGAAACCCTTGGTCCAGCGCTGCAGGACACCGTGGTCGATGTAGTCCTGAGTGGCGGGGTAGGAGAAGGTGAAACCCAGGGGCAGCTTGGAGATCTTCTCGTTCTCGTGGTGGGACTCGATGAACTGCTGCAGGCAGTCGGCGATGTATTCCCACAGCTCCTCGGCGGCACCGGTCTTCAATTCCTCGGGCATGCGGTACTTGGACTGGGTGATGTCGAAAGCACCCTTCTCCTGGGTCAGGGTAATCTCACAGACACGCAGGTTGGTGCCACCCATGTCGAGGGCGAGGAAAGTACCCTGTTCGTCGCCATCGGGGAATCCCATCACCCAGGTGACGTTCATAGGCTGAGAGGGGGGAGAAAGAGGTTAGTCGGGACCCAAGGAAACGGACGAATTGAGTCGATTGATGCATTTCGTGAGCCAAAGCACTTACGATGTTTCCGCCCTCGACACTGAGACCTATTGTATAGAAGAAAATAAGTCAGTCGGAGTGATGCATTCCGGGCCGCATTGAAAGCGGTTAAAGTGGGAAAAGACGCACCCTTTTCCAATTCCTTGACAAAGTGGTTGACAATCTGCTTGAGCTTGGAGCGGTCGACGGTGAATTGCTCCTCAAAATCCTTGATCTGCTGCAAAAGGTTCTGGGGAACATCGGCCATAGAACCTGGAGAAGCAGAGGGGCAGTCATCGGGTCAGCGATCGGCATCCCGAGAATGGGAGGGGAAAGGTGTGGGAGAGCTTGGTATTACCCTTGCGGGAAGGGGGACGCTTAGGACCGATTCCAACCATGATGACGGTAAGAGATGATTAGATGGGGGGGGGGAGAGAGGTTGTAGATGAGAATAAAGAACAATAGTAAAGAAATCGAGGAGAAGATGGAGAATGAACAGAGTTAGAAACCGGGATGAGGGAAGATCGAGGGGGGG